>NC_045446.1:54927057-55072603 GCF_002776525.5 Piliocolobus tephrosceles | reverse complement strand
GATTGGTAGTCTATTTATTAATAGGAAGATAGTGTATACACATGAAACAGTAACTATTTGAGAGGTCAGTATTTTATGTGCCAAGGGAGTGATATGGACAGATGTTGGTTCAGTGTCATGCTAAATGTAACATCCTAATTGAGCCACTAGAAGTGTAATACCTATAGCAAATATGTAGGATATGGCTGTTGGTTAATTGGATTGATTAAAATGGGAGCCAAAGGAGGCTTTGTCTTTCCATTTTACTTGCCTTATATACTGGTTATATCGGACTGATTTGTTGGAGTTTTTCCTTATTCCTTTTTAGGTCCAAGACAACTTTGACAAGATTGAATTCAATAGGATGTGTTGGACCCTATGTGTCAAAAAAAACCTCACAAAGAATCCCCTGCTCATTACAGAAGAAGATGCATTTAAAGTATGGGTTATTTTCAACTTTTTATCTGAGGACAAGTATCCACTAATTATTGTGTCAGAAGAGGTAAGGGGTGTGGCTTGGGGAGTTTTTACTTGGTCATTTTAGCATTTAATAGACCTGGCTTGGTATTTTTTCTGTTAATTCAGCATAGATATGGAAGGAGATCCTTGACTAGTGTTTTTGGATCAGAGGCAAAGCAGCCTGAATATAGAAAAGCCTTCCAAATGTAGTAATTTGGGGCATGTAATACCCCTGGAGGTTTGCAGGGAAAGTGGGTCTCTTCCTTTCTAAATGACTATGATGATAAGTGAATCTATCCTCATGTTCAAAGAGTATTCTGTACAAGTCACAACATAATTTTAATACTACTTGCATATTGACAAAATGTAACTGACTGAGTGTTGGTACATGGGAAACACATAAGATCCATAATGTTGTTTTCAGGGCTGTTTTGTGTGAGTAAATACTATTCTAGTTTCAAAGTCCAGGGTGATGACTTTCCATACCTTTCAAAGTAAAATAAACAGAATGCTTGTTTTGTTATTTTCCCTACTCTTCCAAAGGAAAAAAATAATAGGAGTAAGGCTTCTGTGCTATCTTACTGTCCTAAAAAGTGACACATGTTAATACATGGTTATTATAGTAGAAAATTTAGAAAAGATTAATATGTACAATTAAAATCAGCTGTAGTCCCCACAACTTGGACAAATGATTTAACCTGCAAGTCTTCATTTTCTCATCTGTGAAATAAAGCTAATTACAATGTTTACTCTAAGGATTGTGAAGTTCTGCATTTAAAGGATTTAGCTTAATGCCTGGCACTTAATATGTACTCAGTAACTCTTATGACTACTCTTATTACATGCATTTTTGCATACTAGTCTGCTTATTTTCTTTGGATAAACTTCCAGCAGTGGAATTTTGAGTCCTAAGAAATGCACACTTTCAGGGTATTAGATGAACAAGGCAAAGTTGCCCTTCGGAAAGGCCGTACCAAGGCCTTAAAGGGTGGGAAGGATTTTGACCAATAGTGAAGGCAGAGGAGAATTCTGGATGGAAGCAACAGTGGGCAGTGGGCAGTATTTTGTGAGTCAAGGAAGCAAAGGGCATGTTCTAAAAGGAGTGAGGGAGGTATCCAGCTTGACTGAGTTGCCAGTCAGGATGCTTACTTAGAAACAGCCACACTGGCTGATTCAAGCCAAAAGGGGAATTTTTTTTTTTTTTTTTTGAGACAGCGTTTCGTTCTTATTGCCCAGGCTGGAGTGCAATGGCGCAATCTTGGCTTACTGCAACCTCCACCTCCTGGGTTCAAATGATTCTCCACCCCTCCAAGTAGCTGTGATTACAGGTGCCTGCTACCAGATCTGGCTTTTTTTTTTTTTTTTTTTAAGAGACGGGGTCTTACTCTGTTGCCCTGGCTGGAGTGCAGTGGTGCAATCATGACTCACTGCTTTCTCAACCTCTTGGGCTCACGGGATCCTCCTATCTCAGCCTACTGAATAGCCGGGACTATAGGCATACATCGCCACATTCAGCTAATTAAAAAAAATTTTTTTTGTAGTAATGGGGTCTTGCCATGTTGCCCAGCCTCGTATCAAACTCGTGGCCTCAAGTGACCCCTTTATCTCAGCCTCCCAAAATGCTGGGATTACAGGCATGAGCTACTGTGCAGGGCCTAAAAGGGAATTTTTAAAAGGGATGCTGGATAGCTTACAGAATCATCATGATGGCTTAAACAACAGGTGTGGAGGCTATGCCGTTTGGTCTGTTCTATTTACTGTACTGACCACTTCAGTGAGGAACCACAAGGAAAATGCTGCTGCAACCAGAGGATGGGTGTTGCACTTATACCATGGAATACATCTGGTCCTGGGCACTGATTGCTGCCTGTGTTAGTCCATTTTCATGCTGCTGATAAAGACATACCCAAGACTGGGCAATTTATATAAGAAAGAGGTTTAATGAACACACAGTTCCGTGTGGCTGGGGAGGGTTCACAATCATGGCGGAAGGTGAAAGCATGTCCCACATGGTGGCAGACGAGAGAAGAGAGCTTGTGCAGGGAAACTCTCCTTTATAAAACCATCAGATCTCATGAGACTTATTCGCTATTACGAGAACAGCACAGGAAAGACTTGCCCCATGATTCAATTACCTCCCACTGGGTCCCTCTCACAACACCTGGGAATTCAAGGTGAGGTCTGGGTAGGGACACAGCCAAACCATATCACTGCCCCAGAACTCAAATCTTCTTGCAACTGTTCTTCCTACCAGGGAGTGTTCTCCATAGTTCCCACTTCCCAATTATCATCAGGGTATGATGTATCTAATTGGCATGGCCTAGGTCAGGCACCTTGTACTAGCTGCAAAGGAGTCTTGGAAAGGATACATTTGCATTTTCAGCTTCTACATTGGCAGGTAGGGATTTCCCCAGACATAAGAAAAGGGTTAAATGCTAGGCAGTCAAAAAAGAATGATACATGTCCTTTCTCACTGGAACATGATGACTGTGAAGAAGACAGGTGGTAGACGAAGCTGGATAGTTTTGACTTTATCCTGTAGGCAGTGTGAAAAGATGAGCTGCTGATGATTTTTGAGGAAGAGAGTGATAGGTGAATAGATGAAATATGGAGACATGGGAGGTGAGAAGTTGAGAGAAGCTAAGTGGCATTGAGGACTAAAATACAGTGAGAGGCCAGGCGTGGTGGCTCAAGCCTGTAATCCCAGCACTTTGGGAGGCCGAGACGGGCGGATCACGAGGTCAGGAGATGGAGACTATCCTGGCTAAGCTGGTGAAACCCTGTCTATACTAAAAAAATACACACAAAAAAACTAGCTGGGCGAGGTGGCGGGTGCCTGTAGTCCCAGCTACTCGGGAGGCTGAGGCAGGAGAATGGCGTAAACCCGGGAGGCGGAGCTTGCAGTGAGCTGAGATCCGCCCACTGCACTGCAGCATGGGCGACAGAGGGAGACTCTGTCTTAAAAAAAAAAAAAAAAAAAAAGCAGTGAGAATGGAAAAGAAGGCCAGATGGGAAGAACCTAGAGGTCACAGGACCAAGCATATAGTGCCTGGCTGTGGGGAAGTAGAGACAAGTTTCAGGCCTTGGGCAACTGGGGAGTAATGTAGTGTATTTGTTTAAAGCATGGTCTCTGAAATCAGACTGACTGGTTTGAAACCCAACTCTACCACTTATTAGCTATGTGACAAATTACTCACGCTCTCTCTGTTTGGAGTTCCCCATCTGTAAAATGGTGATAACTACTTTCTTCATTGGACTCTGTGAGGATTGAAAAAATTGATGTATGTGAAACATTCAATAAAGTTGCCTGGACCTATGGTAGCTGCTCACTAAAAGGGGTGTGTGTGAATGAATGATAGGATGATGAACAAATTTGGGACATATTGCATGATGGTGGGTTTGGTACATTTGGGATTTTAGGTGGAAAACCCTTGTGGAGCTGTGCACTAGAAGTGTTTATCTAGAGCTTGTGAGAGGCCACGGCTGGAGACAGAGATGGGAAAACCACAGGAGTAGGTTAGATCAGGGAGGAAGACTGTAGTTGGAGACATGAGTGCCAAGGACGGAACCTTGGGACCATTTCTGTAGCAGGAAGAGGAAGTAGTTTGGTAAAGGAAGTTGAATTGAACAGGCTGTGAGGCAGGAGAACTGGGATAGTGGTGAGTCATAGATGTCTAAGAAACACAAAGTTTTAAGTAGCACAAAAGTAGTTACTGGCATTAGATGCTATGCAAAAATTAGACAATGGTAAGTGAGAAGTTGCCCTTGGATTTAACAATTAGGTGCTCATTGGTTTCACTGTAGTGGTGGGAACAGTTTCTTAGTGCTTGATAACAATAATGATGTAATCATGTATGTATGTTAAAAAGGAAATGAAAAATAAAACATGCTATGAAATTTTTGTCCGAGGAAATTGTCTAGCTTAATACAGAGGTATATAGAGGGAATGTCTGTAGAAAAGATATACCAGTGGTGATTTTAAAACCTAACTGCTGCTTGAAAGAACTGTGCAAACAAAATTTACAGTATTTTAGACTAGGTACACTGGCTGAAGCCTATAATCCCAGCACTTTGTGAGGCTGAGGCAAGCAGATTGCTTGAGCTCATGAGTTCAAGACTAGCCTGGGCAACATGGTAAAACCCCGTGTCTACAAAAAATACAAAAATTAGCTGGGCATGGTGGTGTGCACCTGTTGTCCCAGCTACTTGGGAGGCTTAGGTGGGAGGATGGCTTGTGTCTGAAAGGGTGGTTTGAGCCTGGGAGGTGGAGCTTGCAGTGAGCAGACATCATGCCATGGCACTGTAGCCTGGGAGATAGAGCCAGACCTTGTCTCAAAAAGAAAAATATTTATAGTATTTTAAAACATTTTGTAGTTATACTGTGTTCCACAATTAATTGTGTTTTCTTCGAAAAACTGAATGTGGGGTGGGTCTTTTACCCTTGATGTTTTGTTTTTTTTCCATCACTAAAATATTTGGTGGACTTGAAAGTGACCTTGTCCTGATTTCAGAATTAGAAATTAATGAGTATTTTTATTGCCTTAGGTGGCACTTGCTTAATGTGGATGACATGTCAATGGCTTTAAATCACCATTGAGCCACAGGCTGTGAAGGGAGCCAGTCAGCATCAGTTTTCTGACTACTCTGCCTAAGAAACTTGAAAGATTTGTGCTGCAGGTGTCCCGAAGAATTGGGACCCACATGGGCCTTGATGTGCGTTTCTGTAGGCCAGAGCCCAGCCAAGGCTCCTGGCATGTTTATCTTTGCCTTTGCAGGCTAACAGAAATGTCTTGATTCTCTTTCAAATCAAGTTAATTTCATTTGAGAAGTGAACAGCCTTTCTTTGATTTGTTAGAATAGCCAGGCAGCATACCTTGTCATGTTACTGTTTGGACTCACTCTGTGCTTTGACAGCTTTTACTCTCTCAGCATTTCTTCTTGTTAGAAGTAGAATTTGAGTTAGTTTTACAGATTTTCCTCTGGGGCCAGGAGTGCTTGTGTGGGGAAAGAAGGGATCGTTGGAGTAGATTTATGTGAGATTGCTTTGTCTAGCTACTGAACTACCCTCCTGAGGTTAAACACATGGATTTGTATTTATGGAGCTATTAGCCTATCACCTGGCCTTTGACCAAGCACTGCAAACTCAAGGTCATGCTATATTATGAAAAATACATTCTCTGTTAGCTTTTGCCTCCTTTCTGAAAAATAACACTTCAAAAACTATATTTCGACTGATTGTAGACTTACAGATTTTAATAAAATTTAATGTGAAAACAGATATATTTAAAAATAAATTCTGGCCGGGTGCGGTGGCTCAAGCCTGTAATCCTAGCACTTTGGGAGGCCGAGACGGGTGGATCACGAGGTCAGGAGATCGAGACCATCCTGGCTAATGGCGAAACCCCGTCTCTGCTAAAAATACAAAAAACTAGCCGGGCGATATGGCGGGTGCCTGTAGTCCCAGCTACTCGGGAGGCTGAGGCAGGAGAATGGCGTGAATCCGGGAGTCAGAGCTTGCAGTGAGCTGAGATCCGGCCACTGCACTCCAGCCTGGGCGGCAGAGCGAGACTCTGTCTCAAAATAAATAAATAAATAAATAAATTCTGTAGTATAATTTTTCATGAACATATAGCTGGGTTTAACTTGTTATCAATAGTTTTAGGCTTATAAATTTAAAGTAATATTTGTTTCCAATAATCCACTTACCGTAATGATCATTTGCATTTGGTTTAAGTCTAGAGTGTTTTTTAAGAAAGATTTTTCTTTTAAGCCTTAATTAATACAATGTAGGAAATAACCACCCTGGCTCAGTGGCTCATGCCTGCAATCTTTGGGAGGCTGAGGCGAGAGGATTGCTTGAGCTCGGAAGTTTGAGACCAGCCTGGGCAACATGGTGAAACCTCATCTCTACAAAAAATACAAAAATTATCTCGGCACAGTGGCACATGCCTTAAGTCTCAGCTACTTGGGAGGCTGAGGTGGGAGGATCACCCAAGAAGCGGACATTGTAGTGAGCTGTGATCATGCCATTGCACTCCTGCACTCCAGCCTGGGGGGACAGAGTGAGACACTGAATCCAAAAAAAAAAAAAAAAAAAAAAATACAATTGTCAGCTGGGTGCAGTGGCGCACACCTATAATCCCAGAACTTTGGGAGGCCGAGGCAGGCTGATCACTTGGGCTCAGGAATTCGAGACCAACCTGGGCAACATGGTGAAACCCCGTCTCTGCAAAAAATATAAAAAATTAGCCAGGCAGGGGTGCTGTAGTGGGAGGATCGCTTTCGCCTGGGAGGTCAAGGCTGCAGTGAGCCAAGATCACACCACTGCCTCCAGAATGAGACCCTGTCTCAAAAAAAAAAAAAAAAAAAAAAGATAGAACCGTGGCAGTTAGCCAGGTGTGGTGGCTCATGCCTGTAATCCCAGCTATTTTGGAGGTTGAGGCAGGAGAATTGCTTGAACCCAGGAGGTGGAGGTTGCAGTGAGCCGAGATCGTGCCACTGGGCAACAGAGCGAGACTCTATCTCAAAAAAAAAAAAAAAAAAAAAAGAGTTAATGTTTGCTTTTGATTCAGTTTCCTGTTACCCAGAAAGTAGTGTCAAGTCTGTTAAATAAATGTTTAAGTGACTTACATAGTGAAGCTAAGATGATTCTATCACACAGATGTAAGAAATAGTGTGTCCCCATTTGAGTTGGTTCCATAATTTTTGTAAGACTATATTCCTGGAAATATGTGCCTGCAAAGTATAGTTTTTATTTAGTATTCGTTTCTCACAGAACCAGGAACAAAACAGGATGTGTCTCTTGTGTACTTATTTGGAAGAATTGCCTTGATGCAGTTAAAAATTGAACCTGAAATAGTTTTAAGAGACCCTAAATAAAATAAAACCTATTAAGCCAATAAAATGCCCCTTATTAATGATGATAAAGAATTTTTAATAAAATAAATTTTGGAACTGAAGGCCTCAAAAATCACATGTATCTTGAAAGTTTATTCTTTGTTATTTTTGGTGATACTTGCTTGAAAGGAGGAAGTCAGCTGCTTCCTGAAACTGAATGAGCTCTTAGAATTGATCAGGCCACTAGAGACTAAAACGGCAACACGTGATTTATTATTTAGTATAATTGAATAGTGGAGAATGGTAATTTTTGTCTCTCCTTGGCCCAATATAATGAATCAAAAGGCCCTTAAGTTATTTGGTTATGGTAAGTATATGATTGTGTTGAAAGTCAGCAGGAAACGAATCTAGATTAGTTGTCTGGCACAGACACTGGGAATGCTGAGCAGATCGAAGCTGGGTGCTAATGACAACTTCATACGGCTTGGGAGGGCACCTTCAGAAAGGTTCTCCTGGCAAGCTGCTTCTGAGCTGAGTTTGCTGCTAATAGGTGCTTTCTGAATTACAAACATAAAAAGTCATCTGATTTTGAAGAGGAAACTGAAGCTTGGAGTGTGAATGGCTTGGGTTCGGTAAGAGGTAGGTGAGGAAGAGCTAAGACTGATCCTTGACTTCTGCCAGGACATGGTCAGTCAGCTCCACCATCTTGTCTCACCAACATGTAGTCATCTTGCACACACATGTGGCTATACACATGTGCTTCCTTTGCCTTGCTACTGAAACTTCGACTTGTGCCTGTACTCCTTTTACCCCAAGTTGTAATCTGCCAGCCTGGGCCCTTCTTTTTGCTGCCTTAGGGAGATTGAATTTCTGTACCTGTTAATGCTACTGATTATTTTACCTTGAGCAATTGTTTACCTTAATGTCCTTTTTAACTCTCTTTTTCTTGCTTTTATCTCTTCAATCTCTTCTTATTTATTTATTTATTTTTAAAAGATGGAGTCTAGCTCTGTCTCCCAGGCCGGAGTGCAGTGGCACAACCTTGGCTCACTGCAATCTCTGCCTCCCAGGTTCAAGCGGTTCTCCTACCTCAGCCTCCTTAGGAGCTGGGGTTACAGGTGTGCGCCACCACACCCAGCTAATTTTTGTATTTTTAGTAGAGATGGGGTTTTGCCATGTTGGCCTCCTGGCCTCAGGTGATCCGCCCACCTCAGCCTCCCAAAGTGCTGGGATGACAGGCATGAACCACCACGCTTGGCCTTCAATCTCTGAATCTTTTTATACCTTTCTCTTTTCTGTCCCCTTTTCTCCTTCCCTCTTCCCTTTTCCCTCTTTTTCTTAACATTTTCTTTTTTTCTCTTCCTCTGCCTATCCCTGTTACTTCTCTTTAAAGAGCCAAGGAAAACCTGATAATATCTGATAAGTTTAACAGTAGATGACATATCTCCAACAAGAGAAAGGAAAGATCTAAGTGTGTTTTTCTCCAACAAGTAAATTTTGGTGAACATTTACCATGTGCTGTTTTTAGGGTGTAAGATAAATCTTTGTCCTAAAAGAGCCTACAGCATCTCACCACATTAAATCAGTAGACATATATATATGTGTATATATGTACTTTTTTAATGAGATAGGGCCTTGCCCTGTTGCCCAAGCTCAAGTGCAGTGTTGTGATCATAGCTCACTGTAACCTCAAATTCCTTGGCTCAAGTGATCTTCCCTTTTTAGCCTCCTGAATAGCTGGGACTACAGGCGTGTACCACCACACCTGGCTAACCTTTTAATTTTTCTCTAGAGATGAGATCTTGCCATATTGCCTAGGCTGATCTTGAATTCCTGGCCTCAAGTGATCGTCCTGTCTCCGCTTCCCAAAGAGATTACAGGCGTGAGCCATCACACCTGGCTTCTCTTGGTATTTTTTGAACTTGGGATATTTTGTGAATGTATATGCCCTTGCAAACATGCATGTCTATTTTTCTGTTAAAATATGTTATTTTACAAAAAACATTATAACCAAATTATTGGAAATGCAAAGAAGAAAAAGGAAAAAAAGTAACTCATGATCCTATAGTAACAAATTAAACCTATTTCTGGTTTATTATTATGTTTTATTATATTATAATATAATTTTTAATATATTAATATATTATATATTAAAATATTTTGACAAATATTTGTCAAAATAATTACATAATCTTTGTGCAGTAGAAATCATAGGTATTTAGTTTTGCATTCTTCACTTTCTTTTGTTTCATAAATGCTTTCTTTAAATGTAATTTTGAACGGTTGGATAGTATTTCACTCAGTGTAGAAGGGAAGCAACATTAGTGGAGTACCTGCTAGGTGATGGGCATTGTACAAATTGCTCCATATTTGTCTCATTTCACCCCACAGCATTTCTGTAAGTATTATTATGCCCATTTCAGAGAAGAGAAAATTGAGGCTTAGCTTAGTTAATTTCAGTTTAGCAAACACTAGTTGAGCTCTGAGGTACCACGCTGAGTTTTGGGGATTAAAGATGAGTGGGACATGGTTCCTCCTACAAGGAATGCAGAAAATGGTAGAAAAACAAATGAGTGTAAATACGCTAAGTGCAGTGACCTAGAAAAGGAACACGTGACCTGGGTTAGGGTTGGTCAGAGCAGGTTTGCTAAAGCAGCAGTGCTTCTCAAAACTTCAGTGTGCATATGGAAGTACTAGGGGTGTTTGTTAAAATATGGATTCTCATTTTTGGTCCTTTGGTTGGTCTGACAGTCTTCATTTCTAACAAGCTTCCAGGTGGTGCTGATGTCACTGGCCCGCATACTTCATTTTGAGTAGGAATATTCTAGAGGATGTAGAACTTGAATAAATACCAATTAGCTGGGTCGAGAGGTGGGAAAAGTATTCTAGACAGAGAAGACAGGGTGGGGAATGACATAAAGCATAAGGAAAGTATGGTAAGAGGGTAAACTACTTATAATCTATGGCAAGTGGTGGCAAACTATAGCTTGCTGGCTAAATCCAGCCCACAGCCTGTATCTGCATGGCACGTGTGCTAAGAATAGTTTTTATATTTCTAAAGGGTTGTAAAAAAACAAAATCAAGGAAGAACACGTGATAGGGAGGCACAAAGCTTAAATATTTACTGGTCAACCCTTTACAGTAAAAGTTTGCGCCCCCTTATCTGTGGTATTGGCGGTATTGGTGGAGTGTAAAGTCTGAAGTGGGACATGTTTGAGAAAGTAGGCTGGGGGATGATCACCAAGGGATGCAGAGGAGCTTGGCCTCTGTCTTTGAGGTGATCGGGAGCCAGGGCAGGGCCTAAAGAGGGAAGTGTCAGGCTCTGGCTTTTGTTTTAGAAAAATCCCTCTGGCAGAATATATATAAAAGGGGGCGACCTACAGGTAAGGATACCAACCAGGAGGCCTGACCAAAAGCAGATTGAGTAGGAGTGACAGAGTTCAGAGCTGCCTGGGACAAAGTTTTAAATTTTATTGTCACTGCAACCCATAGGAAGATAAACATTTTATATCATGACCCAGCATGCATACACACTCAAAGCAAAACTTACCACAAAACACTGTTTCTTTATTGTGGATGAACTCACATGTTTTTCATTCCATTAAAAAAGAAAATGCTGTTGCTACCCACTAAGTTGACTTCATAGTGGGCCGTAACCCACAGTTTTCAAACTTATTAGGGAGCTCATTTAGGGAAATAAAACAGCAGGATTTTGTCATTGGTTTGATGTGGAGGGTGGGGAGCAAGAATCCCGACATGGATGTGTGAATGGTGTTATTTCCTAATGGAAATCAATAATAGAGGGGGGAAGCCATTTGGAAGGTAGAGAGGATTCATTCATTTTTGTACGTATGTTGAGTTTGAGAGCACTGTAGGATATGTGGGCTTTCCAGAAGATAAAGAGGTATCAATTCTCATTCAGTTTTACTGCCTTATTGTTTTGTTTAACTGCTGTTATTTCTTTCTTTACTATTTTTTTTTTTTGAAACAAGGGTCTTGCTCAGTTGCCCAGGCTGGAGTGCAGTGGCATGATCTCCACTCACTGCAACCTCTGCCTTAGGTTCAAGTGTTTCTCATGCGTCAGCCACCTGAGTAGCTGGGATTACAGGTGTGTGCCACATGCCTGGCTAACTTTTTTGTATTTTTAGTAGAGATGGGGTTTCACCATGTTGGCCAGGCTGGTCTTGAACTCCATGCTTCAAGTGACCCTCCTGCCTTGGCTTCCCAAAGAGTTGGGATTATAGGCATGAGCCACTGCTCCTGGCCTAACTGCTGTTATTTCAATAGCAGTATTTTCTACACAAAGTATGATGTTTTAGGATTTAGTAAGCTTTTCCTGCTCAGGCTAGGTATTCCACCATTATTTAAAACATTGTAGTGTTCCAGTGGGAGGAAGCAGCATGAATTTTGAATAATTGGCTTATATGGAAAGTTTGTAAATTGATCAATAACTTGTACGTATTACTTTGAGATGTTTAATTTAGCACTTATATGTTCAGTAAGACTAATGTTCTGATATATTGAAATATTTAACAGAGTAATTGGATCACATTAATTCGTTTGTATATTCTCATATATGTTCAGTTTGTTTTAGCTCTGCATACAAATATACTTCACTATTAGAGGGTTATCAGTTTTTGATTCCTTTACTTATTCTGCACTAATACAGACCAGTGGCATTTTATTTATACTCCTATCCCTGTATTTTAGGAGACTCTTTAAAGATAGGCATTTCTGGAATGGTAAAGAGTATTTCCTAAGTTGAACATATCATAACTATGTTAAAAAGTTTTTTTTAACTAGGAAGTAATTGTTCCTTCCACATTCTTTATATAGATTGAATACCTGCTTAAGAAGCTTACAGAAGCTATGGGAGGAGGCTGGCAGCAAGAACAATTTGAACATTATAAAATCAACTTTGATGACAGTAAAAATGGCCTTTCTGCGTGGGAACTTATTGAGCTTATTGGAAATGGACAGTTTAGCAAAGGCATGGATCGGCAGACTGTGTCTATGGCAATTAATGAAGTCTTTAATGAACTTATATTAGATGTGTTAAAACAGGTAAGAATTCTGTTACTGTATTTTTTTCTCATCTTTAGAATTTGACATTTTAAAATTAATATTTTTATCACAAAGATGAGTATAAGTCACTTATTTTCCTACACTGATTTCGTTTTCTTTTCTTTTCTTTTCTTTTTTTTTTTGAGGCAGTCTTGCTCTGTCGCCCATTCTGGAGTGCAGTGACATGATCTTGGCTCACTGCAACCTCCATCTCCTGGGTTCAAGGGATTCTTGTGCCTTGAAGGCATGCACCCCCATGCCCAGCTAATTTTTGTATATTTAGTAGAGATGGGGTTTTACCATGTTGGCCAGGCTGGTCTCAAATGCCTGACCTCAAGTAATCCATCCACCTCGGCCTCCCAAAGTGCTGGGATTACAGGTGTGAGCCACTGGGCCTGGCCTGATTTTGAATAGGAATAAAATTTCTTATTTTTCCAGTCTTGTATTAGGCTTTTCATTTAAAACAATTATTGGTGCAATTTTAAAGTACAGTTAAGAATTTTAACTACAGTTAAGAATACATATATTATTATATATTAACTTTTTTTTTTTTTGGAGACGGAATTTCGCTCTGTCACCAGGCTGGAGTGCAGTGGCATGATCTTGGCTCACTGCAACCTCCGCCTCCTAAGTTCAAACAATTCTCTTGCCTCAGCCTTCTGAGTAGCTGGGACTATAGGTGTGCGCCACCATGCCCAACTAATTTTTGTATTTTTGGTAGAGATGGGATTTCACCATGTTGGTCAGGATGGTGTTGATCTTTTGACCTTGTGATCCACCAGCCTTGGCCTCCCAAAGTGCTGGCATTACAGGTGTGAGCCATCGCACCCAGCCCATTTCCAAAATATTTTTAGAGTATCTTCCTGTCATGTGTGCATTCATAACCATTGATCCAGAAAGATCTCCATGGCATAATGCTGAGTGGAAAAAAAACCACACTGCTGAACAGGAGATACCTTGTAATCCCCTTCAGGTAATGTTAATGTGTGTGTGTAGAGCTGTCAGGAAGATGCTTGCCAAAATGTTTACAGTGATCACCTCTAGATGGTGGGATTTTGGTGAATTTTTTTCTTCTTTATTCCTTTCTGTATTATTGGACTTTCTATATGATTTCATATTATTTTTATAAAATCAGAAAAATGCCTCTGTTTGTGAGGAAAAAAATACCTGTATGTAACAAAGTTGCTTTTTTCTTACTTAGACTGTCATCTTTTTCTTAGCACCCAGCATAGCAGATGAAGCTTGATGCTTGTTAAATACAATTTATATTTTTTTGGTGGCTCTTTGAAACTTCTTACATTATTATATTGAATAATAACTGATTTGGGATTCCCTTACTTTGATCCTTTCTTTCTTCCATAGGTAATAGTGTTGTCTTTGTTCTTTTTTTTTCCTAATGGAGCACATCATAAACGTTGAGGCTGAATTTGTATAGGTTTTTGGTGCTACAAAGAGGTATGAGACGTGGTCTCCATCTGAAGTGGAATTCTCAGCCTCTTAGGATGGCAGGATATGACTGTAGTAGAATTGCAGTATGAGATAGGTTTTGCTTAAATGTCCAAAGATTAGGAAACTGAATATGTAATATGATTAGAACTTAGTATAATAACCAACTGAAACTTCAATCGATATCATGTATATTTAATGATATGTATATTCTATCATGTGCTATCAGCACCTGTAGATTTAATACTAAAAATAGCAACTATTCTTAAACAAGCCTGAAGGGCTTTGGCCTATAATAATGTATAATTTTGCTTAAGTAAACATTTGAGTCACACACCTTTGAGGCCAATCTGTGGGAAGGAAATCTGTGGGAAAGAGCCAAATCTGTGGGAAGATTGAGGCCAATCTGTGGGAAAGAGCTAGTGAGTGTTAGCTTAGAAGCCACATTTAGAAGCCAGTATTCGAACTCCTGGTGCAGTATTTTCCTGCGTCTGGGGCAGGGTTCCTCCTTCAGAATACCGAGAGGTCAGGCAGAAAGGTAGGTTGGTACCAGAGGTGGAAGTCCTTGAATATTTGTTGAGAAGATATATGTGGCCAAGCTTTAGCATTTTCATTGATTGAGGTTTTACTTATTTTATTTAAAAATTTTGGCTGGGCGCAGTGGCTCACGCGTGTAATCCCAGCACTTTGGGAGGCTGAGACAGGCAGAACACGAGATCAGGAGCTAGAGACCATCCTGGCCAACATGTTGAAACCCTGTCTTTATTAAAAATACAAAAATTAGCCGGGCATCGTGGCGTGCCAACTACTCGGGAGGCTGAGGTAGGAGAATCACTTGAACCTGGGAGACAGAGGTTGCAGTGAGCCGAAATCGCACCCACTGCATTCCAGCCTGGGCGACAGAGTGTTACTCCTTCTATAAAAAAAAAAATTTGTAGAGATGAGATCTCACTATGTTGCCACGGTGATCTTGAACTCTTGGCCTTAAATGATCCTCCTGCCTTGGCCACCCAAAGTGCTGGGATTACAGGCATGAGCCACTGCATCAGGCCTAATTGAGGTTTTAATTTACAGAGAATCATTGTTAGGGGTTCATTCTTTCTTTTTAAGTGAAATAGACCAGTATAATAAACTCCCACATACCCATCAGCCGACTCCAGTAACCACCAACATAATGGCTAATCCTACCCCACCTACTTTTACCTCTCCTGTATTATTTTGAAGCAAATCTCAGGTATTTTATTTTGTTTATAAACATTTCAATAGGTATCTCTAAAAGATAATGATTTTTTAAAAAATGTCAAATGCTACTTAATATCAAGGGGGTTCTGTTATCTGCATATCATTTTGGGGAGGGGTTGTCTCTGAAGTGTCTGAAATTATATGCAGATTTTTGTCCGGTTATGCCTGCATGACTGGGTGTAATGCTCCTCACCTTCATAGATTCTCAGAGGGTCCAAGAACAATTGGTGTTCATGTTTTCAGGATCATATATCAAATAATGGAGTAGGCAAGTATATCAAGGAAGAGATGTCAGCTCTTACAAGTAAAAGGACAAGAATTTATATCACATTTTATCTTTCACAGGGTTACATGATGAAAAAGGGCCACAGACGGAAAAACTGGACTGAACGATGGTTTGTACTAAAACCCAACATAATTTCTTACTATGTGAGTGAGGATCTGAAAGATAAGAAAGGAGACATTCTCTTAGATGAAAATTGCTGTGTAGAGGTGAGTCTAGTGTTACTTCTTTGCATTATTACCCCATGCTGCCCCCTGATGCTGAAGTAGCTTCTCACCTTCTTCCACCTAGACTCTAGAACCTTAAAATAATCCCCAAATTTACATTTCCAAAATAACATAGGCATACAGTTGCCATGGTTTCTGAACCAAACCTTAAAGACAGCTGACAAAATTTTTTTCTAATATGAATTTATTTTCAACCTTATACTTGTGAACAAAATATAAGGATTAAATCATTTATTGGAACATTTAAGGAATCATTTATTGAATAAAATGGAGTCATAAAAGAGATAATAAAGTAAAAAAAAAATTCAGTAAGACAATATTTGGAATCACAAATATGCCAGAAAATCTGGGACATTTTGAGTGCAAGAAATAAAAGAAGATGTAAGCATTGTCTTTGAATGCTTTGGGTGACTTTCAGGACACTTTATTCATAGGTACTAATTCTTGAAAGAAGTGAAATTCTCAAGAACATAAATTTTTGAGTTTTTAATTTTTATATGAACTGTCCCCGTGTCTGTATGTGTTGAAGAACATTTAAATACCTGAAATCTCACGCATAAACTATAATGTATTTTAGTGAATAATAATGTCTTGAGATGTGTAAAGTCCATGAAGGAGTCTGCTTAGATTTAACTAAACGTAGGGAACTACAAGGCTACCAAAGGCCAGTTTACTCATAAACGTATAGGACAGAAACCACAGGCTGCCAGCCACAACATTCCAAGTGCAAGGAAAGAAAGCCACATTATGCAGATGTAGGAATCACCCTAGCTTAGGTGCTTCATATCCCACAGGAGTTAATACCTCTTGTAACATCATCACAGATGTACCTTCCAGGATTCCTGCAAGGGAGGTGCTTAGGGTAAGAGCTACTATGCCCAGGAAATCGCAGTGCATGGCATTCTATCAGGTGTTTATAGTTTTCCCAGTCTAGATGTAGTATACCAATGGGGTCATTTTTGCCATAAGTGATGTGCTTAGGAAACAGCATTAGTAAATAAGTAATATGCATTTATAGGTATTTTTCATTGACATTAAGTTTCAGCTGATTTTTACTTAAAATTTGGAAGAACTAACTTTGCTTTCTGTTTTAGTCCTTGCCTGACAAAGATGGAAAGAAATGCCTTTTTCTCGTAAAATGTTTTGATAAGACTTTTGAAATCAGTGCTTCAGA
Organism: Piliocolobus tephrosceles; assembly: GCF_002776525.5. Lineage (NCBI taxonomy): Eukaryota > Metazoa > Chordata > Mammalia > Primates > Cercopithecidae > Piliocolobus > Piliocolobus tephrosceles. The sequence goes on along the minus strand of NC_045446.1, from coordinate 55,055,892 downwards.
TAAGAAGAAGAAACAGGAGTGGATTCAAGGTAAGGTGATTTTTATTATTTGCCATTATATAACTTGAGAGCTCTGACTTCCTTCCTTCCTTCCTTCCTTCCTTCCTTCCTTCCTTCCTTCCTTCCTTCCTTCCTTCCTTCCTTCCCTCCCTCCCTCCCTCCCTCCCTCCCTCCTTCCTTCCTTCCTTCCTTCCTTCCTTCCTTCCTTCCTTCCTTCCTTCCCTTTCGTTCTTTCGTTCGTTCTTTCTTTCTTTCTTTTTTTTGAGATGGAGTCTCGCTGTGTCACCCAGGCTGTAGTGCAGTGGCACGATCTTGGCTCACTGCAACCTCCACCTCCCGGGTTCAAACAATTATCCTGCCTCAGCCTCCAGAGTAGCTGGGACTATAGCCAGCATGCCCAGCTAATGTTCTTGTGTTTTTAGTAGAGATGGGGTTTCACCATGTTGGTCACATTGGTCTCAATCTCCTGACCTTGTGATCCACCTGCCTTGGCCTCCCAAAGTGCTGGGGTTACAGGCGTGAGCCACTACACCCAGCTGAGACTTCTGACTTTCTAGTTTTGAATCTCATGAAGGATGCTAAGGCATTATTTCCTCATTGTCTGTAGTTATTTCTGCATGTGATATAGTAGCTGAGAGAAAAACAAATTAAGATAAGCTCTCAAAGTTTTTACTAGTTTTGTTTGCATAATGAATCTGGGGTAAATTATAAATGGGAGATTTACTTTTTAAATAGATTTTGGGGTTGCAAGTATAGTTTTGCTACAGTAATATATTGTGTAGTGATGAAATCTGAGCTTTTAGTGTAACCATCACTCGAATAGTAGCTTTTAGGTAATTTCTCATCCCTTGCCAGCCTCCTGCTTTCCCACATTTCTGAGTCTCCAGTGTCTAGTATTCCATGCTCTATGTCCACGTGTACATATATTTTAGTTCCCACTTATAAATAAGAACATGTAGGCCCGGCACGGTGGCTCATGCCTGTAATCCCAGCTCTTTGGGAGACCGAGGCGGGTGGATCACAAGGTCGGGAGATCGAGACTATCCTGGCTAACACAGTGAAATCCTGTCTCTACTTAAAAAAAAAAAGCACATGTAGTATTTTATGTTCTGTTTATGGGTTATTTCAATAAATACTTCAAGATGATAGCCTCTAGTTCTATCCATATTGCTGCAAAAGACATTATTTCATTCTTTTTTTAATGACTGAGTAGTATTCCAAGGTATATGTGTATATACACACACTACAACTGTTGGTGGACCACGTGGGTTGATTCTGTATCTTAGAGATTTTAGGTTTTACTTATTATTTGAAGAGTGTAGAATTTTCCCCTTTAAGGACTGTGAAGAATTTTAAAGTGGCCATCTTGAGCTTGAGGTAATATGTAAAAGAAAAGAGGAATTATGCAATGGTTTTTTAATATTTCAAGTGATTTTCAAGATCCATTACTTCCACGAGAAATTACTAATTTTGGGTAACTAACTCAAGAACACAAACTTTTGAATTAATAACCTTTTAAAAAAATAATTTCAACTTTTATTTTAGATTCGGGGTACATGTGCAGGTTTGTTACATGAGTATATTGTGTAATGCCGAAGTTTGGGGCATGATTGAATCTATCACCTGGGAAGTGAGCATTGTACCCAACAGAGTTTTCCAACCTCTTCCCCCCTCTCTACCTCCCATCCCAGTAGTCCCTAGTGTCTGTTGTTGCCACTTTTATGTCCATGAGTACCCAGTTTTTAGCTCCCACTTATTAGGGAGAACATTCATTATTTGGTTTTTTGTTCTGCATTAATTTGCTTAGGATAGTGGCCTCTAGCTGCATTCATGTTGCTGCAAAAGACATGATTTTGTTCTTTTTTATGGCTCCATAGTGAATGAATAACTTTAAAGTGTTCCATTATTCCAAAATTAGTAAAGAATAAAGTACAATATAAGAGGGCTTTTTTAAAAAAAATCCTGAAAGGAGATTCTGAATATTATATTCTTAGACATAGATAAAATTATGTTATATTGGAGAATTTTTGATGTGGTTTAAGAGTTTGAGGCAAATGCACCTGGTTTGAATGCTCTTTCCTGGGTCTCTTGGGTTGAGTTATAAATTCTGTAACTGCTTTTCTCTTCTGCGGAATGGGGATAATAATAGTACCTTTTTCCCAGGGTGGTGGTGAGGGTTAGAAAATAGATAATGACAAATATACTCACACATTTTTCAAAATGACATAGATTGCAAACAATCTAGTTAGCTGTTAATAGGGAAATAGTTGAATAAGTTATGGTTTAGCTGCACAATGGTGTATACAATGCAGTACTTTATGTATAGTACTTTATGTATCGATAATGGGAACTGTGAGATAGATTAAATGAAAAAAACTGAGGGTTAGAAGAGTGTGTTGTGCCATCATTTGTGTGAAAAGAAGGTGGAAGACATATATACATATTTATTTGTATAGGCTTATACTATCTCAGGAAAGATGCATAAGAAACTGTTACCTTTAGTTACTAGTGGGGAGGGGAATCCGGTACTTGAGGTACAGGAGTAGGAGGGAGACTTTCCTGTGTGTCTTTGAATTTGAACTATGTGAAAGTATTAGCTATTCAAGAAATTACATTTAAGTAATTTAAAATATCAAAAGAAAAATCAGATGTGGTATAAAAAGTTAGATAATGCATGTAAAGGATGTATTTATTTTATTTTTAAAATAAATGACAGCTGCTGTTAACCTGTTATCTCAGGAAGGGGTTGCATAAGGCATAGATGATAGGCCAACTGAACACAGTAGGTTGCAAATTAGATATCAGAAGCTTGAATCTCTGTCCTTACTATGTCTTAATCTTGTTTGGCTTTTTGAGAAGTATAGAGAAAGGAGAGTATTGTCATTAGTTCTTAAAAATGTGTGCAATATTCCCAGATTGAGTGCTTCTGAGCACAGATACAGTTACGGAATTTTGGAGCTAGAAAGGACTTTATAGATCATCTCTCATTTTAGAGGTGAGGAAACTGATGCTGCAAGAGGTTATTTCTTGAGGGGAACTCCGAAAAAAAGCAAGAGGTTATGTGACTGCTCAGGGTCAACCCATTACGGAGTGGCAAAATCAGAATCTATACTGGGCCTCTGGCTCCCTGTCTCGTTTTCTTCCCACTGTGCCATTTGCATAGTAGGCTCACAAAGAATAACTATTATTTCCCCATTTTTTTTTCTCCTACACCTTTTACAGCCATTCATTCTACTATTCATCTGTTGAAGCTGGGCAGCCCTCCACCACACAAAGAAGCCCGCCAACGTCGGAAAGAACTCCGGAAGAAGCAGCTGGCTGAACAAGAGGAACTGGAGCGACAAATGAAGGAGCTCCAGGTCGCCAATGAAAGCAAGCAGCAGGAGCTGGAGGCTGTGCGGAAGGTGGGAATGGGCGCTGGGCTGGGAGAGGGCCTTTCATTCCCCTGCAGAAGCCATCGTGCCTTGCTTAGGGGCATTGGTTCTACCAAGACGAATGTAGTGCAGTTTTAGGGAGATACTTGTGGTGAACTATTCTCAAAAGTGTTTCCAGACCATCAACTGAGACACACTGGTTTTCCTAGCCCTGAAACTATGTTGATCTCGGCAGCAAAAACATTTCGTTGGCTAGGAAGGAATATTTTTAATAATAATGAGGACAGTTGAATTTTGTCAGAAGAAGATGGGAAATTTCATTCCCTTGAGGATGTCAAGGCTGTTTTTAGTGACCTGGGCAAGGTGTGTTGCTTTTTAGTTTTCTCCTTAGCTCCCATCTTCACTCATGAGTACCTTGGAAGATGCTTAACTGTTAGTTTTACATACTATTTGGAGTTAAGATACAGTCTGGGTCAGCTTTTCCTTCCATCTCAAGGCTAGGAGGTCAAGTACCATACGCTGTATGAGATAGTTGATGTTCACTGGGAACAGTTCCTCGGTTATGTCGTGATCCCAGGGGTGGTAGTGAGTTCCCAGTATATGGGTATGGTCTTTATTTGAGACACTTTTGTGCTGAGTCTGTCTGCCTTGAATCAGTGAGCACCTGCTAACCACAAGCTCAAGGACTCTTTCATGCACATCTGTGCAAAAACTTTGCCCTGGGATATGGGGGCGCTCATAATCTATGACTCCACATTCCTAGTGGGGTTCTCTCTTGGTAACCCATAGAAATGCCACATTGTGTGCTGAACTTCCTCTGAGTAGGGTAGACTCATGAAGATTTTAAAGAATGCTTTCACAATCTTAGGAGTTGCATGGGCATATGTATAATCTTAGAAACAGTTATTACTATCACACACTTAACTTTGTAAAAGCAGCTCCTTGTTTCTGACTGCCTCCCGCCCTCAAAACACTCTTGCATCTTGCCTCTTTCTGCTGCAATACATTTTCTGTAAAAATTCCCTTTAAAGGTTACGCTGAGCACCTGCAGTATGTGATTGCTGCTGCTTCCTTCCACTGTGCACACATCAAAAGTGGGTGTTATGAGGGAATGGCGGGGAGCTAGAACTTTTTTAGAATTTTAAAATTATAAAGTAGCTCGTACCTGCAGAGGAGAATATGAAATATGTATATACAAATAATCATACAGTGAATACCCATGAAAATACTACCCAGGTTAAGATAGATTATTGCCAGTACCGGTTGAGTATCCCTTATCCGAAATGCTTATGACCCGAAGTGTTTCAGATTTGGGATGTTTTTGGATTTTGGAATGTTTACTTTATATACCATATTTACCAGTTGAGATCCTCTTGCCTCAGCCTCCCAAATCCAAAAGTCTGAAATTTGAAATGCTTCAGCAAGCATTTCCTTTGAGCATTATATCAGAGCTCAAAAAGTTTCGGATTTTGGAGCATTTTATATTCTTTATTCAGATCTTTCCCTCATCCCTAACCCCTGGAAACCACTGATCAATTCTCTGTGCCTGTATTTTTGCCTTTTCCAAATTGTCATATAAATGGAATCATACAGAATGTACATTTTAAGACTGGATTCTTTGACTTAGCGTTGTACATTTGAGATTCATACGTCGATGCCCTTTTTAACTTTTAAACTCTGCCATCCAGGAGCATGTAGTGTTCTGCTCTGTATAATGTGAAGAAGGCATGCCTGGTGTTAGCAAGCTGTAGACCTATGTAGACAGCTTTCCCACTACCTAGGTTTATAGAATTATTTAGATGACTGATTTAGGATTCTTGGATAAGTGCTGAAAAATTCTTATACATAGCTTAATAATCTTTGATTTTCTTATCAACTAACACAGTTCTTCAATTTTTTCATGGAGACATTCTTAGAAAAACACAGCTTAGATGAATATTTAATTAAATTTATTTATTTTGAGACAGGTTCTCACTCTGTTGTTCAGGCTGGAGTGCAGTGGTGCAATGGTTGCTTACTCCCCTGCTCAAGAGATCTTCTTGCCTCAATATCCCAAGTAGCTGGGACTACAGGCTAATTTTTTGTATTTTTAATAGAGATGGGGTTTTGCCATGTTGCCCAAGCTAGTGTCAAACTCCTGGGTTCAAGTGATCCACCCACCTCAGCCTCCCAAAGTGCTGGGATTACAGGAATGAGGCACCATGCCCAGCTGAATCTTTTAATCATCTGGAATTAGGTTATGTATCTGTGGGTTTCTTAAAATTTGACAGGCCTCATTTTAATTAGAAGAAAGAATAAGAAATCATGGTACTTTTTATAAATTAATAGATTTACTTAAAGAGTTTACTTAAATTTTTATTTCTAGTTTTGTTTCTTTTAAAAAATCATTTGGGTAGGTTCAAAATACACAAATATAAAAAGGCAGCTGTGAAAGATTTCCTCCCCCTCCCCCACTTATGAATTTCCACCCCTTGCCCAAGGTAAGGAAATATGAATATACATTCTTATTTTCCCATTTTTTAAACACACAAAAGTATATACCAGTATTACTGTTCTGCCTCTAGTTTATTTCACTTAATTTATTTTTTAGACCTTTCCATATCAGTATAAAGAGAGTTTCCTCATTCTTTTTTATGGCTGTAGAGTATTCTGTTATACAACAGTGTCATTACTTAATCATTCCCTGTTAGTGAACATTTGGGTTGTTTTAATAGGTCATGCTGTAGGGAATTATCTTGTACCTGTGTCATTGTATATGTGTTCATACATGTTCTGGTATCTCTGGGGAATGAATTCTCAAAGTGGGAATGCTGGGTCAAAGTGTATAATTATGAAATCCAGGCTGATGGACCAGCCACCATCTTGAGTGTTGCTATTCACTGTGCTGGAAGAAAAAGTGTTCTAGGGTTTGGCAGTGCAGTGCTCCAGCCCAGAAATGTCACACTATACTTCTATTTATAATATTTTGGTCAGAACTAGTCAGAACTTTCTGATTTTCTGATGAGAAGTCAGCTGTCAAGCTTGCAGGAGTTCCCTTGTGTGTGGTAAATCATTTTTCTTTTTCTGCTTTTAAGATTATTTTTTGGTGTTTGTCTTTCAACAGTTTTACTGTGGTGTATGTGGGTATAGATCTCTTTGTGTTTATCCTCTTTAGAGTGTTTTCTTTTTTTTTTTTTTTTTTTTTTGAGACGGAGTCTCGCTCTGTCACCCAGGCTGGAGTGCAGTGGCTGGATCTCAGCTCACTGCAAGCTCCGCCTCCCCGGGTTCACGCTATTCTCCTGCCTCAGCCTCCCAAGTAGCTGGGACTACAGGCGCCGCCACCTCGCCTGGCTAGTTTTTTGTATTTTTAGTAGAGACGGGGTTTCACCGTGTTAGCCAGGATGGTCTCCATCTCCTGACCTCGTGATCTGCCTGTCTCGGCCTCCCAAAGTGCTGGGATTACAGGCTTGAGCCACCGTGCCCGGCCTAGAGTATATTGAACTTGAATATGTAGATCAATGTTTTGCCTTAAGCTGGATAAGTTTTCAGCCACAAATATTTTTTCTGCTTTTTTCTCCCTCTTCTGATACTTCCATTATGCAAATGTTGGTAAACATAATGGTGTCCCACATTTCTCTAAGGCTGTGTTCATTTTTCTTCTTCTATTTTTTTTCTTTCTGTTTTCCAGTTGCATAACTTATATAGATCTATCTTTAGTAGATTTTTCTTGTAGCCCAGATATACTGTTGAGTCCCTCTCGTGAATTTTTCGTTGCAGTTATGGGACTTTTTACTTCTAGAATTTCCATTTGGTTCTTTCTGTGATTTATATCTCTTTATTATTCTCTATTTGATGGGATATTATCATTCCTTCCATTACTTCTGTAAGTATGTTTTCCTTTAGTTATTTGAGCATACAATATTTATAACTGCTTTGAAGTCTTCATGTGCTAAATCCACCATCTGGGCCTCTTCATAGGCAGTTTCCATTGCCTGCTTTTTCCCCTGTATGTGGGCCATACTTTCCTCTTTCTTTGCATGTCTCATAATTTATTGTAGAAAACTAGACATTTTAGATAGTGTGTGGTAGCAACTCTGGATTCTGATTCTACCCTTCTCCCCAAGGGCCTGTTGTGGTTTGTTCCTTTATTTGTTTAGTGACTTGGCTGAACTATTTCAGTGAAGTTTGTTTTCCTCACAGTGTGAAGCTTCTGACTATTGCTCCTCAGAGGCGCAGGCTTGGACAGGAGCACAGTCACCCTGTGAAGACCCTGATTTTTGCAGGGTACTCTTTGAGTGTCTTTCTCTGATCTTTCATTTAAGCTTTCCACCTCTGTTGGTACCACACCAACAGCTGTTAGAGTTCACTAATTTTGTTCTGTTGTTCTCCACAATGCCCTGAAACCTGAATTGCCTCACAGTCTGAGATCATTTAAATTCAGGCCTACATGTAGTCTTTAAGGTCAGTCTTTGAGACTTGTTCCTGCTACATGAGAACTCTTCTTGGCTGTCTCTTTCTCTGGTTCTGTCAGACATTTGGCTAGTCTGGCCAGAGCAGTGGCTCACACCTGTTAATTGCTTTGGGAGGACAGGGTAGGAGGATCACTTGAGGCCAGGAATTTGAGACCAGCCTGGGCAACATAGCGAGACCTCCTATCAGTCAACCAACCAACCAACCAACAACACTCTTAGCTGGTCTGTGGGTTAGCGTGTTGTTCTCATGGAGCCACTGGCCTCTTAATTCTCAGCCACTCTTGCCTGGAATAAAGTTTCTGCAACATGCACCTGGGGACAAAGGGAAATTCTGGCAGTCAGCCTGCCCCTCTCAGGAAGGTATCATAGCCCTAGACTTGAGCTGAGGGGAGGAGAACCCTTGTTTGGGGTTCCATCTGCCAGGAGAAGAGCTTCCTTCTCACTGACACTGTGGGGGAGGGGAGGGAGTGCATCATATGCCACAGACCCTCACTGTTCTTACTGACAGTTAGATTTTCTTAGATAAATGTTCTCTGTTTTAGAATGTCCTTAACATAATTTCTAGAGACTTTTAAAGGTTTTTTTTTTTAACAATAATTTTCACCAGTTATGGTTGTTTTACTGGGGAAAGGGTCTGTGGAGTTCCTCATGCCACCCTTCTAGAAATTGGTTCTGGTAAAAGTTATAAGGAATAATGTATAAGATGACGAAACTGTACGGAAAGAACTCAAGAAACAGCTCTTGAATCTCATGAATGTGGCTGGGCATGGTGGCTTACACCTGTAATCCCAGCACTTTGGGAGGCTGAGGCGGGCAGGTCATGAGGTCAAGAGATTGAGACCACCCTGGCCAACATGATGAAACCTCGTCTCTACTAAAAATACAAAAATTAGCTGGACGTGGTGGTGGTGTGCACCTGTAGTCCCTGCTACTCGGGAGGCTGAGGCAGTAGAATCACTTGAACCTGGGAGGCGGAGGTTGCAGTGAGCTGAGATCGTGCCACTGACTCCAGCCTGGCGACAGAGCAAGACTCAGTCTCAAAAAATAAATAAATGAATAAAAATCTCATGAGTGCAATTGCAAGTGAGTTTAATTCAATGACTATACTAAAACTTTCTTTGCAAAATGTTGTTCAGGCTTATCAATAGTCTTTCATTTACCTAATTTATTTTATATGTTGACTCAGCAGATTGTTAGACTGGAATTCTAATGGAGTTAAAAGTTTTTATTCTATTATCTTTATTGAATGTTAAGAATGTTTGGCTTTTCTGGTACTTAAGTGTGACTGTCTCTCTCTCTCTAATGTACTTCTGCTCTAACATCTGCTTTTCTGTGGATGGGTTTTTGATTGGCTAGAAACTGGAGGAAGCAGCATCTCGTGCAGCAGAAGAGGAAAAGAAACGCCTTCAGACTCAAGTGGAACTTCAGGCCAGGTTCAGCACAGAGCTGGAAAGAGAGAAGCTTGTGAGTGTCACGTGGCTGGAGAAAGCAGCTGCAGTAGCTCAGCTTGGGTCCGTGGGAACGGGGAAGGGCTGGAGGCTACAGTGAGGCATGTCATCAGCTTGGCTTTGCTACTGACCTGGAATGGGCTGTAGGGGAAGTTGCATGTTTGTTCATTCATTCATTATCTGTTTATTGAGCACCTTCTATGTGCCAGGCAGTGTGCCAAAGATGTAATGGCAAAAGACATAAACCTTGTTTTCAAGACTGTTAAGTGGAAATTTATGGAGCCAGGCATGGTGGCCCACTCCTGTAATCCCAGCACTTTGGGAGGCCAAGGCATGAGGATTGCTTGAGCCCAGGAGTTCAAGACCAGCTTGGGCAATATCTACAAAAAAAAAAAAAAAAGAATTAGCTAGGCCTGTTGATAAATGCCTGTAGTTCCAGCTACTCAGGAGGCTGAGGTGGGAGGATTGCTTGAGCCCAGGAGTTCGAGGCTACTGTGAGCTGTGATTGTGTCACTGCACTCTGCACTCCAGCCTGTGTGACAGAGCAAGGCCCTGTCTCCAAAAATAAAAATAAAAGAAAGAAATTTGTGGAATGATGTGATAAATGCTTGGTTAGGGTGACTATATTTCCTAGTTTGCCTGGGAGAGTCCCTGCCATTCTGTTATAATTATTAATAACATTCCTTTTCATTCTCAAAATAGTTCTGATTTGGAAAATAAATAGTTATGGAAAAAGTAAACATAGGTTCCATGGCATTTCTCCTCTGTAATAAGCAAGGATGGCAGGGGTGAGATCCTGAAATTGTGAGAACATCTAGATTCTGATTTGTTGCTCTTGGCAGCTCTGGTTCATCCTAGAGGCTTCCATCTTCAAGAGACGCAAGATCCAGGTTGTCTTAGGTAGTTACCTGGTTAGCTAGAACACAGGTCTTCTTACATTGAGTGATACTCTGTCAGAGAGTGCTGAGTCCAGTGCCTAAATAGATGCATGCAACATTTCCTCTAGTCACTCTTTGTTATTTAGAGTTGAAAGAGATGTGTTTGTGGTTTCAGAGAAAAGAGGAAGGCAGATGTGACGTAGAGAAACAGCCGGAAGGTCTGGTCTTGTTTCCTCTCTGGTCCTTCTTATTGAGCACTGGCTTTCTCTTCTTTAAGTACAGGATGATCACATGCTCTCTCATGACTCTTATGAGGACAGAGTGAGCTAATGCAAGTGAAAATATTTTATCAACTGCAGAGAAGTAGGCTAATGTGTTCGTTATATTTACGATGTTCTTGTAATTTTTAAGGCAGGGATTCAAAACTCTGTAATCCAGAAGGGAAAAACCATTAACTTACACAGACTAACTGAAATGCTTGAGTTCCCCTAAGGCTGGAGGTGCCCCAGGGAGTGGAGGCTGCCAGAGAAGTGCCAGAGGAATCCCATGCTTTCCTTCTTTAGTGTAACACTCTACTGATCTGACTGGGAAAAGGTTAGTTCCTTTTAGAGAAGACTCTATTGGTAAAAAGATTGTGACTTTAAGACAGAAAGGAATTTAGAGAGAAATTATACAGGGAAACATTTTTTTCTTGACTTGAGTCTTAAAATGTGGAGTGGAAGGGATGGAAAATACAGCAGGGCAGAACATAATTTAGGTTATAATTTGTTCTTCCTGTACTCTTTCATTATTGCAATTGGGTGTGGTGCCCTCATCTCCTCCATCTTCAGTCCTTCAAGGATTGAAGGACAGGGTCCTGCCACCCTGACGGGCTGAGGCTGCAGCTGTAGGCAACCCCTCAGGTGGAAGGGAGGCTTTCCCTGAAAAAGAAGTCAACCTGCACTTAAACAAGACCCTTTTATACCAACAGATCAGACAGCAGATGGAAGAACAGGTTGCCCAAAAGTCCTCTGAACTGGAACAGTATTTACAGCGAGTACGGGAGCTGGAAGACATGTACCTAAAGCTGCAGGAGGCTCTCGAAGATGAGAGACAGGCCCGGCAAGATGAAGAGATGGTGCGGAAGCTTCAGGCCAGGTGCTAGATTGGTTTGCAGACTGCCTTTGTGTACTTTGCCTGGGCTAATACAGTTTCTTGGAATGACTAACACTCTGGTGGAGAGGGAGAAGTATCTCTGCTCTGGCTGTCACTGAGCTCGAGGTGCTGTCTAGATTAGAGAGACCATGGAGACTCAACTGGCTGGGGTGTTTCTTTTCATTCTGGGTCTCTGGGAAACCCTTGCTTCTGGGGCTAAATAAGGGCCTATTTTGGAGCAGTCTGGTAGGTATGTTTGATGTGATACCCTTAGTCATATTCGAGAAAATCCACAAACCCAGAATTAGCTCTGATGAGAGCTTGGCATCTTCAATATGTTCCAGACCAGAGAGGGCCGTTGGTATGCAGGCAGGGGCCTGTTCAGGCCGAAGTTGCTGTCAGGTTTTGGGGAATAAGAAGGAAATATGCAGTTTCTATTTGGTCATTCAGGATTGGTAACATTCCTTCAGTAATTACTACTTGAAATCCTAATTTTAAAAGTATTTGAAACCTAGATTTTTTTTTTCCCCCTTAGAATTTTATTTATGATAGTCATGTTCTCAGATGAAAATTCTCAATTTGGGGTCTTCATAGCAGCAGGGAGGATAAAATAAAATGAAGACTCCCAAAGGGAAAAATGGAGCATGTCCTCTGCCAGTTTCTACTTTGCTGCCCCATTTACATTCTTTAAGATGTCTGGGATGGGAGACAACACTAAAAAGTATTTACTACAGTAGCAGCACATGGTCCAGTCTTTAGTCTCTGACCCCCTGTTTTGGGGAGCAGTTATAAGATGAGCTGGGGTAGATTTTCCATGGCTGCCATTTTACATGTAGAGCAGCAAAAGATGTTTCATTAGTCTTCAGGTAGGAAGAGAAAGAAGAAGCCATCTTTAGTTGTTTGTTTTGTCAAAAGTGACTTCAAAAATAAATAAATTGTTTTGGAAATTTAGATTTTAAATCTAATTTTTTTAAGGAAAAGTTATTTTCTAAATAGAAAATTAAGCATGTAGCATATTGCCTGGCATTTATAGGCCCCACAGGTACAAACTTACTGCACTGTGAGGTTAACCAGGTTCTTGGAACTCCCTTCCAGTGCCACTGGGCAGTGATTTTAGCAGAAGATTCACTCTATGGGAATGTTTGAGTGCTGCGTGACGTCCGGAGTGACGTTCTACATGACACTCAACATTTTTTGAGCCTCCTCATAATTTGAGCTGTGTTGAGAGTTTATAGATTGTTTCTGTGCAGAGAATTCACAGGTAAAATATGCTATATGTATTACTGCAGTTTTGTGGGAAATATGTTATGACACAGCAGAGACTAGATCACAGAGGGAACTGCATAACTCTAGAAATACTAGTCTTTGTTATTTAGTGTTTATAGGATGAGTGATATTTTTGAATAAGGGATAATTTTGGATAATTGAAGCCAGTGGTTTTTTAACCATTGTTATATATCAGAATCACCTGATGAAGCTTCTGAAAAATACACATGTAGGGCCTCACTCTGGATTTATTGAATCAAAATATGTGTGGATAGGAGCCAGACACGAGTGTTGTTATTTAAAAAGCTTTGGCTAGGCCAGGTGTGGTGGCTCACACCTATAATCCCAGCACTTTGGGAGGCCAAGGCAGGAGGATCACTTGAACCCAGGAGTTTATGACCAGCCTGGGCAACATGGTGAAACCTCATCTTTTTTTTTTTTTTTTTTTTAAAAGGCTACTTGGGAGGCTGAGGCAGGAGGATCACTTGAGTCCAGGAGGTTGAGGCTATAGTGAGCTGCATTTGCACCACTGTACTACAGCCTGGGGGACAGAATGAGACCCTGTCTCAAACAAAAAAAAACACAAAACAACAACGACAAAAAGCTCCAGCTAATTATTTTGCACACTCTGATTTAAGCAATAGCAAAATGGTTTCAACCTTTTGAATCCAGATGTAACTTCTACATACAGCTCTGATCTAATATGCTGAAAGTACTGCACACAAATTTAACTTTTTCTTGATGTGCAAAGGGCATTTTATGAATGTAATTATTTTATTATTCCAAATTATTTTTTTCTCTTAGTTTTTGGAACCTGAAATGGACAAATTTGCCCCCCTGCCCCCTTTTTTTTTCTGAGACGGGGTCTTGCTCTGTTACCAGGCTGGAGTGCAGTTGAGTGATCTTGGCTCACTGCAGCCTCTGCCTCCTGGGTTCAAGCGACTCTCCTGCCTCAGCCTCCTGAGTAGCTGGGACTACAGGTGTGCACCACCACACCTGGCTAATTTTTGTATTTTTAGTAGAGATGGGGTTTCGCCATGTTGGCCAGGATGGATTCGATCTCCTGACCTCATCCGCCTGCTTCGGTCTCCCAAAGTGCTGGGATTACAGGCGTGAGCCACCGCGCCCGGCCTAGTGGTCATTTTCTTTTTTTATTTTATTTTTATTATACTTTAAGTTCTAGGGTACATGTGCATAACGTGCAGGTTACATATGTATACATGTGCCATGTTGGTGTGCTGCACCCATCAACTCGTCAGCACCCATCAATTCATCATTTATATCAGGTATAACTCCCCAAGGCATTTTCAAGTGAAGTGTGTTCCTCTTTCCTGAAGTCACTGAAGGCTGTGCGTGATTCAGAGAGACTTTCTGTCAGATTGGCGTGGAGGGTTTGTTCTTTGCTCCTCAGGATAGGCCTTTCTGGATAGAAAAAACAAGGGAAGTCATTCTGGAGTTGGGTTGGAAAACCAGCACTAATGAAATGAACATAATCTTACGCCAAGGGCCTATGTAAAAGCCTGCTCAGTTAACTCTTCTCACTCCTTTCTTAAAGCAACAGCTAATCATTTGTGGAATATTTGGAATCTCATTATTCTTCTAATGGATAGTTCTTTCTCTGTCAGTGTCTTAAGTTTACCCAGAGAAACTTTTTATAGTCAATTGTTTAAATAAAAGACAAGAACTTTAGCTTGAAACATCTAGGTCTTGTAATTTTAAAATTATGATTGAAGTTTTTTTTTAACTTTTAATTTTTGTGGGTACATAGTAGGTGTTTATATTTGTGGGGGTACATGAGATATTTTGATACAGGCATACAATGTATAATAATCACATCAGGGTAAATGGGGTATCCATCATCTCAAGCTTTAATCCTTAGTCTTACAAACAGTCCATTATACTCTTTTAGTTAGTTTAAATGTACAATTAAATTATGATTGACTGTAGTCACTCTTTGTGCTATGACGTTTATTTTTTTATGTGTAATCCTGAAGGTGACGTAGCCTCTTCTGAATGAGAACTCAAAAGAAAACTGTTCATTTAAAATTTAGAAAACTTAAGTTACTGGCCGGACACCATGACTCACGCTGTGATCTCAGCACTTTGGGAGGCTGAGACAGGTGGATCCCTTGAGGCTCGGAGTTTGAGACCAGCCTGGCCAACATGGTGAAAACCTGTCTCTACTAAAAATACAAAAATTAGCTGGGCATGGTGGTGCATGCCTATAATCCCAGCTACTCGGGAGGCTGAGGCATGAGAATCACTTGAACCCAGGTGGTAGAGGTTGCATTAAGCTGAGATTGTACCACTGCACTCCAGTCTGTCTCAAAAAAGAAAAAAATAAGAAAAATCAAGTTACTGGAAAGTTCTTGAAGCTGAGCCATAATCTGTCCTATTATAACTCTTACCCACTTTGGATCTGTAACACCCAGGAGTATACCTTAGTCATGTCTGTATTCCCAGCAACTTGTACCTAGCACACAGTAAGTACCCAAGGAATATTTTTTGAATGAATGAATGGATCCAAGTTCTACCCAATGGGGCCACATGAAATAACAGTCCCTCTTCCATTTGATATTATACTTTTCATATATTTGAAGGTTAAAGACTGGGCTCTGGAGTGAGGCCACGGTTTGATTCCTAGCTCTGGTACTTTTAGCCGTGTAACTTGAGAGAATTACCAACTTAATACAGTTGTTGTGAAGATGAAATGAGATGATGCATGCAGAGTGTTTTAGAGTAATGCCTAGCATTTGGGAGTCACTCAGAGTGTGTTGCTTTCTGTTCCTTTATCTCATTTGCAGACAGTGAAGGTATATAATGTGTAGAATGTAAAAATAAGCATTCAAAAAAAGATGTTGACAGGCTAGAATGATGGTTTTAGACCAAGAAGATAATTTAACATATCAAAAGAACAAGCACAGGATCCAGGAGACTCGGCTTTATAGAAATTCATTTGAAAAGTTCTACAGTTTCATATCCCTGAAATGTGGTTGTCAAAACTCTATACACTCTTAGGCAGCCTTAATGAATGTGAGGTATCCAGAGCAAATGAGATAATTGTCCCTCTATAATGTGAGCTGTTATCTACCAGTCCTTGCTGTGTGGTAGGCATGTAAATACCTTATGTGCATTATCACATTTAATACATTAATAAACCTTTGATGGTAGATGTAGTTTCTATTCCTTTTTTTTGCTCCTCATTTTTGATAAATGAGGAAGCTGATACACAGAAAAAGAGTGAGGCACTAAAGTTTAGTCAGGAGTCTTGTTTGCAGACCACAGAAACCACCTTGTATTAGCTAAAGCAATAAAACAATTTGTTGAAAGTTTCTTTTTTTTCAATGTGATTTGGATTTATTGATGCTTCGAAAGTTTCTTAAATAATTTGCCAGTTCCACAGAAAGGCAGGAGACCAGGCCTTGAACACAGGCAGGAACCACAGGGGGATGAGCAGCCTCAACTACAGCCCAAGCCAGGCCATGGGAAGAGTCCAGTGAGGATGCCACTGGCGCCCATGTTGGTACCAGGCATCAGCAGTGCCATCGCGCCTACTGTCACTCAACACTGGATGTTACTGCCACCAGCAAGATGAATTCTCTACTGGCTCTGCTTCTTTGTGCCAGTTGCTTCAGAGTCAAAGTTCCAGAAGGAGCATCTACTTAGCTAAGCCCAGCTTGTGCCTCCACCATACCCTAGCTGCCGAGGGGTGGGAGGGCAGGTGTCTGGCCTGTGAATTTGAATTTCCAGGTGCTTAGGCTGCCCGGCCTCTGAACTCCTTCATGTGTCTGGAAATGTCCATTATCCCTCCATACTTTTACCACTAGAATGAAAAAACAGACCCATCCAGTATTGTTCATTCTCACATCCCCAGTGCCTAGAAAAGCATGTAGAAGGCACAAAAAATACACATCACCTGAGTGAATAAACTCTGCACTGGTCAGACCACATCTGTAGTGTTGTGTTCTATTGCGTACATCAAACTCCAAGAGACATCTGAGGAGACCTCAGTGTCTCCAAAGAAGGATATTGAGTCTGGAAGCTGGAGTTAAGGCTGGAGGTGGTCTTCTTAGAGAAGGATGTTCTCAGCAGGTAACGAAGCTGCCTTCCAGTTGCTGAAGGGCTATCACAGGGAAGAGGGAGTAGATACTTCCTTTGTGGAACTAGAGTAGTGGATGGGAGAGCTCATCTTAGTATAAGAAAAAAGGCCACTGAACCTTCGTGTCTCACTTGCATCATCTCTAAAATACGAGTAACAGCACCTAAATTTACTGTGAGGATTAATTGAGAAAATACACTTGCCTCTTAGGCCAGTTCCTGGCACACATTAAACTCTGGATAAATGTTATTTTTTATTTCACAAAAGGGTGAAACTGAGAGAGCTTAGAGCAGGACACATGGGCTGCTTTACCAGCTTTGTGAATGTGAGCTTCTCTGGCTCCTGCTTTCCTCCTGGTGGAATGAGAGGCGGATTAGACGACCTCAAATATTCTCTTGTCTAAAATGCTTCCCTCATCTGGGTCAGGGTGGTGACTTGGGCAGGATTTGATCTGGAGCTTTCCTTCACATTGTAGGTTGTTGGAGGAAGAGTCTTCCAAGAGGGCTGAACTAGAAAAGTGGCACTTGGAGCAGCAGCAGGCCATTCAGACAACTGAGGCGGAGAAGCAGGAGTTGGAGAATCAGCGTGTCCTGAAGGAACAGGCCCTGCAGGAGGCCATGGAGCAGCTGGAGCAGCTTGAGTTAGAACGGAAACAAGCACTTGAGCAGTACGAGGTGATGAGACTTGGCCCTGCAAACTTCTGTATTTAAATTTTTGAAAAACATTTGTCAATAATATAATTATTTATTTAGCTGCCAATATGAAGCTGTAGTAAGAATCTTGCTTAGCTATAAGAAAGAAGAAAGAGGACGTTTTTACAGGAGATAAGATGTATTATACATCCGTCAGAGACAGAAACTGTACAGTAATTTGAACAGGGAAAGTTTAATATAAAACATTATTAACTGTAACAGGGAATTACCTACTGTGTTGTAAAGAAGGCTTTGAGAATGCAGGAATGGCAGATGTAGGGAGCAGCCACTGCCTCGAAGACTGAGGCAGAGCACCAGGGAGGAAACGGATCTGGAAGAGGATTCTTTGCTCCTTGCCCCGTAACCCCAGTGCTGTGATCCAGACCTCTGTGGAGAGGGTGCCTGGATGGCAGAAAAGTTTGTTGAGGTGCTGTGCCAGCAAAGCTCAGTGGGAGGCCACCTTTTGGGGCACTGGCAAAAGCTGCCCACAGGGAGGTGCTACAAAAACTCACCAGTGGTGAGCACTTTGGGTGTTCTGAGTGCCACAGGAGCCACTGAGTGGAACCTAGAAGAAAAGTCCCTCCCTCATTGTGTGTCTGCAGCACCCTCTAGTGACAAAGCTTTATGCTGCCAGCTAGTTAGGGGGAATTATTTTAGTATCACCAGCAGGACGGTTCAGGGTGGATTTGGAATGGAGAGGCAGTAAACTGTAACTGGCACACAGAGCCATACACCCATTGTAATTAGTGTGCAGATGGTAGAATAATAGGCTTTGGAATCAGGCAGCCTGGGTTCCAATTCTGGCTCTACCATTTCCTGTTGTGTGACCCTAGGCAGGTTACTGACCTTCTCTGAACCCATTTTCACTCTGTACAATGGGGTAATAGTAATTCCCGCTTCTTAGAATGGGCTATGAGAGGATTTAATGAGATAATTCACAAATATGTAGTAAGGTCCCAATAGTTGTGATTTGGTTCTTAAACTACCTGTGTGTCTGCATAGTCCAAAATCCACTTTTGTTTCAGGAAGTTAAAAAGAAGCTGGAGATGGCAGCTGATAAGACCAAGAGCTGGAAGGACAAAGTGGCCCATCATGAAGGATTAATTCGACTGATAGAACCAGGTAACAACAGACTCTATGAAGTAATCATATTTTAATTTTAATTTAATTTTATTTATTTATTTATTTATTTTGAGACAGAGTCTTGCTCTGTCGCCCAAGCTGGATGGAGTGCAGTGGTACGATCTCGGCTCACTGCAAGCTCGCCTCCTGGGTTCACACCATTCTCCTGCCTCGGCCTCCGGAATAGCTGGGACTACAGGCGCCCGCCACCACACCCAGCTAATTTTTTGTATTTTTAGTAGAGACGGGGTTTCATCGTGTTAACCAGGATGGTCTCGATCTCCTGACCTCATGATCTGCCGGCCTCAGCCTCCCAAAGTGCTGGAATTACAGGCGTGAGCCACTGTGCCCAGCCCATATATTTATTTTTAAATTTATTTTTCTGTTTCACTTGTGTATTTGAATTGTACTAAAGAAACTTTTTTAGCCCAAATGTAAAAAAAAAACAAGCTGTTTAGGGTTTCTCTTGAAAACCTTATCCCCTAACAGGTAAGAGTGCCCAGTTAATCCCCTCGGTATACATCTTCTAATTGTTTTAGCTGGTATGACATTTATGGATGTTCCTCAAAGAAGAAATAAAGTAGGAAAGTTACTATTTTGTCTGTAGAAAAATGATGGGGTACCCTGAAGAATATAATACTTCCTGTATTTAAAGCATGTTTGTCTCTTAGGTTCAAAGAACCCTCACCTGATCACTAACTGGGGCCCTGCAGCTTTCACTGAGGCAGAACTTGAAGAGAGAGAGAAGAACTGGAAAGAGAAAAAGACCACAGAGTGACTGAACTTGCTGGCAGTCACATCAGTTATGTAGATACTGCATGGCAGGGGAGCTTTACGCTAAAGACAAAAGAAATGGCTTTGGGGGCCGGGTGCGGTGGCTCACGCCTGTAATCCCAGCACTTTGGGAGGCTGAGGTGGGTGGATCACCTGAGGTCAGGAGTTCAAGACCAGCCTGGCCAACCTGGTGAAACCCCATCTCTACTAAAAATACAAAAAAAAATTAGCTGGGCGTGGTGGTGGGCGCCTGTAATCCCAGCTACTTGGGAGGCTGAAGCAGGAGAATCACTTGAACCTGGGAGGCGGAGGTTGCAGTGAGCTGAGATCATGCCATTGTACTGCAGCCTGGGTGACAGAGTGAGACTCCATCTTAAAAACAAAACAAAACAAAAAAAACCGGCTTTGCTGCTTTTAACTGTTCTTCCTTCCATGCCTCTCCAAGTGGGTCAATATCCTAAGGAAGCCTTCTTATTTATCTTCCTGCAAACAAGGGCTACCTGGAAAGAAAAAAAAAAAAAAAAAAAAGTCAACATTGTCAAGCTTTATTTACTCTTTCTTTGAAAACATCACCTTCTGAAATTTGTCTTTTAGCTCTCTCAGATTCTTCCCCAAATGAGGCAGGGTGCAGACAGCACAGTCAGCTCTGCAGAGTTTGGAGGGGCTCACTGCCATTGGGTACTCAGAACCTCTGTGGACTGGATGTTAGCTCTTTACTTTGGCAGCGTGTTTCCTTTGTTTCCTTCTCTGAGTATGTGCTGTTAAACTAGATTGGCCAGTTTGCTTTCCATTCCCTGACACTTGGCGTGGAATGCCTTTGACCATTGGTGCTCTGACAGAGAAGTCACGGAGTCACTGCCATTTCCTGGTTGCCCTTTTGGAATGTAATCCTGTTAGTAGAGGTTTTCTAGCTTCTGCTAAGATACTTCTTTCCCTAACCATCATACACTTGGCATGTTTCATTCCCATCTCCTTTCCCCTCACCTTAAAGGAGACTACCCCTTTGCCCCATATTGTCAACCTAATTTTCTCTCATACTCTCCCATTGAATGATGTGCTACCAGGTATATGCCAGGCTGTGAGAGGATTATGCTAAGTAGTAGAAAGAAGCTAATTTGAAATGAAAATTATTTGGATCATAAAGAAAGCAGATGAGATGTACATGGCCAACAGGAAGTTGACTGTATGTCTGCTAGTTAGATTCAAAACATTATAAAGATGATAGCATGTCAATATATTAGCCTAGCCATAATGTTAGCCTTTGTTAGGTGGGCAGCTTTTCTGCCTTTTCCCTTCCTCTATAGTGACAATGGAGAAAATATCCAATAGAAATAAGTGTAACAGGCAAATTGGGATCATAGTTTATATGCATCTGATTTGAAAGGAGTATTAAGGAAGGTTTTCTATCTATCTTTAGATTAAAAAGAACATTTATGAAATCAAGCCTTCTAACACTAGTTATAATTGAGAAGCAACAGTAACTCCATGGACAGCAATCAAGCTTAAAATTGTAAATAAATATGAGGATAATTCAGTTGTTGCAAAAAAGGGCAGAATTCAGTAGAATAAAGTCCTTTTCTCTCTACAAGTATTAAATGAGGACAGAGAACCTCAGGTGTTCTTATGCTAGTGCTTGCTGAGTGCATACTAAGAAAGCAATTCCAAACAGATGTATACATCAAGAGAGCGTGGTATTAGAGGTTTCAGTGTATGTATTTATTTACATGAGAGGAAACTGGAATATAATCCTGTAAGTTATCACCTTTTATGACTGGAAAATATTTGCCAATGAAGAAATGGTCTGTAGGTATTTGTGTTAAGATTTTGGGCTGTTTAATAAAAATGTAACTTTATTTAATGATTTCTTATAGTTGCCTTTATAAAGTTTACTGTCTAAAATATTTTTGTATCATGTGCCTTTGAAATTTGCCAGCTGATTTGGGTGTTGGATTTCTGCCCAGACATTTATCAGTATTACCATTTTATTCAATAGCTGGCAGGTGTATAGACCAACGAGACTTAGGTAAGGAATGGAACCTTTCCTGTGGTTTGATTGCACATTATACCAGAAGACTCCAGTATCCGTCATTCCAGAATGAGGAAAAAGTATTTTACAAAGAACCTAGTCACCTATGTGAAATCTATGGGATGGAAACAGTGTGGCCTTGGGAGTCAAATAGTCTCTGCATGATGGGGAGGGTCATGATGGAATATGTGAATTTCTACTTCTAGAAGTTGTGAAATAGGCCCCGCACTTTTGCAGAATGTCCTTCCTTAAACCTGGCTTATTCCACAACTGTAGCTGATAACATGACCTGGGGCTTAGCTGCTGTAGCCCTGGGTTCTTGAAGACCTCACTGCCTGGCCCCTGGTCATCCGCCTAAGGACTGCCTGCTTTCTGGTCACATGTGGACCTTGACATGACCAAGCAGTTATATATGTGGTTGCGCAAAAGCTTTCTGTTTAATGCGTAGTGTTATTACATCTTGGTTTTCAGTGGCACTATGTCTAGAAGGCAAAATCCTTTTAAACAGTGCTTTGGCTAAGTTAGATACTTGTGAATCAAAGATGGCAAAGAAGTGAACTAAGTGTATCCCATTTGGAATTATATTTTGATACTAAGTGAATTCTTCCTAATATTTAAAATGGTTTCACCTGTCAAAGGGCCAACAGAACTCTTGGTTTTACTTTTGTAATTACTGTACAGAAAATTTCAGGAGTGTTTGAGTGCTTGTTATCAGGTGTTTTCCTTAATAAGTAGGGATATGATCATTCACAGGAATTATACATGAAAAAAGTTTTTGAAATGTATTTTTGTGATGTGCTATGTTGAGAGGAAACCAAATATTTATGATTTTAAAACATTGGTATGAAACCATTGTACAATGTAATATGCTCAAGTTTCTCAATTTTTTGCTGATTTTTCTAAGATACATTAAAAATGTTTTGTATTTTTTTTTTAAATGGACCCAGTAAGAAAATTAAAAATACCAGAATATACATTTAACTGTCTGATTTAATAAAACAGTGGGGTAAAGTTGGGTGTATCTGTATGTATTTTCATATAATGAGATGGACTTTGGTTTAGGGACACTTCCTGAAAACACTGGGTTTGGAGTTTAGAACCCAAGAAGTTAGCTATGGCCTCATCTTTGGTGTTTGAGTCACGAATGTGGGCAAGCCATGGCTGATGTGTCAGCTCACAAACGGGAACTTACAAAGATGATTTCTCATTCATTGTTGCTGTTACCTTCAAATTTTCTTACCTCTGTTTTCCTTAGTTTTCTTTTTATGCCTTTCAGTTTTTCTTTCACCAGAGTAAACCATGTGGCTTTTTGTTTGTTGTTGTGGTTTACATTGTTGCCAAGATAAAATGCCTATTGTGGACTGAGTGGGGCCCACTCAGTCCAGCTTGAGTGCATATTGGAAAGCTGATCTTTCCCTCTTGGAGGGAGGGAGAGGACACTGGTTGGTGTGTTTAAAAACTGTTCTTTCTGAGGCGGGCAGATCACGAGGTGAGGAGATTGAGACCATCATGGCTAACACGGTGAAACCCTGTCTCTACTAAAAATATTACCTGGCGCGGTGGCGGGCGCCTGTAGTCCCAGCCACTTGGGAGGCTGAGACCGGAGAATGGTGTTAACCCAGGAGGTGGAGCTTGCAGTGAGCCGAGATCGCGCCACCGCACTCCAGCCTGGGCAACAGAGCGAGACTACATCTCAAAAATAAAAAAAACAAACTCTTCTTTCTCTATCACAGTGGTTCTCAGCTGGTGGTGATGTTGCCCTCCAGGGGACGTTTGGCAATGTCTGGAGACATTTTTGGTTGTCACAACTGGAGGGACTGTTGCTGGCATCGAGTAGGTAGAGGCCAGGGATGCTGCAAAACATCTCACAATGCCTAGGACAGCCCCCAGTAACAGAATTATCTGGACTAAAATGTCAGTAGTGGCAAGATTGAGAAAACCTGCTCCACAGAAAGGCAAGTTCTGTTATCCAGAACACTTGCCTTTCAGATGTCCTAGGAGTTGACTGACCTCTTCGGTGCAAATGAGGAGCACCTGGAAGGGAGAATGCCTGTTTCTCTGTGAGCTGGCAGAGAGCAGAGGGCAGGGACCTCTGACACACCCAGAGCCTCTGGAGGGGGTTGCTTTGGATATATTTTAAAGACTATGATGCAAGTTGCTGAAGCGTGAAGTGTAAAAGCTGCCATAACCCTGATTTCTTTCCAGGTGCTGAAACACAGGGTGAGTCTGTCAGCACCATTTAGCAGCTTGTGAGGAATGAATGTTCACATTTGCCACTCAGGTGGTGATGTGTTCCTGCACAGCGCTTGTGCTTGTTCTAACTGGCCAAGCCTTAATTGCAACCTTCTGGGTAGTTCCAGCAAGGCACAGCTGCCCTAGTGGGGTGAGGATCAGGTGAATAAGGTCAAGACATAATGAAAACGTGGGAAGAGGCACTCCTCAGCTTTTACAGTGCAGAGGAGGTGCTCCAGATTTCTTAAAGGATCAGTCTTGGGAATAGTTTATGGAATCTCTATTTCTTTCCTCTCTTTCCCCCTCTACTCCTTTCTTTATATATTAGAGACTGTAATAATCACCTCCCTACTTCCTACTTGGCAATATCCACTAAAGCTAAAAACAACAGCTACCCTCTGGCCCAGCAGTTTCCACTCATTTCAGAGAAATGAGGCTGGTGTCCACCAAAAAACTTGTATAAGAAGATTCACAATCGTTTTATTATAATGGCCCCAAACCAGAGACACCCAAATACCCACCAGTAGAGAATAGACGAATTGTATATCCAGACAAAGGATACTACACCTAAACTAACATAAAATTAACATATTACAGAGAGATGCAACAACATGGCTGAATCTCATGGACATCATGTTGAGCAAACAAGCCAAACACAAAAGAGCACATACTATATGATTCCATATAAATTTCCAAGACACTGCTAATCGGTGGATTTAGAAGTGAGGGTGAGAGGCGGGTGACTGTAAACTGGGAAGGGACACTTGAACTTTCTGGGATGCTGTAAATGGTGGTTACATAGGAAAAAACAATCAACTTTACACCCAGGATTTGTGCAGTTTACTGTCTGTAACTGCAGTGCCTCTAGAATGTCTGAACTGGCTCACCTTTAAATTTTTTTTTTTTTTTTTTCCGATGGAGTCTCGCTCTGATGCTCAGGCTAGAGTGCAGTGGTGTGATCTCAGCTCACTGCAGCCTCTGCCTCCCAGGTTCAAGGGATTCTCCTGCCTCAGCCTCCCAAGTAGCTGGGATGACAGGCATGTGCCAGCACACTCAGCTCATTTTTGTATTTTTAGTAGACAGGTTTCACCATGTTGGCCAGGCTGGTCTCGGAACACCTGACCTCAATGATACACCTGCCTCGGCCTCCCAAAGTGCTGGGATTATAGGCGTGAGCCACTGCACCTGGACTCACGTTTCAATTTGCAGAGAAGAACTAGAAGGGGACATGCGAAATCTGTACCGGACTTCTAGGATGCTGTTCATTATACCACCCACCTCCTCTCAGGTCCTGATTACATTTTTATGTCAAACATTTAATTTCTCAGTTCCCCATCACCCAGCTGGTTGCCATGTGCCACCCTTACATGCAGAGGAGGGCCCTGACCCTTTCTAGTCCTATGCTCAGCTTCCATTGAGGCTTCTGAGGCTACCGAGTCTTTGGCCCTGGATAGTGGATACATCTGTGGTGGACACTAAATTCCAAGCGGGGCTACACTCAGCCGCCTTTTCCTGTTCCCACCACACAAACGCAGTCCATGGTCTCTTAGGGTTGTGCACCCACAGGAATGCAGGACTTTGTTTAAATCCCCCTCAACAGCAGTTCACAGGGGCCAGCTGAGGTCCAGCAGGACTTTAGGAGTGGGTAGAGGAAAACTCTGTCTAGCAAACCCCATTCTGTTCAGTCCCCAAGACCCGCAGCCCACTACCCCCTCCTCCTCATCGGAAGTCCTCATTTCCTGTTCCATTTCACCTTGCCTCTCCCCCTTCAGCAACACTTTCTGCTTGAACCAGCAACCCTTGGGGGTTTCAGGGAGCAGCCTCCCTGCCCCACTTTCTGCATTTTCCCTCTGTTCTCAGGTTCCGTTTTCTTCCTGATGCATGGACCAGGACCATCCTGAGCAGCTCCCCTGGGAAGACTGTCCTCCCACAGGCTGGTTTCAGGGGATACCAGGGCTGCTGCACCTCCAAACTCATCGGTTTTCCACTCCCCTCAAAGTCCAGGCTGATAAGAGACCAGCGTCACTGTCCAACTCTGCCAAACATGTGTCTCCATTCCCATTTGGAGGGTGTGTCTGGAATCCTTGTTTACAAGGTGTAGAGGTGGAAGACTTCATCCCAGAGCCCCATGGCCTTGTACATCTGACTGCAGTTAGCTGGAAGATGGTTAAAGCAATGAACGGCTTTTTTTCTAAAGCTGTTGCCCTCCCAGCCTGGGCTACAAGCAGTCAGTGCTTGAATCTTCCTCCCTACCCCCACCCCAATCAGGCCTTTAGGGCACTAAGTTGGAAAGGAGCCTGGACGTCAAGAGTCAAACAGGCCTGGGCTCTACTGTGGTTTTACCTTCCTGTGTCATCTTGGGTGGGTTGGGATACTGTACAGGTGATGTGTCCTCACGGTGTCACACCTGAGGCACCTGGTGTTTTGTCTTCATGCATGTTCTTTAGAGAGTCACGTGGAGGGGGTTTTTCCATCTGGGCTGGGCCAGGCCACTTAATGGGCATGTTGCTGGTGGGCTGGCCAGTTCTGAGAAGATCTGGCAGGTGACTGTGGTAGGTCAGCCATTCAAGGCTACTACTGGAGAGTTTGGGAAATACCTCAGGTGCTCTATCCATGTCCACAGGCAGGTCTGTAACTTTTGAGGTGTCCGGCAAAGGCAGGTATCTGGCAAATCTGTGAATGGATGAGTGAACAGATGAGGTCCTAGGTGAGGGCGACAGCCCAGCAACACACTTCCCCAGTCACACCTGCTCTTTGGAAGGTTCCAGCGAGGCTGTGGAGAGGACCCAAGAGCCTGTGACTGCCACCTCCCAGTAGACCCCAAGGACCTCCAGCCTCTGCTCTCCCCTCAAGGGTCCTGTCACTCCATTGGTGGCCATTAACTGTGGGGGCCAGAGCTGTTCTCCACTCTACCTCCCAGGGCCTGTATCAGCCGATGACGGTTCCTGCGGCTTGTAATGTTCCTGCTGATCTGCCTCACTCACTACCCGTCACTTCTGATGAACTTTCCCAAAAGCAGCCCAGAACTCCTTAAGGGCAGGGGCAGCCTGTTGTGGTAGTTCCAGCACCCTGTACCAAGCAGGTTCTTAGTAAATGCTGGCTTTTGAGTGGCCCCTTTCTGAAATAAATTCCTTGTTCTCAAATATATCCTGGATCTGGTCCCCTTGGGTCCAATCAGAGCTTGAACCAGACAGCAGTGACTGACCACCTCAACTCTCAAGAGTTTCTGGTTTATTTGGAGGCTCTACCCCACGTTACCCTAATAAGGCTGGGAACTCTTGCCTTTCTTTTATCTTAAAGGAAGTTAATCCCAGCATATGTGAAAGATGGACCATCCACCCCAATGCCTCAAGTCCTGGGCTTCATTTCTCCATTTCTCCCCGGGGGCCCTGGGAGTCTACATGCAAACAGAGATACTAGAAAGTTAACTTCCGGAAATCCCCTTGTTGGCCAGTTCGCCCCCCTCTCTCTCTCCATGTGATTTTTTTTTTTCCAAAAAATAACTTTTGTAGTTTTTTTTTCCTTATCACCAATACATACCCAATGTGGAAAACTGAGAAAAAGCAGGTATGTAAAAAGAATAAAATGCTTCGCCATAATCTCACTCTGCAGACAACCGACAATGGCAAAAACCGCAATTAATTTTGCACCAACCTAGTGCTAGGATTTCAGTACACAGCCTTCCGGGCCTACATTTAGATTTGTTTGAAACAGGAACACGCGGTTTAACCGCGCAACCTGCGTCCGCGCCCCCTTAAGGCTAATCCCACCATCCTGACCCTTCTTGGGAGGTCCTGAAATGACCCCGGTTCCAGGTGTAAGGGTAACGAAATGCACACGTTTTCGAGGGAAGGAGGGGAGGAAACGACCTGGTGGCGCAGGTCTGCGCGGCCAAGGGAATTCGCTGGGCTGGTGGAGGGGCGTGGCGTGGCCTAGGGGGTCCCTGGGCGAGGGAGGCGGCGCGCGGCGAGGTTGGGGCGACTGGGTGGTGCAGGCCTGCGCACGCGCGCGGCCGTGGGCGGGACGGGCGGCCAGGTGGCTTCGCCGCCAGGTGGCAGGCGTGCGCCGCGCCCGCAGGTTCCAGCCCCGACCCGGGCGCGCAGGGCCGACCAGGTTCGGGTCGGGTCGGGTGTGCGGTGGCGGTTCCGCTCCTGGTTGCCTCGCTCTGGGTGCCAGGGCGCGGGTAGCTGCCCCGGGGTTCTGCTCACCTGGGAGGAAAGCCACGGGCACTGAGCGCCTCCTGAGAGCCAGCCCTGACGTGAACTCATTTTATCTGCCACGACCCAGAAGGTGGGCGCAATTTTCCTATGTTCCAGGTGTGAAAAGTGAGGCTTAGGGAGCTAGGCAATTGCTCAAGGGGACACAGCAGTGACGGCTCTGGGACGAAGCCCAGGTGTTCAGACGCGATGGCCTCTTCCCGCATTCCCCGCGGGTACGGCGCGCCGCCTGCCTGCGGCCTGCGGGGGAGGTGGTCAGGTGGCTGCCCGGGCTCCTCGGGCCCCTGAGGACTTCCGGCCGGGACCCCGAGGAGGGCCCTGTGGCCTTGCGGCATCCGTGGTCACGACTCCAGCCCCACACGGCCTCCTGCTGGTCCCTACGAGTGCCCAAGACGGGGCCGCCCCTCCCGTCTCCTCCCTTCTCTTCCTCCCCGGCGTCTCCCGCGGAGGGCGCTGCAGGCGGCCTGGTTGGGATGAGGGCGGGCTGGCGGCCCACAAGCAGGGGCCTGTTTCCTGACTCTTTTGACCCTGGCTGTCCCCGCGGAGGCCCCCGGCAGACCCAGCAAGGTCATCTAGGGCGAAATTCCAGTCTGAGCCCTGAGCAGTGACTTAAGTTTTCCCGATAAGGCTCAAGAAGGGACACAGAGTGTCCTGCCCACACCCCCACTCTGTCAGCGCCTCCACTCTGGTGAAGCCTCTGCTGCAGACAGTCCGGCTCGAGAAGAGACAAAGATAGACTCGGGACAGATAAGGACAGAGACAGCCAGGGAGAGAGGGGCAAGGAGCTCAGAGGTGAAGATGGGGCCGCGCCGATGGGGAGGCAGCGGGTCTGCGGCCGCCGAGATGAGAAGTGGGCCCTGGAGCGGGCTTGCCGAGCCTACAACTGGGGCTAGGATGTTGGAGTAAGACGCCGTCATGGGGTCTGGAAAAGAAGGGGTTTTTGGTATGGTAGAAAAATGGATTGGGCTGGCAGCTTGAAGGCCACAGCCCTGTACCTCTGGGCCTGGTCTCCTGTGTGCACCTGGGACCGGTGGGTGAGGGGTGATGTAGAGTCAATGAGGGACGCGCTCGCTGAGTCTCCAGGAGGCAGGAGTGGAGAGGACGAAGAGGGAAGGGTAGGACCTGTATACCTACGGTGGAGGGGGCAGGTGGGGGACACATGCTGCTGGGCCAAGACTACTGAGTCTCTCCTGCCTGCTGGCGGTCGCTGGCTCAGGACTTATTCCATGCACATTCTGATAGAATATTTGTGCCCAACACTAACTGTTTGGCTTGGCAAATAAGCAAAGCCATAAAGTCATAGCTGGCTTGTAGCCTCCCAGTCACCATGTGCAGCTGAGTCACAACCACTTCCCCCACCCCCTGAGGAGCTAGCGTCTATGCTCATGCCTGCACTCAGACACATATCCACACAGGTACCCACAGATGCCACGTGCCACTGAGTCATAGCTACCTCCTCAGAGAGCACGTGCCAGCATGCACTTGCACACAGGTCCCCACAGATGCCATATACACCTGAGTGTGAGTCATCATCACCACTGAACCCTGAGGGAGGGCACCCAGAGTATGTTCTGCCATCCCTGCTTAGAGAGAACCATATATACACATATACAGATAGGCGCCCACTGCACAGCCTGTTGTACCTGCTGCATCATACCAGCAGATCAATAAATGTTTGTGGAATGAATAAATGAGTAAACAAATGAATGAACTAACAAGTGAAAACGTGAGTGACAATCACACTGCATGGATACTGGGTAAAATTGGCTGGGGCAGCCCTGCAGGGTGGGTCCCAAGCTCTGTGTCCAGAGGGAGTTGTCTTGCTCCAAATATAGCCTCTGTGGGCGGGCAGGGAGCCAGGGCTGCCTCCCAGACCCTGACTTCACTGGGCCAGAGGCCCAACCTCTGAGGAGTTGAAGAAAATTAACAGAGAAGAGGCCCTTGCTTTCTGTAGCCAGGGCTGAGCTGTGAGATGAGTTGGTGGGGGAATGTGTACTCTGGAAATGTCACTTACTCAGAGACTTGAGATGTAGGACAGAGTGCTCTGCTGAAGGGCCCAGTGAAGACTGGTTCTGGATTGGGCTTCTTGGGAACTCTGCCCCAAATGTGCAGAATGTGCAAGAGGCCTGGTCCCATTGAGATCTGGGGCAAACACAGTGCCTGGGCTGAGCTGGTGGTTGCAAAACTGAGGCCCCCTATTAGGCAGTTTTTTGTCTAGGCCTGCCCTTCTGGCTTGGGCTTGTTCCCAGACCTGCTTCCCTGTCTCTCCCTTGAATCTTCTTTTCTGAAGACCCTGTGCCTCTGCCCTAATTCATCATCTGGAATATTTTAATATTACCCCAACTGGTCTTCCTGCCTTTAGACAGTAAGTATCTTGCTCATAGCTGTCAGAGTTATTTTTCTAAAATACAGATCCAACTATATAACTTTCCTGTTCAAAATCCTTCCATAGCTTCCCACTTTTCAGCATTAAAGTTGAATGGCCTCAGCCCTGTGATGAGATCCTTCATGACCTGACTCCACTCTACCTGGAGGTTATGAAAGGAGGTTATCCATCCACATAAGGATGGATAGTTGTTGGTTACATGGATCGATGGGTGATGGGTGGACTCTAGGATAATGGATGCTTATAGGGATGAACGGACTAGTGGACTGATCTGTAGACAGATGGTTACAAGTGTAAGTGATCAGCCAAGCACGGTGGCTCCTGTAATCCCAGCACTTTGGGAGGCCGAGGCAGGCGGATCACCTGAGGTCAGGAGTTTGATACCAGCCTGATCAACATGGTGAAACCCCCTGTCTTTACTAAAAATACAAAATTAGCCAGGCGTGGTGGTGCATGCCTATAATCCCACTTACTCAGGAGGCTGAGGCAGGAGAATCGCTTGAACCCGGGAGGTGGAGGTTGCAGTGAGCTGAGATTGCACCGTTGTATGCCATCCTGGGCAACAAGAGTGAAACTCTGTTTCAAAAAAAAAAGGAATAAAAAGGAAGTATAAATGATTAGGAGGGCATGTGGGGATGGAGAGGTGGGTGGATGGATGGTTGGAAGGACACTGCTCAAGTCAAGGTTGTTTTTGTTGCAAGGAACAAAGAAAACTCCAAATGTTTTTAAGAATGAGGGGTACAATTGTGAGAATACAATGGACAACCTTGCAGAGAGCACTGACATTCAGGCCTCGTGAAGATTGGAACTGGAAAGTCAGGAACAGCGGCTCTTCTCTCCATCTCCCGAGGACCTCAAGGTTCCTCTCTTTCCCACATTTCTCTGTACTCATTCCTGTCTCAGCAGGCTCCCTCTGCTTGATTTTCTTCCTCATGGTCTATTCTCAGCCACTTGTACTCATTCCTTCCAAACGTTTTTACCAAGTGCTTATTTATGTGACTCTTTGTACCTCAACAAAGCTCCTATGTGTTGAAAAATAGACAGCAAGCAAAACAAAGTTGCTGCATTTATGAAGCATACTTTCTAATGAGGAGAGAGAGACAGTAGGCAGTTATATGTGAGCTGACGTTAAATGCTATGGAAAAAATGAAGCAGGGAGCAGTTTGGGGAGGGGTTGGGTTTCTGCTGCATGTAGGATACTCAGGGAGGGTGTCCCTGATATGGTCATATTTGAGCAGAAATCTGAAGAAATTGAGGGGGTGAGCCGTGAAGATATCTGGGGGAAGAATGCTCTAGGAAGAGGGCATGGCAAGTGCAGTGGTCCTGAGGTGGGAACTCTGTGGCACTGTGTGAGGAACATCAGTGAGGCTGGTGTGGCTGATGTTGTGTGAACACGGGGAGGATGGTGGAAGATGAGGTCAGACGGGTAGCAGGACAGATCATGAAGTGTGTTACAAGCCATTGTGAGGACTTAGACTTTTACTGTAAGAAGGAGGGGAGGCATTGGAGGATATTGAACAGAGAAATGACATGATCTTAGATTTTAAAAAGGACCTTTCTGGCTACTGTGATGAGAATAGACTGAAAGGGACAAGGCAGGAAAGGGGGGCAAACAGGGAGACCACTTAGGAGGCGACTGCAGAAATCCAGGTGAGAGATGTTGGTAGTTTGGACCAGGGTGGCAGTGGTGGGGGCAGTGATAAGTGGTCCAGTTTAGGATTTATTTTGAAGGTAATCAGGATTTGCTGATGGATGGGGTATGGGTGCTACCTCCCTCTGGTGAGGTGGCCCTGCTCAAATCAGCTGTGGACAAGTAGGATATGTGGTATAGTGTGGTCATCTAGCTCCATCCTCCAGCAGAGGCAGCTTGACATTTGTCTTGGATAATGAGGGCTAAATGCAGGGTTGCAGAGTCACGCCCGCAGCACAGTTGTTTCTGTCTGAGCTGTAAGGTCACTCTAAATCCCACTCTTTCAAAGCAGACGTATTCAGCAGGCTTCATTGAAAACTGGAACATAGCTTACCATTGTTAGGATAGAACTGGAGCTTGAAGTGACCTGACTTCTCAGAGATACCAAACATTCATACTCTCCAAGGAAGAGAATGAAGGAAGAGAATGTTTATGACTGGCTAAGTCTGTCACCATTCAGTACAGACAACCTCATTTGGGCAGAGTTTTATGGCAAGCTATTGAAGTTATATATGTACACATATGTGTGACAGATCTATATCTATAGAATATATCATATCTGTATGTAATAGTTAAGCTACTATATATGTGTGTGTGTATATATATTAAGATTATACACATACAAACACAGTTGCCTTTAGTTGAGGAACCCCAAGAACCTGCCCCTTGTCCCGTCAGGGTTGCTGCCCAGAGAAATAGAACTGATTTCACTTAATACACATGATATGATCCTGAAACTTTAAGCAGAAAGAAATGTTTGTGTCTGTTTTCCTTAGGAAGGGGAGGTGGGTGTGGTAGGTACCAGAGCTTAGATATTCTTTTGTATCATAAATGAGTTGTGAAGATAGTGAGTAGATGTTTGTAACATAAATAAAGAAATATTTAGGATGATGACTATTTAGGCTGATGATAGACTAGATTACATGAGATTAGATAGATAGGCACAGGTGGCTGGACAGAATGTGAATGTGGATTGTTGATAGCTAGTTCTCTGTGAGCCAGGAAGCAGGCTCTCACCAGACACCAGATCTGCTAGTGCCTTGATCTTGAACTTTCCAACCTTCAGAACGGCAAGAAACCCATTTCTGTTGCTTATAAGCCACCCAGTCTGTGGATGTCCTGTTATAGCAGCTCAGACTGACTAAGACAGATGGTTGAATTGCACTGAGAAATGGACAGTTGGATGATGGCTGTTTAGATTGGTAGATGTGTGAATTTTAGGTTACTGGATGGACAGCAAATGGAGGGATGAAAGGCTTGATATCTTAGAGAAGTGGTGCCTCAAAGTCACTTGGAAACTTTGTTATACACACACTGCTGGACTCTACCTCCAGAGTTTTTGATTTGATAGATCTGTGTTGGGGCCTCAGAGTTTGCATTTCCAACAAGTTTCTATGTAATGCTGATACTCCCAGTCTAGAGGCCGTCCTCTGAGAACCACTACCCTGTGGTATGCCTGGGAGTGTCCCATGCCCGTAGAGCCAACATGGTTTGGCCAAGCTGGAATGGAGGCATCTGGGGACCCTGGACTTAGGGATGCCATCCAGCAGGGCTCCAGGCATCCTGTCACTGGCAATGGGCTCAATGTCCACAATAGGCCTAGAGGCCTAACTCTTCTCCCAGGGATGTAGCACCCTTGTTTAGGACATCACGGCCCACCATGGTCCGTCTGGTCATCTCTAATCCCTGCCATCCTCAACTAGGGTTGAATAGGGTCCATAAGGTACATGTACTTGGCCATCCAAGGGTGCTGGCCTTGGCTGTGGGGCATATAGAGCACTCAGAGGCAGTGCCACACAGCCAGCCTAGTGCCCAGGAGCCAGCTTCAAAGCATTGCAGATGTTCCCTCTGAGCCCTACCCTGCTGAGGGGCTCTAGCAAGCCCTCCTGCTTTGTCAAAAACACTTTTATGTTTGTTGTCCCTGTTTTCTCAGGCATTGTCAACCTCTCATCTGAACAAGATTCTGCTAATCAACATTTGAACATGCTTGAATCTCACTTACCTTAAAAAACAACAAAAGCCCCTTTCTTTGACTCCTTGTCTTACTGCAGCTACTACCCCACCCTCCTCTCACCCACAGTCAAATGTCTCCAGAGCACTGTCTCTTTCCTCACACCTCACGTGCCTCCTGTCCATGACAGTCTGGCCTCTACCTGCTTCACTTCACCGAAACAGCACTCCCTAAAACACTGGTGAGGTGACCTTCAGGACACTAAATCCAGAGTGCATTTTACATTCTCCTCTTTTTTTTAGATTTTCCAGCAGCATCCGAACATTCTCTTGCTTCTTGAAACACTCTTCTCCATTCATTGCAAGGCACAACATGCTTATGGTTCTTCCTATATCTTCAGCTGCTCTTTCTCTGTTCACCCTCTATTCCAGGTTTTTCCTCCTTTACCTGGCCATTGAACATTAGTGTCCTTAAGGCACAGGCTGGGCTCTTTTCTTACTTAATACTCTTCCTTCTTGGCAGTTTTATCCATGTCCTTACCTACCATCTACTTTTCTCCCTCCCAAAGAAGTATCTTCAGCTTATTCCTCTCTGGATATCCAAGTGCTCAGCCTCTTCACTGGGACAGCTCAAAGGCGCCTCAGCCTCTAACTAAGGCCAAACAGGATATTTTCCCTCCTCAACCCAAGCCTGGTCATCCTTTGGTGTTCACCATCTCAGGGAGAGATACCACCATCCATTCAGGTGGGCAACTCAGAAACCTAGCAGGCCCTTTGACACCTGTGTCCCTTAGCCTTCATGGCCAAACCATCACCAGTATCTCTCCATCTTACTTCCTAAATATCTCTTGAGTCTACAGTTTTTGTCATCTTCACCATCCCATCCTAGTCCAAACCATCTCTTCCCTGAAACATCACAGTTGCATCTGAGGTGGTCTCTCCACTGCCCCTCTTGTGTCCCTCCAACCCATTCTCCATGTTGCAGCTACTCTGCACGTAACATAAATAAAGAAATATTTGGGGTTGGAGATTGGGAAATGAATCGCCTGGGGGTAGGCCCTGCTCAGGGTCATGGCAGGGGCTGGGCCTCAGGCTTCCCTGCCCCACTCTTAGCCAGGGCCCTTTCCAGGACAGGAAGGCAGGCCCACGCGTAGGCTGGAGGCCCCACTAGACACACAGCTCAGCCAGGCCTCCAGGGAATGGAGAAGAGGCTTTGAAATCTGCAGTATCAAGTTTCAGAAAACACAGGGTCAGGGTCAGCAGAGCAGCTGGTAGTGGGGAAGGCCAGGCCCAGCTAATTTCCTGTCAGAAGGGCCCAGAGGCTCCAGCCCCTCTCTGGGCTGGCCACAGGGGAGGAGATGCCGGGAATGGTTCACATTCTTCTGGCTGGGGCTGCACTGAACCTCGGGGGACCTGTGGGGAGTGAGGAGGTGGATCTGCTGAGGCCAGAGTTGGGGGCTTTCCGTAGGGACCAGGCATCTGTTGTTCAACTCTTAGGCTTGGATGAGGCCAGGGACTGCAGAGGAGATGCAAAAAGACCATTGCAGCTGTGGGAGCTGTAGGATAAATAAGCCTAACTTCACGTTTTACAGATGAGGAAATAGGCTCAGACAGGGCCAGATCCTCACCAGGATCCTGCAGAGTATCTCATTCTAAGCCCTGAGCTCTCTGTTTCTAATTGCCCAGGTCTGGATTTCCTGGAAGGCCCAGCTATGGCTGAGCTGTGTGACAGTGGGGACGTGCTGAACTGGGCTGGGCCTGGGCTCCTCCTGCTCACCTGCAGACTAGGAGATGCACTTCTTAGGTGCTCCAGCTGTGCGGTGGGTGGCCACGGTGTGGAGTGGGTATGAGAGGGCTAAGTTAGCTGTGGGGCCATTCCGCCTCTCCTTGGAGGGCCCAAACTTATTCTACCCACAAAGAGAACTTTATGTCCTGGTCCATTGTCTAAGAGGGTGAGGCAGTCCTAGCTTTGAATGGCCCTGTAAGTGGCCTGGCCAGACTGGTGTGACGTAGAGGTCAGAAGTCCCCTGTATTCTTAATTCTGTGGTGCCAAGACTGACCTGGTTGACCTGTTGGTACTGGGGAGAAGAGCACAGGATGTAGTCAGACAAGCCTGGGTTCAAATCCCAGTTCCATCAGGCACTGCTCTGTGGCCTTGGAGAAGGTCATTTAACCTCTTGAAATCATGGACTCCTCAGCTGTTAAAATGGGGAGGGGCTACTTCTTTCTCTAAGCCAAGAAGATGTGTGATTGGCGTGTGTGTGGTGTGTGTGTGTGTGTGACTTGGGGAACCCCTCCCAGATCCAGGAAGTGCTGCACATACCCTCTCTACCAGCTGACTCCTCCCCAAGGAAGCATATGCCTGCTGCTGAAGTCAGCAACAGGGCCTGGGTGCCCCCAGCCTGGTTATCCTTTCTTTACTCCTGGCACTTGACTCTGAGACTGGGGCCATTCTTAGATGTCCCAGGCATCAACCTGACAGTCTTCAGCTGTCCCTCTCTCCCTTTATCCCCTCTGTCCCCATCAGTTAGGCCCTACATCCTACAGATACCACCTCAGGCATGTCTCTGGAGCTCCCACGTCTATCTAGCCCAACTGCCTTCTCAGGTTGGGATAATTACAGCAGCTGCTCACTGGCCTGCCTTCCTCCCAGTCCCTGTTCGCCATCCTCACCAGGGAGATCTTTCTAAAATACACATCACAAACCTGACTTAACTTCTTTTCCTTGCTCCTCCTGATTTCACCTTTGCCCAGTGATCTTATTCTTTAATACTTGGCCGAAATGTCATTTACTCAGGAAGTCGTCTCTTACCCCAAGGCTGGGCTATGAGCTCCTCCCATCTTTCTGCAGGCTCCTACTTGCTCTCACCCTATCATAGCTCTGGTTACACCAGAAATCATATCTTGGATAGTAGCTTATTTTACTTGGGGTCCAAAGTATCCAGGAGCAGGCATTAACACAGAAGAAGCATCAATAAATGTATGTTGAATGAATGAAAATGGACAGACAAATGCATAGGAAGATGGACACACTGGTTTTGGGTGACCAGCTCATTTATAATAGGTTCCATCATACAGCTGTGAGGGGAGAGACTGAGATTTGGGAGAACATGTGCAAGGTCAGAGCTCACCCTGACACCACACATACTAAAATGCTGGGCAGGTAAATGATTTCCAGCTGCCCCCCAACTGGTGAGTCTCAGCCTCCCGGTGTACCTCCTGTTCAGGTGAAGGCTAGTGATGGAGCTGTGGTAGACAAGCCCTGTCCCCACCTGCTAAATTCAGCTGCCCTCAGGAAATATGGTGTTCAGAGATGACAGAGTTGATATGGTTTGGCTGTGTCCCCACCCAAATCTCATCTTGAATTGTAGTTTCCATAATGCCCACATGTCATGGGAGGGACCCAGTGAGAGGTAATTGAATCACAGGGGCAGTTACCCTCATGCTGTTCTTGGGATCATGAGTTCTCACGAGATCTGATGGTTTTACAAGGGGCTTTTCCCCCTTTTGCTCAGCACTTCTTCTTGCTGCCGCCATGTGAAGAAGGACATGTTTGCTTTCCCTTCCACCATCATTGTAAGTTTCCTGAGGCCTCTCCAGCCATGCTGAACTGTGAGTCAATTAACCTTCTTTCCTTTATAAATTACTCAGCCTTGGGTATGTCTTTATTAGCAGCATGAGAATGGACTAATACAAGAGAGGTCACCAAAAACAGGTTGAATCCAGGCAGTGGGTGGGCCTGTGTCAGAAAGAGTCTGCATGTGTAAGTGCCAATAACACTAGGGTGTGTATATGTGAGAACATGTATGCCCTTGTTTGTGTTGCATGTGTGTGCACAGGATTATATGTTTGCATGTGTGAGTGTCCCTCTTGGCCTTGCAGCAGCTGCCTCTGCGTATCACATTGCACCTCTGCCCCTCTGTCTCACTCTTATTTCTCCCTAGGCCATCCCCTATCCAATTTGCTTGTTCTGAGCTCCTGCCCCCTGTACACAGCTATTGTACGAATACAATGCAATTGCACAAATCACTGTGGTTCATTATATAGCCCTATTAGTTTCCTATTGCTATTGTAATAATTACTACAAATTTAGCAGCTTAAAACAATACAGATTTATTCTTAGTATTCTGGAGGCCAGAAGTCCAGAATGGGTGTTACTGGGCTAAAACCAAGGTGTTGGCAGGGCTATGTTCATTTCTGGAACTCTGAGGGAGAATCCATTTTCTTCCTTTTACTAGCTTCCAGAGGTTGCCACATTCTTGGCTCATGTCCGTCCTCCTTCCATCTTCAAAATCAGAAAGTGGCTCATTAAGTCTTTCTCCTATTGAGTTTCCTGTTGGGTCTTTCTCTGACATTTGCTTCTGCCTCCCACTTCTACTTATAAGGACCCTTGTGATGACATTGGACTGATCCAGGATAATGTCTCGGTCAGCAACCTTAATTTCATCTGCAACCTTAATTTTTGCCATGTAAGATGACATATTCACAAGTTCCAGGGATTACAACATGGACATCTTCAGGGAAGGGGGGTGGGGATTATTCTGCTTACAACGAATAGTCTGTGTCTACTTTAGATTGTGAGTTCTTTGGGGGCTGAGCTGTACTGTATTCATCCAGAGATTCCTTGGGAGCCATTCAGTGCCCAGTATGCACCAGATGTTTATAATTTATTCAACATATTTGTTCCTTCCTTCACTCTCTCTTTCACAGCAGTCCACCCCCATCATGGTGTGATAGCCCTCCCAACCTCTCTAGCCTCCCTGCCCATTGTCCCTCACAGGTGCTTCCCTTAGAAATGAATGGTTCTGGCCGGGCGCGGTGGCTCAAGCCTGTAATCCCAGCACTTTGGGAGGCCGAGACGGGCGGATCACGAGGTCAGGAGATCGAGACCATCCTGGCTAACACGGTGAAACCCCGTCTCTACTAAAAAATACAAAAACTAGCTGGGCGAGGTGGCGGGCGCCTGTAGTCTCAGCTACTTGGGAGGCTGAGGCAGGAGAATGGCGTAAATCCGGGAGGCGGAGCTTGCAGTGAGCTGAGATCCAGCCACTGCACTCCAGTCCGGGCAACAGAGCAAGACTCCACCTCAAAAAAAAAAAAAAAAAAAAAGAAATGAATGGTTCTATATCTGAAAATTAGCTTAGGTTTGAGAACTATTGACTAAAGAGGTGGCCAGCTGTCTAAGAGGAAGGACTTTGCAGAATTGCAGCAAGTGTATGCCACAATGATTCCTTCATTTTTCCCCCCAAAGAGACCTATGGCCATTTAGGTGATCATTCACTAGAGAAATGGGGATAACAAGACATTTTGAGTAGTAGATGCAGAGTTTGAGTTGACATTAACACTTGGAGCTCAAAGCATCATCATGGCCCTTCTTTAAGAGGCCTTTTGGGCTGGGCACGGTGGCTCAAGCCTGTAATCCCAGCACTTTGGGAGGCCGAGACGGGTGGATCACGAGGTCAGGAGATCGAGACCATCCTGGCTAACACGGTGAAACCCCGTCTCTACTAAAAAATACAAAAAATTGGCCGGGTGCGGTGGTGGGCACCTGTAGTCCCAGCTACTTGGGAGGCTGAGGCAGGAGAATGGCGTAAACCCAGGAGGCGGAGCTTGCAGTGAGCTGAGATCCGGCCACTGCACTCCAGCCTGGGCGACAGAGGGAGACTCCGTCTCAAAAAAAAAAGAGGGCTTTTGGAGATCACTGTGATGTGATATGGCAGAAGAGCCTAGGGGCCTTTGAATGTCCAGTGTGTCAGCAACAGAGACCAATGCTGAGCCCCTGAAATGGCACTATTCCTTGAGACCAACACATCATTTGGGGCAAGTCAACTGCATCAGGCCCTTTCCATTCTGGAAGGGCCAATGGTTCATCTCTACAGGGATAGAGACTTATTCTGGGCATGGGTTTGCCTTTCCTCACCACAGAGCCTTAGTTAGCATCACTTTCCAGGGACATACAGAATGCCTGATCCAAAGGCATGGAATTCCACACAGCACAGCACTTAACTGGGGGACACTATGATGGCCAAGGTCCTATTGAACTATGGTTTGTGGCTGCTGCAGGGCACTTGGGATTCTTCGTGCTCAGAAACCAGCAGACAAGAAGAAGAGTCATCATACTGGCAGGGATAACTGCCCCTGATCAACAGGAAGGGGCAAGGCTGCTTCTGCATAATGAGGGCAGGAGGAATGTGTGTAGACATGTGATCCACTGGGCACCTCCAGGTAGCCCCACTGTAATTGTGAAAGGATGTGCAGCAACCCTAAGAAGGGTTTGATTATTTAGCATTTATCCCCTTCCCTCCCCCTCCGCTCACCCCCAGAATGAAGGTTTGGCTCACACCACCAGGTAAACCACCAACATCTGAGGAAGTTGTTGAGGGTGGGGGGAGTTCAGAATAGATAGTGGAAGAGGGAGAGAATG
This sequence comes from Piliocolobus tephrosceles, assembly GCF_002776525.5. NCBI lineage: Eukaryota > Metazoa > Chordata > Mammalia > Primates > Cercopithecidae > Piliocolobus > Piliocolobus tephrosceles. The sequence continues at coordinate 55,015,730 of NC_045446.1, read as the reverse complement.
AAGGCCAGTTATGGCTCCAAGATTAACTTCACTGGTAGGGGCCATAGTTAGTCCCACAGACCTCCTGCATTCTTCTGAGTTCCCCTTGGGAATAGAGGCCCAAGGGAAATGGGGAAGAACTTCTCCCTGAACCTGGTGGAGAGTAAAGATCTGTGTGGCACAAGGCGTAGACTGTGATGTTAACACTATAGTTGTAGTGTTTTTTAGAGAGTTCAAATTATGACTCTTATTTTTAGTTTTTTGAGACAGAGTCTCGCTCTGTCACCCAGGCTGGAGTACAGTGGCATGAACTCAGCTCATTGCAAACTCTGCCTCCTGGGTTCAAGTGATTCTTGTGCCTCACCCTCCCAAGTAGCTGGGACTACAGGCATACACCACCACGCCTGGCTAATTTTTGTAATTTTGGCAGAGATGGGGTTTCACCATATTGGCCAGGCTCTTTTCAAACTTGTGGCCTCAAGTGATCCACCTGCCTTGGCCTCCCAAAGTACTGGGATTACAGGCATGAGTCACCATGCCGATCATTTGAGCTCTGAATTTTTCTTGATATGATTTGTCCATTAGTATTTGTTGTTGTTGTTTTTATTTATGAGACAGGGTCTCGCTCTGTTGCCCAGGCTAGAATACAGTGGTGCGATCATGGTTCATTGCAACCTCAACCTCTTGGGCTCAATTGATCCTCGGGCCTTAGCCTCCCAAGAAGCTGGGACAACAGGTACATGCCACCATGCCTGCCTAATTTTTATATTTTTTGTAGAGATGGCGCTTTGCCATGTTGCCCAGGCTGGTCTTGAACCCCTGGGCTCAAGTGATCTATCTGCTTCGGCCTCCCAAATTGCTGGGATTACAGGCGTGAACCACTGCACCTGGCCCATTAGTTTAAATATATTCATGAGATAGACCATAATATGTAGCTGGCTGGAGTCTCAGAAAACCTTGGCATGCCTTAATATTTGAGAATCCCATTTAATTTCTTATTAATCTCTTGAGAGCAAAGAAAATCCCATAAATCCTGTCAGAGAATGTCAAGAGTTTGGACCCATGTTTTAGGTAGTGGTGACTGTCCTAGTGGCTTTTAAATAGCCATCCTGCACCCGCCATTTAGAATATTTATTTTTGCTCTCAGAAGATTTTTAGAAACATGCAAGGGAAAGGAGCCAAATCATTTACAGATTCATGTAACCAAACCAAAATGAAACCAAGATAAAAGTGTTCACAAAAATGTTAACCCAGGAATGTAGAAAAAAATTAAATTATGCATGCATGTATTAGGGTTCTCTAGAGGAACAGAATAGAATAGATATATATAAAAGGCAGTTTAGTAAGTACTAACTCACATGGTCACAAGGTCCCACAACAGGCTATCTGCAAGCTGAGGAGCAAGGAGAGCCAGTCTGAGTCCCAAAGATGAAGAACTTGGAGTCTGAGGTTCAAGGGCAGGAAGCATCCAGCACGGGAGAAAGATGTAGGCTGGGAGGCGAGGCCAGTCTCTCTTTTCACATTTTTCTGCCTGCTTTATATTCTAGCTGTGCTGGCAGCTGATTAGATGGTGCCCACCCAGATTAAGGGTGGGTCTGCCTTCCCCAGCCCACTGACTCAAATGTTAATCTCCTTTGGCAGTACTCTCACAGACACACCAAGGATCAATACTTTGCATCCTTCAATTCAATCAGGTTGACACTCAGTATTGACCATCACAACGCAGAAAGAAACAAAAGTAAATTTACCAGAGAAGACATGTCTTGCAGACAGAACATGGATTCTGGAGAAACCAGAGTACTCAATCCAGAAAGCACTTGTCTTTAAACCAAAAGATAAAAATCCTTTTATCATTCCAGGAGGACGTACAGTCCTTAAAAAGGCGGCTTTATCACTAAACCAAATCCTGAATAGAGCTGATATAGGAGTTAAGAAGAAATTATTTAGGCATAGGGTAAGGAAGTCCTTAGTAAGGTTTTCCTTTTAATGAAAAGAAGCTTCCAAATAATTTTCTAACAAAGAGCAGCCTGTAAAATTGAGCTGCAGACATAGACAAGCAAGCTGCAAGTTTGCATGGGTGAATGCCAGCAGCTGTGCCAATAGGAAAAGGCTACCCAGGACTAGGCATATCCAACATGACAGCTCCATCTTCCCTTCTCTTTGCCAGCCACGCATACCATAAGGAGCAGACAAGATGGCGCCAGTCAAGCAAAGACCTCATTTGCAAAATAAGATTAGGGTGGGGCGGTCAGATTCCCTGGACACTATGTAATGTCACACCTGGTCCAACCAATCTTTGGGCCCTGTGTAATCAGATACCACCTCCTCAAGCCTGTCTATAAAATCCAGTGCACTCCACTGTGGGCCAGGCTCTCTTGAAGGACAGAGCTAGCTGTTCTCTTTCTTTTGCCTGTAAACCTCTGCTCTTAAACTCACTCCTTGTGTATGTCTGTGTCCTTAATTTTCTCGGCACGAGGCAATGAACTTTGGGTATTACCCCAGACAACAACTCCACTTCAAAGTCAAGAGCTTCTATCAAAAAGGGGGAGGCTTGGCCTGAGAGGAAATCCACCAGGGCAGAAAATGTGAGCCATAGAAACAGAGTGCTCAAAGGGCTCAGGTGAGTATTGCACACTAGTTCCAAGAATCATGAATTCCTTTTGATACTCTTTTTCAGGTCCTGCTTCTGGACACCATTTATGTCACCTTAAATAACAGAGAGGCTCTCTAAACGAAAATAATATTTATATAATAGGGCTGTATTAGTCTGTTCTTGCATTGCTATAAAGAAATACCTGATGCCAGGTGCGGTGGCTCATGCCTGGAATCCTAGCACTTTGGGAGGCCAAGGTGGGAGGATTGTTTGAGCCCATGAGTTCAAGACCATCTTGGGCGATATAGAGAGACCCTGTCTCTATAAAAAAATTAGCTGGGCATGTTGGATCACACCTGTAATCCCAGCTACTCAGGAGGCTGAGCTGGGAGGATTGCTTGAGTCCAGGAGGTCAAGGCAGCAGTGAGCTGTCATTGCGCCACTGCACTACAGGCTGGGTGTCATAGCAAGACCCTGTCTAAAAAACAAAACAAAACAAACTATAAGCGGTTGAACTAGTTCATGGTTTACAGGCTGTAGAGGAAGCATAGTGGCATCTGCTTCTGGGGAGGCCTCTGGAATCTTACAATCACGGTAGAAGACCAAGTGGGAACTTGCATGTCACATGGCCAGAGCAGGAGCAAGAGAGAGATGGGGAAGATGCCACACACTTTTAAACCTCAGGAGAACTTACTCACCATCATGAAAATAGTACCAAGTTGATGGTACTAAACCGTTCATGAGAAATCCACCCCCATGATCCAATCAGCTCCCACCAGGTCCCACCTCCAATTGGGGATTACATTTCAGCATGAGATTTGGGTGAGGACACACATCCAAACTATATCGGGGCATTGCAATGGGAATACCTATATAACACCATAGTAAGCTATGTGTGTATTCAGGGAGGTAAAGGACCACAAAGGGTTTTTAAAGGAAAAATGAGCATCAGTACATAATTTTTTTGAGATAATTATCCTGGCTACAAGGATCAATAACAAGGGTGACACTAATCCAAGGTTGGACAGGCAGTTGCTGGACAGATGCCTTCAAAGGAGTAATTTTTGTGTAAGGTTGCAATGGCCTTTGTGCAAGGTTGCAAGTTTTGCAGTTTTTTATGATAGTTTTTGTTATCAGGTATTTATGCATGAGTACTCTCTCTTCATAGCTTTCCCTGGCTCAATTTATCAGGCTTTTTTGTTTTGTTTTGTTTTGCTTTTTGTAAACATAAGTGACTCCGTTTTGATTCTGACAACTTTAACATTGACAACCATGAAAGATTTCTCTCAGATTTCTGACTGCAGTGACTGTCATTGACTGTTGGCCTCAGCTGGTGTATTCTGAAATCTATTACTGGGTGTCCACCAAAACCATGCTTCCCATGAACTGCTCCTAGCCAATGATTGAGCATGGCAGGGATCCTAGGAAGGCCTGTTCTTGGAATATGTGGGATTCCCCTGATGGCTCAAGGACTTCTTATCTGCCTTGCTGAACTTCTTTAGAACTGCACTGCAATCCAAGTCTTCTCCACTCAACTTTGCTTCCCTTTCTTTTTCAAAAGGATTATACCAGCATCATGGTCTCTTGGCTCTTCCAGCCTTCCATGAGTTCCTGCCTATCAGGCATCAGCTTCTCAGAGGACCGAGACACATTTCTGTTACTCCAACAACAGTTCTGTTACCAAGGACCAGTGCTGTGGTCCTTGGACCAGCAGCACTGGCCTCATCAGAAATGCAGAATGTCAAGCCCCACCCCAAACCTCTTGAATCAGAATCTCATTTCAACAAGATGATTCATATATGCATTATAATTTGAGAAGCACTGATTTAGATGATTTGGATTTTTCAGCAAATCCTTTAAATCTCAGTTTGGAAACTAAGTCCTTGCCAAGGTAAATATTTGGAATCACAAAGTAACAGATCATCTGTGTCCTGCATTTTTATAAGTCAAAGCCCAGCAAAGTTAAGGGACTGGTTCAAGGTCATAGATGAGATTAGAAGACAGCCAGCACTAGAAGCCAGGTCTCTTGCCACCCAGCACGGCTCTGCTGTGAGCAGGCTATTTGCTGTAAATATGTATTGTTTAGTGTGGTAGCAGTGGAAATAAGGCTAGTTGTGGTAGAGTACAAAATATATTTGTTCTTTGTTCTGGGTTCCTGGCACACAGTGTCTAAAACCCTAGAAATTTCTTAAGTGATAGTTTTTTTTAAAAGTTATTCCTAACACACCCCATCCTTTAGGAATATCTTTTGTTATTCATAACTGCCCTTCGCAACACCTGAGTTTATGCTAACAAGGTGATTCAGGTGGGGTCCCTAGCTAGGTTAAGGATGCGGGCTAGTCGTCTGAAAGACCAAACAAGTGAATAGAGGGTGGGAACTTTCAGCCACCCCCAACCTCGGGGGAGGGAGGGTAACTGGAGACTGGGTTGTAAAACCTCTTGAATGATGAGATAAGGAGTGCCTCCGGTTGGTGAACACATCAGATGCTGTGCAGGTGGTGTGCTGCCTCCGTCCATACTGTGCATCTCTTCCCTTTGGCTGATCCTGAGGTTTATCCCTTAGAAATAAGCTGGTAAATGTAAGTAAAGTGTTTTTCTGAGTTATGTGATTTGTTCTGGCAAATTACTGAACCTGAGAAGGGGGTTGTGGAAACCTTCATATTTATAGCTGGTTGGTTAGAAGTTCTGGTGGCCCTTGGAACTTGCAACTAGTGTTTGAAGTGGGGGCAGTCTTGAGGACAGACCTGAACTTGTGGAGTCTGTGCTAAATCTGGGGAGTTAGTGTCAGACTTGAACTGGATTGTTGGATGTCCAGTTGATGTTGGAGAACTGGTATAGAAACATGACATGCATTTGTTTTATCAGAAGTGGCCTCTGAAAAAAACATATTAGTCCAAACTCAGATGTGCTGTAAGGATAAAATACACACTAAATTTTGAGGATTTAGTATGAACAAGGAATATATTTCATTAATTTTTTTGTATTGTTTATGCATTAAAATATTTTTGATATATTGGAGTAAATATATGGTAAAAACAAATACATTAAAATTAATGTCATCTTTTTTTTAAACCTAAAGATACCTATGTGGCTTGCATTATATGTTTGATGGTGCTGCTGTAAACCCTATCTCTTCATCAACACTGCTTTATTCACTGCTTAATTAATAGCTTTGGCTGGGATTGCTGAGGGCACTTCCCTGTTATCAACTTGGGATCTTTCAGAAATTCTTTATGGGATGATAGGGCTACTTAACAACTCGTATAAGAACCCCTGATTAAATACCTAAAAATGTCAGTTTCCCTTGAGAAGCAAATCTGCCATGTTATTAGCAGTTTAAGCTCTAGCTCCGGGGTGGAGACAGTAGAATGAAGGGGTTTGGGAGGTGGGAATAAAGGATTTGGGTCAAAGGGGTTGGGAAGTGACTTTATGCTATGTGCTCCTTTGAGTTTGCATCTTTCAGGAGCCCATATTAGAAGGGTTTTGTCACTGGGACCACAGAAGGAAGGGCCCTGTTAAGGCTCTTGCAGGTAGCCAAGCCCTGGTCTTTCTCCCTTGGAACTGTAAAGCAAAAAAGTATATGAGACAGGTCTCAATCAATTTAGAGATTTATTTTTCCAAGGTTAAGGATTGTGACCCAGGACACAGCCTCCGGAGGTCCTGAGAATACAAGCCCAAGGTGGTTGGGTTAAAGGCTCTTGTTTTTATATGTTTTAGGGAGACATAAGACATCAACCAAGGCATGTGAAGTACAAATTGGTCTGGCCTGGAAAGGCAGACGCTTATAGGTCACAGGTGGATTCAAAGATTTCCGATAGGCAATTGGTTGAAGGAGTTATTATCTAAAAGGCTGAAATTGAGAGTCTGGGTTAAGATAAGGGGTTGTAGAGACCTAGTTTCTTATGTAGACGAAGTCTCATAGGTGGCTGCCCTTAGAGGCAACAGATAGCAAATATTTCCTATTCAGACATTTAATAAAAGGCACTAGACTCTTAGCTAATCTCTTCAGGATCAGAAAAAGACCTGGGAAGGGAAAGGGATCCTCTATAGAATGTAAATCCCCCCCCAAGATACAGCTTTGCAGGGCCGTTTCAAAATATGTAAAAGGAATGTATTTTGGGATTAAAAAAGCTTTGATTTCCTTTAGGGCTTACTATCTGTTATGTGATGCTACACTAGAGTCAGGTTGGAATTTGGTATTTTATTGTGACAGTCTATTTTGTCAGTCTTAAGATCTGTTTTAATGTTAATGCTAGTCTGTTGTGTCTAAACTCCAAAAGGGAGAGGCTGTAATGAGGCATGTCCACCTCCTTGCCCCAGCATCATGACTGGAACTCGTTTTTCAGGTTTCTTTAGAACTCCCTTGGCTGAGAAGGATCCATTCAGTCATCTGGGGGTCTTAGAATTTTATTTTTGGTTTACAGAACCCAGTCTTCTCCCCTTTCACAGTTAAGACCTGAGGAATGAAGGGCATCCAGATACTGACACTGTGAACACAGCTTCTACTCAACCCCTAATCCCAGTTGTTTCCCGCCTGACTGAATCTTAGGGACACAGCAATGCATAATGGTAGCTGTTGAGAGGCCTAGGACCAAGGAAAGGCTTGAGGGCCCTTGACTTAGAGCAGCATGCTCTTGAGACTAAGGAGAACCAAAAGCTCAAGGGAATATGTCACTGTCTCACCTTGAGCCTCAGTGGCTCTTTGGGGTCCTCTTGCTTGGCTCGGAGGACTCTGGATGTCAAAGAACTTAAAGGCTCAGCCCTGAGATGAAAACTTGCATTCTCTGTTGGCTACATGAGGTAAACTCATGGGCTTAACCAGAGAAGTACTGTCTAGAACTGAAATCACTGATCATTTGTGCTGTTTAACAATTCCCTGTTTGGGAGGCCGAGGAGGGCAGATCATGAGGTCAGGAGATCGAGACTATCCTGGCGAACACGGAGAAACCCTTTCCCTACTAAAAATACAAGAAATTAGCCGGGCGTGGTGGCAAGTGCCTATAGTACCAGTTATTTGGGAGGCTGAGGCAGAAGAATGGTGTGAACCCGGGAGGCAGAGCTTGCAGTGAGCTGAGATCGCGCCACTCCCCTCCAGATCCTGGGTAACAAAGCGAGACTCCGTCTCAAAAAAAAAAAAAAAAACAAAAAAAAAAAAACAAATTCCCTGAAGCAGGAAAATCTGCTGCTCAGACTTCAATGTCTCATGCCTAAAATTTTCACAAATTACTATATACTCTAGGTGGTGGAATGGACCCAGAATAGGTAAGGGACTTAAGCAATTTCAAACAGCTTATTCGACAGTGGTAGGAATGGCAGCACATGTGAGAATCTTGGCCTCAAGTCTCTTACCTAAACTCTGCAGAAGTGTGTCTGGAACCCAGAAGCTCATGCTAACATGTTCAGTATCCCTGGTTACTTCTTGAGCAAAGGGCAGTGATGACATTAGGAGAATGAAGGCACAAAGTGGGTCATGCTTTGTTTTATTCTTGAACCTTTAGTCCCATGTGTGAATCCTGAGTGTTACCCTCCTGCGTGCTGTGCACTAAGAATGAACTTTAATTCACAGTAAATGAGGGAGGCTTTTTCTTAAGAAATAAATTTAATTCAAGGTGGTTAGTGAATGTGAGGCAATGTAATGCCTTCACGAAAGTTAAAAGAGTCCAGTTACAAAAGAAGCACTGTGTATAGTCTCAAATAGCTGAAGGTACAATGGGCTCCATATTTTACAAAGTACAAAAAATTATTTCATATACAAAGAAAAATACAAATAATGTGCAAAAACCATTTTCACAGGTGGCAATTTATAAAATGGAAATGATAGAAAAGTCCTTCATTCTTAATTATCCCCGAATTTCTTATATATTAACACAGTTCTATTTCCTAGTGTGTAGACAATTTTAAATTTGAAATTCCGACTTATTTTTAATCTACAAAGACAATGTATTTTTATTTTTAAAAAAGGGAACCATTTCATTATTGAAATCTTATGAATGCATCAGTTAATTTATATTAAATTATAAGCAGGCTATCTGAAAAACAAGGATATAGAAATCATATATACACATTTTTGAAATATTAGTTTAGTATTTAACATATTAACATTTCAAAACAAATGCAATGATCTAGCTACCTATGACGCCAGCTGGTGTCAGTGGCTGTAGCAAAGATGCTGTTTCTGTTTACCATGAGCAAACAGCATTTCTTGGGTCTTAAGCTAAACAAACACAAGTTATCAAAGTAAAGAAAATCTAAAGACAGTTCTTACTTTCCATGTGTAGAAGTGTAGTTTGGGTATCCAGTCATGCCACAGTGTGACTGTGGTCAACACAGCCCTTGTCACAGGTGTGTGTGGTCCTAAATAGCTGGCCTCTGTCTTTCCAACATCTTCACTTCATTGGGAGTTCAGTGCAAGTGTTTGTTTTGTGAGTTAGTGCATTCAGCTTTTTTTGCATGTTATTTTGAAAAAGAAACTGTCAGGAAGCAGAAGATACATAAGAACACAAGGCCCTGGATCCTCAGAGCACCTCTGGTCTAGAGAATTCAACGTTTTGGATAGAGAATTCAATGTTTTGGAAGTAGTGTTTTCCTGCATTGGGCCGGTCATTGTTGTACCATTCCCTGGATAATCTTTTTCCATCAGAATAATGCTGTGTGCTCCCTCTTTGCCTGCTACTGAACAATGACATCTCTTGTTGTGAACCCCAGTGGCAGAGAAGGGACCATGGAAGCACCTTTTGGCAGCACCAGAGAACTGAGCATCTCAAAGGTCAGGCAGTACAAGTAGATGCCTCTCATAGGAAACCTAGTCTAGGTAGAATATGAGACAATCTTGGAGGGTTTTGATTTTTGCTTGTTAAACAGGTCTCCAAGCAAATTATGACCCTGGAGAACAAAAAAGGATCTATAGCTTTCATGAAGAAGGACCCAAGTAGGTGGTAGCCATTTTGCCTGGGTGAGGTTCACAGTTGGCTCAGGAGACATCTTCTGATCATTAACCACTAAGACCCTGTTAGAAAAATGTAGTGCAAGATACAGGGAGTGCATGGGGCTGTTGACCAGACCTGTGTGAAACACCTATTCAGGTTAAGTAGATATAGCAACCCCTGCAAGAAGGGACTGGGCAGGAGAACCTCAGGCCCTAGGATAACGTGTCGTCAGCTCCTCAAGGATCCATGCTTTTTTTTTTTCTATCTGGCAGCATGAGTTCCTCTATTTCTTCGGCATAGGTTGACCATGGGCATCAGGCATCAGAGATACAGCTCTGGATCCTGTCCATCCATTGCTGGGCACTCTGTCCATCCTGGGCGCAGAAGTTATACACACGTTTGCTGGTCTTGAGCTACAAAACCAAATGACAGCGAACCAGAGATGAAGGGCAGGGCTGTTTTATAGATTTGGGTAAGTGGTAAATCAGTCCCTGTGACCTTTGTTTTCCATACTGCCCCAGAACTACCATACTGGTACTGCCTTTACTTTTCTGGTCTCTCGAGTCACAGGGGATGTTGACAGAAGGGTACTGGCAGGAAAAGGAGACACACTGGGAGCACCTTACTTTGCATTTTCTTAGTGTCTTCTTTGACTAAGGAGGAAGGGTCAGCAATGAATAGTGCCTTTAACCTCTCCCATGCATTGCACCAATGCACTAAAGGTGAGGGAGCTCCTTGTGCTCCAGGGGGATACCTGAGGTTCACCCATACCATAAAGTTGGCCTTTGTGTCCCCTTTCTTCAGTTGGAGCCATATTGGAAGCCCACTGTCAGGAAAACAATCTCATGGCCTCAGCAGGGCCATAAAGGATGACCTATCTTCTTTATGAAGCCCTGCTTGACTCCAGGGACTACATAAGTTCCCTTCTATTATGTGGCCTATAAAGTGCCCCATAGCCCACGTGAGGGCTGCTGAAGATGTTAGGGTAGATACTTCTCATGTGTGCCTAAGGACAGTCTTTTGTGGGTGGTCAAGCATGAAAACCACTGAATACTAGGGAAATAGCATCTGCTCTTGAAAGTAGGTAGTAATTGAACTAACAGCATTTAACAAGGAGTTCATGTTTCCATGTGCAGCTGGACTCCTTTTGCATAGAGCAGTATACAGCTTTTCTGAGACAGACAGACAGGAAGAGAGGATAGCCTTGGGGTCAATAATGCTGAGTTCAAGCTCTGGAACAATTCCCATAGCCAAGGGGGTCTGTCATCCATCTGTAGTCACCACCAATTGCTCTGAGGGCTCCATCATTCTTGGAGACAGACAGAATGATGCGCAGGCAGAGCCAGGAAAAGAGAAGTAAGATCAACTTACATCAAAGAAAGCCTTGTCACTTGTGTGCTTTGGGGCTCCCATGCTGGGGCCAGCAGGGATGACCATTTCTACTTCAGCCAGATCAATGTGGCCTTTACAGCTCGTGTCCTCACCTGAGTCATAGTATCGCAGCTGGAACCAAAAGGATACAAGTGAGATATAAGAGACACAGAAAGAGAAAATGGCATGGCTTTTCAAACTGTATTTGAATACCTTCCTCTGTACCTTGGTTATATATGCTAAACTATGCCTGGAAGAATACATAAAAAATTAATGTTACTTGTTGCTTCTAGGAAGAACTAGGTGGCTTGGAGAAAGCACTGGGGGAAAGACTTATGTACTGTTTGAAAATTGAACAAATAAATGTATTACATCTTAAAAAATAGAATTAAGGCTGGGCATGGTGGTTTATGCCTGTAATCCCAGTACTTTGGGAAGCCAAGATGGCTGGATCACTTAAGCCCAGGAGTTCGACAGCAGCCTGGGCAATGTGGTGAAACCCTGTCTCTACAAAACATACAAAAATTAGCCAGTTGTGGTGGTGCATGCCCGTAGTTCCAGCTACTCAGGAGGCTGAGGTGGAAGGATTGCTTGAGCCTGTGAGGTCAAGCTGCAGTGAGCTGAGATCCTGCCACTGCACTCCAGCCTGAGTAAGACCCTGTCTCAAAAAACAAAATAATAAAAAAAAGAAGTGAAGTAACAATTGTAAAAAGTATATGTAACATATAAAAAGGGGGCTAATGTTTAGTAATATCCAGAATTCCCAGAAATTGATAAGAAAAAGATAAACAATCTAGTAGAAAAATGCTCAAAATATCTCAACAGGTGAGTCACAGAGAAATACAAATGACTTATAAATATTTGAAAAGATGGCCGGGCGTGGTGGCTCAAGCCTGTAATCCCAGCACTTTGGGAGGCCGAGACGGGCGGATCACGAGGTCAGGAGATCGAGACCATCCTGGCTAACCCGGTGAAACCCCGTCTCTACTAAAAACTACAAAAAACTAGCCGGGCGAGGTGGCGGCGCCTATAGTCCCAGCTACCCGGGAGGCTGAGGCAGGAGAATGGCGTGAACCCGGGAGGCGGAGCTTGCAGTGAGCTGAGATCCGGCCACAGCACTCCAGCCTGGGTGACAGAGCGAGACTCCATCTCAAAAAAAAAAAAAAAATTTGAAAAGATGATCAACTTCATTAATCAAAGAAAAGTAAATGACAATAAATGAGATTTCACTTTTGGATTGAGAAATATTAAAAATGGCTGATGATATCCAATAAGGTAGTAGATCATTTCAAATACTGCCAGTGTGAATATAATTTGTTGGAAATTTTTTGGAGAACGAATTGGCAATATCAACTAAAATTTAGAATGCTTATGCCTATTGAAACAGCTTTCCAGGCTGGGCGCAGTGGCTCACGCCTGTAATCCCAACACTTTGGGAGGCTGAGGTGGGTGGATCACTTGAGGTCAGGAGTTTGAGACCAGCCTGACCAATATGGTGAAAACCCGTCTCTACTAAAAATACAAAAATTAGCTGGGCATGGTGGGCACTAGTAATCCCAGCTACTGGGGAGGCTGAGGCAGGAGAATCGCTTGAACCCAGGAGGCAGAGGTTGCAGTGAGCCGAGAATGCACCACTGCACTCCAGCCTGGGTGACAAGAGCGAAACTCCATCTCAAAAAAAAAAAAAAAAAAAAAAAGAAACACCTTTCCCACCTTTATAAAGTAGTCCTACAGAAATACTCCTATAAGCATGCAAAGAAAGATGTATGAAGAAGTTTCCTTCAGCTTTGTTTTATCAGCTAAACATTGGAAAAGACATATTTGTCTTTCAGTGCAGCAGTGAATACATTAAATGACAATTCATCAATAAAATGGAATACTATAGAGCTTTTCAAAAACAATATGGAAGATCTATATGAGTTCATATAGAACTCATATAGGAAAACTGTTCAAGACATTTTAAAAATCAAGTTGCCAACAGCATGTAGATAAAAAATGATTTTTGAAGAACACAACAAATAGCTTAGCATTTGACTACACAGGGGACTCTGAGATCTGTATGAAATGTTTGAATGTGGCATAATAAGCATATATTGCCTTTTGGAATAATAAAAAAAGGAAAAAAATCATCCCAGCACTTTGGGAGGCCAAGGCAGGCGGATCACGAGGTCAGGAGATCGAGACCATCCTGGCTAACACAGTGAAACCCCGTACCCTGTCTCTACTAAAAATACAAAAAATTAACCGGGTGTGGTGGCGGGCGCCTGTAGTCCCAGCTACTCGGGAGGCTGAGCCAGGAGAATGGCGAGAACCCAGGAGGCGGAGCTTGCAGTGAGCCGAGACTGCACCACTGCACTCCAGCCTGGGCAACAGAGCGAGACTCTGCCTCAAAAAAAAAAAAAAAAAAGAAGGAAAAATGTCAAAGAGACTGCTAGGGAATAAGCCTTATTGGGCCATAATCTGTGGATTTCACTCTCTAGCGTATATGGCAGGAAAGTGGTGCTTCTGACAATGTGGCTCTGGCCTGAGACTTTTCTCTGTCTCTCCTCTCAGGCATGGTATGAGTAGGGCTAAGTGGAAAAACTGTATCTTTCATGTTAAAGAAGTCCAGAAGACTGGTAAAAATGTAAGTATAATTTGATGTAATTGTAAATTATAGAAAAATTATGACGTTCTCCTATGTTATATTTAGAAGTTTAATGGAACTTTTTTACATAGTGTAGCCTCTATGATTTCAGAGTATAGCTCCCTAACAGGGCTTCCATTTGTATATTTGAACATAAATTATCTATATTGTCCCACAAAGACTCTGTAATCATTATGAAATTCTTTAAGTAGAGGAAAAGCTGGACCCCAAATATAGTCTTCATTTGGAAGGAGTCTTCTAGATGCAGGTCCAACCAAAGCACTGTATTATAGGAGTTAACAGTTCAGGTTTTTCCTAACAGATTCCATTTTATAGTAAATGCACTGACAATCAAAATGTGTAACCCTCAGCCTTGAGGCTGAGTGGTCAATTCCAAGGTAGAGTAAGGCCTGCAGTCAGAACACAGGAGACCATGCAGCTCTCAGTAATGCAGGGTGCAGAGCTGCTGGAGGTGTGGGTAGGAATTGCTCTCCCTTGAAATCATTGGAGTAAAGACTATGATGCTAAGGATTGCAGAGGCTGCTACAGGAATAGCTAAGAACCTAACAGTAGTCAAAAGACTTCTTGACATAGTCAGCAAGGTCCAGTCTAGTACTTGCCCACAGTGAATTCCAAGTTTGGGTGGGCCCATCCCCTTCTGCCTCTTTTGGGGCACCTTTGCTCCCCTGTTGCTGCCATCTTTGAAGGGTAACAGTGCCTTCTTTAGTAACCAGTACAGCAATGGGCACAGAGGTGGTGTTCGATAAATGTTTGTAGAATAAATTAATGCCCTCCGTTTTGAATGGATGCTTTCTGCTGCAAGGACAAAGGTAACCTGTATTCTGGGGAGTGTTCACAGGCACAGGTTTGTATGTGCATGTATGCAACAGGCTGAAAACCTCAGGAATCCCCTCACCTGGGTTTTAAGATCAGGCAGCAAGAGGTATCTGAGCATTAAGAAAAATAGTTCTATTGCTCTGTGCTCTGGGCTCAACTGTTGCTGCCTCAGCCTGCAAGTACCAGGCCGAGCTACTTGGGAAACTTCCTCGGAAGGCTATTGCCCTTACTCAGGGACATCTGGGGCCCTTGAGGCCCTTGAGGAGCCTCCAGACTGCATATGACAAGCACTAAAAAAGCAGTCTGTACATGAGGAATCTATCTGTCTGCTAGAGCCACATAATAGCCAGGGACTGGGGCTAGCCTAGACAGAAATAATTTCTTTTGGCTTTAAGAGTATTACCTGATGTTTTGTTACATCCAAAACAAACCAACGGGGCTTCCAACCTTTCAGCAAAGCCCCTCTTTTATAAAGCGTTCCCTCAAAGGACCTAGAAGAAATGATGACAGGAGAGTTAATTTTGATTTACACTTACGAAATGCTGTAAAGGGGAGGGGATGTCTGTTGTTTTTGTCAAGTCTCTATTTCCCCTAGATGATCCAAAAATGGCTAATAAGAGTTCTCCCTGGAATTTTTCTACTAGACCTCTGGGGAAAGACTGCTGCTTTCTGCTGGGATTACCACATCTGTGAGGCTTGGAATGATCAGTAGCCATCTTTTGTGCCATGTTGGGACTGACATAACACAGAGAGAGGGCAAAGCAGAGCCGGGAAATGGATAGAAGATAGTGTGTGAGAAGCCAGCATACCCTTGACTGTCCTAGTTTAGGTGAGTAAATTCCTTTTTGCTTCAGCTAGCATAAGCTGGATTTCTGATGTCTGCCACTGACAAAGTGCTGGCTAACACATATTCCCTCAAACGTTCTGGCAGACAGGAGATAAGAGCCATCAGGACTCAACTACAAATAACTACAACCTCTTGGCATTATTTTTAGTTGTAATTTTTTTTTCTCTTTTCAAAGAAACACCTAAAACATTACAAAAGTTAAAGCAAATCCATTTCAACCTTATCAAAGACTGTACTGCACAGGCCTAGCTTATTGAGGGACCTGTGGTTTAGCCTCAGGTGGTGTGGGGAAGTCTTCAGCACACCGAGCAGGATTCAGCATGTCACCTGTTTTCCTCATTCTTGGATGTATACTGGCTATAGAGCGTGGCTGCTCTTCGCTCCACTCCATTGGATGGGGAGATGCTGGAATTCTGTTCCTCCCCCATGCTGCTGTCTGGGAGATGTAGCAGAGACCTCTTCTGATAGGAAGGTAGGTTGGTAGACACAATTCCTGGGGACCTCGACAAGTGTCTTTGGGACTGAAAAAGACAGGACAGGAGCTAGGAAACCTTTACAGACACTTAAGCCACTGACTGGAACATTTCATTTACAAATATTTATCTCAAGGAAAAAACTGGACGAATGAGCAATGATAATGTACAACAATATCAATCCCAGAGTTAGTTATCATGGTAAAAAGCTGGAAACATGGGAGGCTGAGATGGGCGGATCACGAAGTCAGGAGATCGAGACCATCCTGGCTAACACAGTGAAACCCCGTCTCTACTAAAAAATACAAAAAAAAAAAAATCTAGCCGGGCGAGGTGGCAGGCGCCTGTAGTCCCAGCTACTCGGGAGGCTGAGGCAGAAGAATGGCGTAAACCCGGGAGGCGGAGCTTGCAGTGAGCTGAGATCCGGCCACTGCACTCCAGCCCAGGTGACAGAGCGAGACTCCGTCTCAAAAAAAAAAAAAAAACCTGGAAACAACCTACCCGTCCATTATTAGGGACAATAAACAAATTATGGCATTTCCATACAGTGGAATTCTAGACAGCCATTAAAAAATGATGCTGCTATGGCCAGGCGTGGTGGCTCATACATGTAATCCCAGCACTTTGGGAGGCCGAGGTGAGTGGATCACTTGAGTCCAGGAGTTCGAGACCAGCCCGGGCAACATGAAGCCCCATTTCTACAAAAAACATTTTAAAAATGAGCCGGGTATGGTGATGTGTGCCTGTAGTCCCAGCTACTTGGGATGATCACCAGAACCCGGGAGGTTGAGGCTGGAGTGAGCCATGATCATACCACTGCACTCCAGCCTGGGTGACAGAGTGAGATCCTATCTCAAAAAAAATAAAGATGATGATTTTTTTTTTGAGACAGGGTCTCACTCTATCGCCCAGGCTGGAGTGCAGTGGCGTGATCTTGGTTTACTACAACCTCTGTCTCCTGGGTTCAGCCTCCTGAGTAGCTGGGATTACAGGTGCACACCACCATGCCCAGCTAATTTTTTGTATTTTTAGTAGAGACGGGGTTTCACTATGCTGGCCAGGCTGGTCTCAAACTCCTGCCCTCGTGGTTTGCCTGCCTCGGCCTCCCAAAGTGCTGGGATTACAGGCATGAGCCACTGCGCGTGGCAGACATTGGTTTACACACAGTGACAGATGGAAGGACATGTATGCCAACGTGGAGTGAAAAAGTAGGTTTATTTTATTTTTTTATTTTTATTTTTTTTTGAGATGATGGAGTCTCGCTCTGTCGCCCCCAGTGGCGCGATCTCGGCTCACTGCAAGCTCCACTTCCCACCTCGCCCGGCTAATTTCTTTTTTTTTGTATTTTTAGTAGAGACGGGGTTTCACCATGTTAGCCAGGATGGTCTCGATGACTTCGTGATCCGCCCACCTCGGCCTCTCAAAGTGCTGGGATTACAGGCTTGAGCCACCGCTCCTGGCCGAAAAAGCAGGTTTAAAATAGTACGTCTAGTAAATCTCTTTTATATGTGAATTTGTAAGGTAAAACAAGTTTGATAGCATAGTGGTTTACTTCTAGGCTATAAATTGTGGGTGATTCTCATCTTCTATTTTATAACTTTGTGTGTTCTTTCAAAAAAATGAACATTATTACTTTCATTATCAGAAAAAATCAATAAACGATTATTTTTCTAACAAAAAAGCATTAAGGCATCACCCACCTGTTGTCTGTCTGATGACAGCTCCTGAATTGCTATTTGAGGTTAAGAGATAGAGCCCCAGGTGGTCTCTTTTTACCACAAAGGTTTTCTTCTACATTCCATTCTTCTTGACCTTTCTGTAACATCTGACCTGCTGGCCTCTTCTTCCTGAACTGTTCTTCAGAACACTCATCTGTCCTAATTTCCCTTCTGTTGCATTTGGAGCCAGTCTGATGTGGGTTCGATTGGTGGCTCTACCAGTTGCCACTGGATGATCTCTGTGCCTGTTCCTCACGTAGGAGAGGGAATACCATTCCCTCACAGTGGATTAAATAGGATGCGAAGGTGTGTACCATACTAAGCATAGACCCTTCCACATATTATGTGCTTGATAAATGTTTCTTAGATCAGAAATAGGAAATGGGGTATGAGAAGCAGAAAACAGAGTATTTCATATATATATATATATAATTTTTTTTTTTTTTTTGAGACAGAATCTTGTTCTGTCACCAGGCTGGAGTGTGATGGCGCAATCTCGGCTCACTCACTGCAATCTCTGCCTCCCAAGTTCAAGCGATTCTCCTGCCTCAGCCTCCTGAGTAGCCAGGACTACAGACGCCCAGCTACTTTTTGTATTTTTAGTAGAGATGGGGTTTCACCATGTTGGCCAGGATAGTCTTGATCTCTTGACCTCGTGATCTGCCTGCCTCGGCCTCCCAAAGTGCTGGGATTATAGGCGTGAGCCACCTTGCCCAGTCGTTAAAATATTTTTATGATAAATGTTTCTTAAGTCAGAAACAGAAAAGGGATTGTGAACAAGGTGGCATATTTTGTTGTGTTAAAATACTTTCTGTGGAGCAGACATGGTCTTGGCATTCCCCTCCTCCCTCATGTGGTAGAAGATCAGCTGAAACCACACAGGCAGTGAGACAGGAAAGAACCCAATAATTTCCCTTGGATTCGGGGTGCTGAGACATAAGTAGTATGTCACTGTGGTGAAGTGAGACACTCAGGAAGTATTCAGTCATTTGGAACTTTCTGCCCTGGACCTCCAGGACATGACGCCTCCCCTTTCTACCCTTCCTTCTGGCCATAAACCCAGCTGGGTCTTGTCACCTTTGGCAGTTGGGCTCCACCTGACTTAGCACCCTCAGAAAGCTTAGAAGTAGCTCTTAAGGGGCATTGCCAACTCACACGATCTGTTCTTGGTTCTTCTTTAAGGTCCACGGTTACCCTTTCCCACAGCTGCTGCCACTTCTCAGGGGCTTGGTTCAATTTGTGCTCCAATTTTTCAATTTCCTGCAAAGAAATTAAAAGTTTTCTGATCAGTATTTCATAGAAATCAGGATGTGCCCCAAAGCCACACTGCTTCTGTACTAGGCCCAGATAAGCAGCATGGCCAGAGGGCAGTTAAGTGGTGGACATGGGTCTGAGAGGTCTCCCAGCCAGGAATAGTGGTGAGAGCTCTAGCTGGTGTGCCACACTGTGGCGAAGATGGTTTATTAGGACCTATAACTAGGCCTTTTTGTACAGGATAGCTTATATACTAGAATGTGAAATATGTATCTCAGACATCTGCACCCTTGGGCAGCCCATGGGAAATCTGATAGCCAAAGCAAGAGGTCAAGCACTGGCCCATGGCCCAGCCCTAATAGCTGAGGTAGATGAGAAGCCAGTCCTTGAGAGGAGGAACCCCTCAACTCTGATGACTCAAACCAGATATGGAAAGAATAAGCCAAGAAATGCCCAAGGAAACAGATATACCTTCGGACAGAGAAGCTGGAGATCAGGGCAGCTGCCTCTGTGACAGTATGACCACTGAAGCATACTCTTCCTGGTCAGGAAACCAGAGGAGGAAGACTCTTTAGGAAGTGTCTGGCCCATATCAGGGCTCAAAGCTATTCCTCAGGCTGGCTACTGCCAGGAGGGGTTGGTTCCAGAACATTCCTTGCAGAAGATGGTTGGCAGCACTCCCATCAGGCCACTGGCCACCCACACTTCTGACCAGAGGAAGTAAAGCACCCACAAAAGCCACAGCCAAGGCCTGACTAAGGCTGCTCAGGCAACTGAAAAACAGCTGGGAAGCTGCCGGAAGGGGTAGATTGCTCCATTTGCTTGATTGCTTCCTTGTAATGCTGGAAAATCACTTTTTTTTTTTTTTTTTCTGAGACAGAGTCTTGCTCTGTCACCCAGGCTGGAGTGCAGTGGTGATCTCCACTCACTGCAAGCTCCGCCTCCCAGGTTCACGCCATTCTCCTGCCTCAGCCTCCCAAGTAGCTGGGAGTATAGGCGCCCGCCACCACGCCCGGCTAATTTTATTTTATTTCTTTTTTATATTTTAGTAGAGATGGGCTTTAGTTTTACTGTGTTAGCCAGGATGGTCTCGATCTCCTGACCTCGTGATCTGCCCGCCTCGGCCACCCAAAGTGCTGGGATTACAGGCGTGAGCCACCGCGCCAGGCCGGAAAATCACTTTTATTGAGACTCTTTTCCAGTAGTGAAGCCTGGTCCCCCACTGATGATAGGGAGCAAATCTGGTTTCTTCGTACACAGAGGGTGCTACCATACCCCTAGCCCAGAGTAAGCACAGCCATGTTCAGAAGTTTGTAAACCATTCTTAACTTAGCCTGGTTCCTTTGGCCTCGTGCCTCCAGGGCCCCTGGTGCCCCTAGGTGTGTGTCTACAGTTGACTTACACTGAAAAGGCTGGTGAGAGCATCGGGCTGAGTACAGCTGACATCATCATAGCATGGCCACACTGTTCTCCTCTGGCTCCGCGGCCCAGCTTCTCCGGCCAGGTCAGAGTCTTCGGAGGGGAAGTGCTTGGGGGTTAGCATTATCCAGTCATAGGAAGGGCCTGTGGACAGGGTCTCTTCTATGTAGTAATCCCACTTCTTGAGGCTGGAGACATTTACATTGGGCTTCAGAGCCTGGTAAAACAGAAACAGAGTTTCATCTTGGCCTCAAAGTACCCCAGGGCCCACTCACTGTCAGGCAAAGCCTAACATTTGTAGAGTCCAGAGGAGGAAGAGTATGAATGGAGTTCAAATGCCGTATGTCTAAATCTTAATTTAAAAGTCATACATCAGGATAAATTATTAAATAAAACATCTTCCAATCCTCCCTCCTACCTTGAGAAATGTAACTTCCTAATGACCTCGAAGGTCAAGTTCAATAGAGAATTCTTGGATTCCTCAGAATTTTATACTAACAAGTGGTGGCACTGGGAAAGCTGGCCCCAGTCCCCTGTCCTTGGCCTCTCTTCTCCTCCCACCCCATCTTACATTCTGAGGGTCTTACATGAATGGTTATGTATACCCCAGCCCACAAAGTCAAACTCTGTCCACTCTGTCAAACCTGCTACTTTTTGCCATTCTTTGGGCCTTGGGGTCCATGTACTAACATAGGAGACTGACTTGGAGAAGTAGCCTGGTGAGCAGCCTGAATTTGGGCAAAGAATTCTGAAGTGCCCAGACAGAGCATGGTTCAGATGAAGGAGGGGCATCTAACCATGTACCTTTGGTTTCTTGTACTCCTCACCTCATGAGGAGGATGCAGCTGGAGGAAGGCCAGACTAGGGTTCTATGATTGGGGCCCAGGGGAGGGACCTCTCTTGGCCCTAAGTAATGGTGGAACTGCTTATCAGACCAGTCTGTTTCATTCCAGGGTGTGTGTTATGTAGATGTGCATGGTGGGGCACAGTTGCCTTGAGATATGTTACCCTTCTTGGGCTCAGCTCCAAACATCTCTGCTTCCTATAGGGGTCCTTCCATGGCTTTGGTACAGATAGACTTAAAGAAACTTTTTCTAAAGTATTTTAAGGTTTTTCAGCTTAGACCACCTGTTGATATTTCAAATTTTGTTCTTTCTTTCTGGGGAAAGTTGCCTTGCTTTGATTCTCTACAAGTTTTCCCTTCTAGGTTTTGGGAGCCAGCTCTTAATTTTTGTGGCAAGATTTTAGGGAACAGTGTCCATTTGTGTCACAACCCAAACCTACAATGTCTCAAACTTTGACATAGCTTTTTGGTATGAAACCTAGTCCAATGTTTATAAAAAGCTTAAACAGCTTATATATGTTAAAACTAAGGAAAACCTTAACACAAAATTTCAGAAAATGAAACATAAATGATTTCTTACTCTACCTCTATTTCCAATGGTGAATATAAATAATTAAAGAAAATGGGACTCCTCTTGTGCATTCTGTCAATACACTCCCAAATACAGATTCCCTTTTTGGCATGCTTTTCTCCTTTATCATCAAATAAAGTTCCTGTAAGTTAAAAAAATCCAACAAAACAAAATTCAATAAATTTTAACACTTTGCAAAAAAAAAAAAAGTATGATGCATGTAGCAGATAAAAAAGTGGAATATTTTTTATGGCTTTAAAAACAGCAACATTTGTGCAAAAACGTTAGAAAATAACTGCAAAGCTAAAGACAGGAATGAATTTCATAGCTACAGGCAAACAAATCCAGATGGAGGAAACATCTGATGAAGCTTGCCTCAGCAACCAGCAGTCTATCAATCATGACCCTTCCAACCCTCCTCCTGCATCTATATCTAGATTCAAAGAAGTCCATGCAGGAGGCAGTCTATAGTTTTCAAGAGAAAATGGAAGGACTTCAGAGTTGATTTGATGAAGCTCAGTAAAAAACAAAATTTTATGTTTCTCTTTTAAGTTGTTGGCTTTTTATTATGAAGCCATTTAAAGTGTTTTCTTGTTTAGGAGTTTATATATACCACAGATCATGGTTACTGAGACTCTAGATGACAGAAGGGTGTAGTCTGTGTCCTTGGGTGATTTAAAAATAAAAGCAGAACTTTTATACCTTTTTCAAATAGTCAATCTATTACTAACATGAGCCCACTTTGTTTTTAATAGGGAGGAAAATGTGTTGGGGTGAGGCAAAAAGTAGTTCTTTAAAAGGCCATGAAGGGTGTCTCAGCAGAGGTGTCTTGCTTAGAATGAAGTGACTCAGTCAAAATCAACATGCAATTTTACCAGTTTATATATATATAAAAAAAATGTCTCAAGCCCCAGATGGCATGAAATTCATAATATGTGGGGCCCCTAAGACTAATTAACAGTTTCTTCTCTACCTTTTAACTGCAGGGTCCAGTGCAGTAGTTCTCAACCTTGGATGTACATTTGAAAAACCAAGGGCTTTAAAAAAATCCCAATGCCCAGGTCTCACCTCAGACCAATTAAATCGGAATCTCTGGGGATGGCCCGAGATACTAGTTATTTTAAAAGTTCAAGTGACTCCAAAGTCCAAAGTCACGACTGCTCTAGGGGTCGCAGTAAGATTTGGACAGCCACCTTGTATATTGCTCCATTTGGTGCCTTGAGGCATGGATTAGACTGAAAGGCTGTGTGGTAGTCAGCCCCAGTTGAAATAGGCTCTAGGCACCTTTGTAGACAGAAAGAGAATGAGCTGAAACCAGAAGAGGAGATGCAATACCTGGCCCTTTGTTCCTCAGGGCTATTGTAACACCTTGTAATTGGAACCAAGTCCAATGGACTTTTCTTACAATATCCATATGGCTGGCTTAGGGCAACATGTACACATATAAGGAACATCTTAAAAACAGTCCAAATCAGACAGCTAGTGCCAAATACTATCACAGTCCAAATCAGACAGCTAGTGCCAAATACTATCAAATTACAACCCCATAATCCAGTATGTAATAATCAACATATTAAACTTTTAGGACACAGGAGAATTCATTGTGTTTAAGTTTTTCTGCTAAAGATCTTAAAAATTATGACTCAGTGTGGTGCAGTGGCTCACGCCTGTAATCTCAGCACTTTGGGAGGCTGAGGTGGGCGGATCACTTGAGGTCAGGAGTTTGAGACCAGCCTGCCAACATGGTAAAACCCCATCTCTACTAAAAATGCAAAAATTAGCTGGGCGTGGTAGTGTACGACTGTAGTCCCAGCTACTTGGGAGGCTGAGGCAGGAGAATCACTTGAACCCAGGAGGTGGAGGCTGCAGTGAGCTGAGATTGTACCACTGCACTCCAGCCTGGCAACAATGTGAGACTCCATCTCAAGGAAAAAAAAAAAAAAATTATGACTGATGAATTCTACCAGCGGTGGTTGAGATTACTTACTTCATCATCTTGGCATATAGAGGGTAGCTACCACAGCTGTTCCTAAACAAGGTTTCACTGTAGGCTTGATAACGAGTGCATCTACCAGAACACAAGAAGGAATAGACCTCAAGTAGGCAACTAGTCTGGACTAGGGACACAAAACCAGGCTTCTTTGATGCTGATTAGATGGGTGGCCTAATATCCAGAGAGGAGGCTGGGTAGGTGATTTCTACTGAGCCTTCGGCAATGACATTCTAGGATTTGAAATGCATGTTTATGTGTTGTTGTTTTTGAGACAGGGTTTCAACCCTGTCACCCAGGCTGGAGTGCGGTGGTGTGATCTCGGCTCACTGCAGACTTGACCTCCTGGGCTCAAGTGATCCTCCCACTGCAGCCTCCTGAACAGCTGAGACTATAGGAGTGTGCCACCACACCCAGCTATTTTTTTTGTGTATTTTTTTTTTTGAAGAGATGGGGTTTTGCCATGTTGCCCAGGCTGGTCTTGAACTCCCTGGGGCACAAGCAATCTGCCCACCTCAGCCTCTCAAAGTGCTAGGATTATAGGTGTGAGCCATTGCACCCAGCCTGTGTTTATGAGTTTTAAGAGGAAACATGTTTCATAGGATGGAAATGCTTATATTTTCCAATAATCATGATAATCTTTCAATATATACCTAATGTATCCTTTTATCCGCATCATTTTATTTAATCTTTTCAATAGCCCTGTGTGATAGGCAGGGCTATTTAGTTTTTCAGATGCGGAAACAGATGAAGTAATTTACCCAAAGTTACTGACATTTTCTGACTCTTGATCTATGGCTCTACCCGTGGGACCAGTGGTGGGTCTCAGACTTGGCAGCATAATGGGCTCACCTGGGGAGTTTTTATTTTCTATTCTTTATTTTTGAGACAGGGTCTCACTCTGTCACCCAGGCTGGACACTGCAACCTCTGCCTCCTGGGGTCAAGAAATTCGTGTGCTTCAGCCTCCTAAATAGCTGGGATTATAGGTACATGCCACCACGCCTGGCTAATTTTTGTATCTTTAATAGAGATGAGGTTTCGCCATGTTGGCCAGACTGGTCTGGAATTCCTGACCTCAAGCAATTCACCCACCTTGGCCTCCCAGAGTGCTGGGATTATAGGCGTGAGCCACCGTGCCTGGCCTTACCTGGGGAGTTTTAAAAGCTATTGATGCCTGGGCCTTGCCATCACATAAGTGGTTGGGGATGTTGCCTGGACCTTAGAAGTTGTAAAAGCTCCCCAGGTGATTCTAATGTTCAGTCAAGTCTGAGAACCACTGCACTAGACCTTGTTGCTTCTCAAATGAAGAGAACAGTCATCTGCTATAGGAGAAGCCTTGGTCTTTGGCCACATCTGCATGCTGCTAAGGTAATTTGCTGATCAGTTTAATTCAGCAAAACAAACTGCTTTGTTAAAAAACCAAAAACCTAGCCTGGGCAACATGACAGAACCCTATGTCTACAAAAAATACAAAAATTATGTGGGCATGGGGGCACGTGCCTGTGGTCCCAACTACTCAGGAGGCTGAGGTGGGAGGATTGCTTGAGTTCCAGAGGCAGAGGCTGCAGTGAGCCGAGATCCTGCCACTACTGCACTCCAGCCTGGGAGACAGAGCGAGACCCTGCCTCAAAAACAAAACAAAACAAAATAACCCCCCACCCCACAAAACAAAAAAACAAACCCCCCAAAAACACAACTACTCCAGAGAGGCAAATACTTGCGTTTTACTCCCACCAATATTTGTACATATTGTTCCTTTCAGTGATGAAGCTGAGTGACATGGTGACCCCTGTAGGTACAGGTCAGTCCACTTAAGACCAGACCTGGGGCCGGGCTCGGGGGCTCAAGCCTGTAATCCCAGCATTTTGGGAGGCTGAGGCAGGCAGACTGCTTGAGGCCTGGAATTCAAGACCAGCCTGGCCAACATGGTGAAACCTTGTCTCTACTAAAAATACAAAAATTAGCTGCGCATGGTGGCACGGGCCTGTAATCCCAGCTACTCAGGAGGCTGAGGCAGGAGAATTGCTTGAACCTGGGAGATAGACGTTGCAGTGAGCCAAGATTGCACCAATGCACTCTAGCCTTGGAGACAAAGTGAGTGAGACTCAATCTCAATAAAAAAGAAAAAAAAAAAAAAGAAGATCAGGCCTTGGGCAGTTGTAACCAACTATACTTACTACCTTCCCAATAAGCAGTATGCAGATGCTTAAGAAATTAAGGTTTCTGATTGTGATGTGAAGAATAATAATTCTATGAGTTAACAAAGGACTGGAAGTATAAATAGGATGGGAAATGGTCTCACCAGTGCTCTTTACCTTATCAAAAGTATGAAATATCATACTAGACAATTTCAATAGGATGCCCTGGAAAGCAGTATTTCCTGATTTCAGATTTCAAACTGAGAACATCAGTAAATATTTTCTTGGAATTAAAGAGTCCTCTTTACGATACTGAGTGCATATAATACATTGAACAGAGCTGATTTTTGTTTGCTTGTCTTAACAAAAATAGTCATGTGTTTCCTCTCCCCCTGTAACAGTTATAAAAGAAAGAATGTAAAATCCCCTTGGGAAATGTTTTTACCAGGGCTGACTTTCAGAATCTACTCATTACAACTATCACTGCTATTAAAAAAATAGTTCATCACTA
This sequence comes from Piliocolobus tephrosceles, assembly GCF_002776525.5. Lineage (NCBI taxonomy): Eukaryota > Metazoa > Chordata > Mammalia > Primates > Cercopithecidae > Piliocolobus > Piliocolobus tephrosceles. The sequence continues at coordinate 54,989,631 of NC_045446.1, read as the reverse complement.
TCACTGATAATGCTAGCGATGTCTAAAATTTACTGAGTGCTTCCTATGCGCTAGTGACTGTGCTAAGAGGCTAAGTGACTGTGTGAAGAGTTTACAACTATTTTCTCGTGTGATCATCATGGCCCTGACAGGTGGGATGGTATCACTGTCCTCGTTTTAAAGATGAGGAAACTGAGGCTCAGAGAGGCATTTAACCCCTCCCCAAAATACTCAGTTGGTGCTGGGATTTTACCCTGGTCTGTTTGGTCCAGACCACAGGGTCTTAGCTGCTATTCAAGCTGTCTCCAAGGGCAGGCACCCTTCCTACCAGAGTGCATCAGGGTTGGAAAAACTATGAGTCAAAGTTCCTGCTCAAACAGTGTGATCACTTTGAGGTATCACAATAGTAAACATTTTAATTTTACAAAGATGCTATAGGAATGACCGCCTGCTAAGAGCTAACATGGTACATAATTTCAGAATTTGGCCACTTATCCACTCTACATTCATAGTTCAGAGTTAAACCTTAACTCAGCTTGTCACTCTTGGGGGTAGTTGCATTATTAGAATTTTCATTAAAAACATGCAGAACCAACAAAAAAGATGAAACAAGGGCATACAAACACATACCGTGCTCTAATCTTTCATAGTCTGAATCCAGGAGAAACGTTTTAAAGCGATTAGACACATAGTGGAAAGCCAAGAACTTTAAGTAATAGAGATTGAATTCAAACTCAGTTGGATACTGGTTGTGAACCTGAAACACACAAGGCAAAGAACAGAGTAAGAATCAAACAGAACAAAAAGGGATGCCAGGCCACTGAAGGCTCAACTGAAACATGCAGGAGACCATTCAGTCATTCACTCAACAAATACCTGAATCCCTACCATGAGTAGAGATGGGAAGGGAACCAGATTTTCCAAGCACTTACTATGTGCCAGACACCAGACGAGGTTTTTTTTTTTTTTTTTTAAAATAAACATAATCTCATTTAATCTCTATGTATAGCAAGAGAGGCATTATTATCTCCACTTTTTTTTTTTTTTTTTTGAGACGGAGTCTCGCTCTGTCACCCAGGCTGGAGTGCTGTGGCCGGATCTCAGCTCACTGCAAGCTCCGCCTCCCGGGTTCACGCCATTCTCCTGCCTCAGCCTCCAGAGTAGCTGGGACTACAGGCGCCGCCACCTCACCCGGCTAGTTTTTTGTAGTTTTTAGTAGAGACGGGGTTTCACCATGTTAGCCAGGATGGTCTCGATCTCCTGACCTCGTGATCCGCCCGTCTCGGCCTCCCAAAGTGCTGGGATTACAGGGTTGAGCCACCGCGCCCGGCCATCTCCACTTTACAATTGAGAAAGCAAAGGATCAGCAAGATTAAGACATTTACCCAATGACATTAAACAGTAATTAGCGAGCCCAAATTTAACCCTGGCTTATTAGGCTCCAAAGTCTCTACACCACTCACTACATTATACTGTGCTTGGCACGTGATAGATATATATTAACATAAGTTATGGTTCTTGCTTTCCAGGTAACTGTGGTGTAATAGTGTGACATACAAGAAGAAAAACTATTCTTACAGAAGTTTGGCAATGAAAAGGATTGAGAAGAGAAGGTGGTGGCTTAAGGGGACAGCAAGAGATGTTTTCTGGTCAAAAGAAATGTGTGTGTGTCTGAAGGCAATCCAGAAGGAGCCAACAGAACACATTTTAGAAAAATTTGTTAGCTAATAACTAAGATAATAAGATCCTGGGAAAGCAAGAATGAATGAGACTTGGGCCCAGATTTAGGGAACAGCTTTGGAAACGGAGGGTTGAAAGGTAGGCAAGAGAAAAACAGTTCAAGTGCCAAGGGTAAGGGCAGGAACTAATGCCTTTTAGCCCTAATTTTTCATCAGTAAATTAGGCAGTGAGGTCACTGGGCACAGAAAAAGGAATGAGTGAATGCCATGGGAGGCAGAAGGCTGGGCAAAGCTTAGAATGGTCATTGAGCCATAGCATGCTTTAGGCAAACCGTATACAGACTGTGGAGCCATCTCACGTTGGCAGAGGGTAGGCTGATGATCCTGTGAAACTCCCCAGCCCGCCTCGCGATCTCACCTCTATATTGCTTAAACAATCTCTCATGACCAGCTAGAAAATTTTGTTTGGTTGAAATAAGTTCCAGTCATAACTGCACTTGCTTAAAAGCTGGTTCAAATGAACACTAAGGCAAGCTGTCTAAAAGTCAGCATTCTCCTCCAAGTTTAATTTGGCAATAAGGCCCTGTAGTCAGTCAGCTGGGTCAGCCAGAGTGAGCAGGCATGTGTGTAGTATGTTGACTGTCCAGTGGACCAATGGGAATTTAAAGTTATGATCTGGACATTGATTTATCAACATTTATCATCTGGTTAGGAACCTGGTTTTCTGTGATGATTAAAGGGCTTTTTTTTCCTACATTTTCTTATTGGCTTTTTAATTGAATTAAAATTTTAGCTTGTAAGTAATGCAAAATAAAATGGATTTTAGGAAGATGCATTAAGAAAGTTTGACTCCGGCCGGGCGCGGTGGCTCAAGCCTGTAATCCCAGCACTTTGGGAGGCCGAGACGGGTGGATCACGAGGTCAGGAGATCGAGACCATCCTGGTCTACACGGTGAAACCCCCGTCTCTACTAAAAATACAAAAAACTAGCCGGGCGAGATGGCGGGTGCCTGTAGTCCCAGCTACTCGGGAGGCTGAGGCAGGAGAATGGCGTGAACCCGGGAGGCGGAGCTTGTAGTGATCCGAGATCGCACCGCTGCACGCCAGCCTGGGCGACAGAGCGAGACTCCGTAAAAAAAAAAAAAAAGACTCCTATGCAGTAGGCCTGCAAACCATGGAACTGCTTCCTTGATGTGAGCCAATGCCTTCCTGTTGCATCAGATCTCCACAGGACAGCAGAGCTTTCCATGGGACATGGTTCTGAATAGCTAGGTAGTGTGCCATACTCCAGGTTTTTAGAACTGTAAGCATTTGTATTAAGTATGAGTTTTCTCCTCAGTGAAAATGAAGGGATAAGAAATCATGGATTTCCTATGATCATGTAATATGAGCAACTAATTATAAAAACTGGCTGGGTAGTGGCTCCCAGCACCTTTGGGAGGCCAAGGTGGCTCATGCCTGTAATCCCAGCACCTTTGGGAGGCCAAGGTGGAAGGATCTCTTGAGGCCAGGAGTTTGAGACCAACTTGGGCAACATAGTGAGACCTTTTCTCTACAAAAATTAAAACCATTAACCAGGTGTGGTGGCACGTGCCTGTAGCCCTAGCTATTCAGGAGGCGGAGGAGGAGGATCGCTTGAGTCCAGGAGTTCAAAGCTGCAGTGGAGCCGTAATTGTGCCACTATACTCCAGCCTGGGTGACACAGTGAGACCCTGTCTCTGAATGAATGAATGAAAAAATGATAAAGGCTAAACTTGAATAGTTTATAGTTATAATAAAACAAGCAGAGCTGACACATAATTAAGGATCAATATTAAAAAATACCTTTTATTTCCTTGTTTTGTTAGCCTTCTATGTGTGTCTCAGTAGTCAACCATGTCCCTTAATACAGCAATTCTCATTCAAATGCTTGCCCCTACTAATACTTATGCAGAGCAAAGAAGGCCCTGAGTTTGACTCTCCAGTAGGCCTGGTTCTCTGGCCTTCCTGGCTCCTTCCTTAAGCATTGTTCAGACCTCAAGTTTCCCCCTCAACCTGTCCTGTAATGCCATACAGAGCTCTCCAGTCTGAGCTGTGGCTTTGGAATCAACAGCCCCATCCCAAGGGGCCAGTGATGGAGAGGGGGGTGACTTAGATTGTGGGTGCTGGTGCAGAAGAAGGGGACAGGGAAACTGAGGATGGAACTTGGTTCCCTACCATCTGAGTCCGGGGAGAAGGAATCTGCAGTGTGCTCAGGCAGGGTGAGCTCCAAGGGCAACTGCCCCAACAGCCCTCGGAATAAATCTTCAGTAGTCACAGGTCAGCCCCTCGCTCACTGTTTCCAGGGAAGGAAGAGTTCCTTCCACTGATCCAGTCTACAACATGTTCTAAAATCTCTTTTAAAAATCTTTATTAAAGCCTCAAGGGCCAGGCACAGTTGCTCACGCCTGTAATCCCAGCACTTTGGGAGGCTGAGGCAGGTGGATCACGAGGTCAGGAGATCGGGACCATCCTGGCTAACATGGTGAAACCCTCTCTACTAAAAATACAAAAACAAAACTAGCCGAGTGTGGTAGCGGGTGCCTCTAGTCCCAGCTGCTCAGGAGGCTGAGGCGAGAGAATGGCTTCCACCTGGGAGGCAGAGCTTTCAGTGAGCCAAGATCGCGCCACTGCACTCCAGCCTGGGCGACAAAGCGAGACTGTGTCTCAAAAAAAAAAAAAAAAAACTTTATTAAAGCCTCAAAATAACATTTCTCTCAATGACTGTTCTCCACAGAAACCACATGCCTCATACATACTTGTATCTTTTCTTGATTATTCTGATATTTAATCTACTCAGGAATACAATTTTGAAGAACCACTTCTGAGGTAAAAGTAGAATGGAAATGATAATAAACATGATCTTAAGTTGAACTTACAGGCATTTCAGAGAGATCATGAACTCAGATTAAAAGTGAAATTTCTTTACAAGTCAAAAAATGCTTTCATAGCCCAGTATATTGGCCTCACCACAAGCCCCCTACAATTATGCTAGAAAGGTTAGACAATTTTCCAAGGCCTCTTGCACCCACTCCACTGGGACAGGAATGGGTGCTTGGGGAGAGCATCAAGGTGTATACACCTGGGGGCACTATGCTTGTGTCCTCCTGTGTGCCACAGGAGCACCTCCAGTTGCTGTTTGGGGTTGAAAAACAATCTGCCCCCAAACTGGGGTTAATGATCTGGTCTACTGGAAGCGGAAGAGAAGATACCGAGCAATTTGTTTTTTTACTCTTCAGCGATAAAGTAACAAGCATGTAAGCATTTCTTTGGTGGAAAAAGAAAAGTCAGATAGACCTCAAGGCTGGGTTGATTAGTACCTAGATACTACGTTTAGAAGCTGACATTAAGAAACATAAGGAATTTTCTGAGATGTCTTTCTTCCATCATGTATGAAGGAATGATGAGATGGCTGAACTCTTACTGGTGCTTAGATTTCTAGGAAGCAAGAAAAATCATACTTTCTCCATTGAGTCCTGCACCCCAGTGACACAGTTTGTCCAGTTCATTGGTTTCTTTTCCTCTTTGCCAATGGAACTCACCTAGACTCCTGTGATTTTAATTTGCATTTTCTAAAGAAGAGTGATGTCAAGTATCTTTTCATGTGCTTATTTGTATATCTTTGGTGAAATCAGTACAAATGTTTTGCCCATTTAAAAAAATAAGTTGTTGGCCGGCACAGTGGCTCATGCCTATAATTCCAGCACTCTGGGAGGCTGAGGTGGGTGGATCACTTGAGGTCAGGAGTTTGAGACCAGCCTGGCCAATATGGCAAAACACCATTTCTGCTAAAAATACAAAAACTAGCCTGGCGTGGTGGTGCACACTTGTAATCCGAGCTATTTGGGAGGCTGAGGTGAAAGGATTGCTTGAACCTGGGAGGCGGGGTTACAGTGAGCCAAGATTTTGCCACTGCACTCCAGCCTGGGGGAAAGAGCAAGACTCCATCTCAAATTTAAAAAAGGTTGTTTTCTTATTATTGAATTTTAAGGTTTCTTTATGTATTCTAGATAAATCCTTCAGCAAATATATGGTTTACACATATTTTCTCCCACTCTGTGATCTGTCTTTTCATTTGCTTAACAGGGATTTAAAAAAAAATTATTACGTTTTTTAAGAGTTGGGGTCTTGCTGTGTTGCCCAGGCTGGTCTTGAACTCCTGGGCTCAACTGATCCCACCTTGGCCTCCCAAAATGCTGGGATTATAGGCATGAGCCACCATACCCAGGATCAGCCTTACAATAAGGATCAGCCTTATAATATCTGTAGAATCTGTAGTGACGTCATCTTTCTCATTTCCAGTGTTGGTAATTTGTGTCTTTTTTTTCCTCAAGCAGTCTAGCTAGAGGTTTATCTCTAGCTATATCAATAAATATTCTCAAAGAACAGCTTTTGGTTTCATTAGTTTTCTTTATTGTTGGCCACAAGATTTTGGGGGCCTAAAGGCAATGTGCTTCAAATAAATGTAGCCTTATTATATTATATAGAATTGGGAATGATAGGTATTTCAGCTAATAAATTAATTCTGTGTCAGCATTTCCCTAAGTATGGTGATGAATAGAGTTTTAGACTTCTCACAGGCATCATCTGGATTCTGTTGTTCAAAATAATTTTGTATTTGTTTTGTTGCAGGTTAAAAAGTACATAGACTTAAAAAGACTAAACTGCATGAAGCATTTTAGTTTTGTTTTTCCGTTATGGAGTGAAACTTGCCAACTTCACTTATTTATACAAAGAGAATCTGAAATGGAATTTGGAGAAACATGAATTTATAGGGTCTTGTTTTTTGCCCATGTGCCATTAAGTACTTTGTAAAATTTAAAGGCCCATAAAAATTAGCTATGACTCAAATCCCTGGAAAGATCAACATTTTGGAAATAAAATTTAATACATTAAAACTGGATTCTCCTTTCAGAATTATAAATATTGAGCTACAAGAGACACTACACATCAACACGTGAAATACTGTGGATAGGGTTAAACAGACCCTAGAGCAGTATGTAGCTAATATTAATTTTTGTTATTTCACAGATTAAGATTTAACAAACATTAATTGTGTACTTTGTGTTATATCCTTCCATATTATATGGCCTTAAATATTAAGCTTTGATGCAAAATTGCCTTGTTATAAAACAGATTGGATTATGTTCATTTTTGCCAGTTTGCAGTTGAATAGGAAGCAGACAGCAGAAACTCTTGAATATACCAAGAATCCATCAGCTACAGCTATTTTGCCAATATTAATGGATAAATTTTAGAATAACCAACCTGTGTGCGGGCAGCTTAGCGGCTCACATATGTGCTCACAAGGAAGGCTCATATCTTCAAAAGGCAAATAGCTTTTCTCTTTGGGGTCGGACCTAGCATAGTGCTGTCATAAGGTAACCATGAGGAGAATCACATAGAGCCAGACCAGACTGAATCAATTTACAATTTTAATAAACTTTGAAATCAAAGTCAAAAATCCTGAAAAAGTTCTAAGATGCCCTCAAAGAGTTACTCTAATGCCGGAATGAAGGGGATGCTTTCTTCATGTTTTCATTCATACTATTCATATGGTTTTCTCTTGGTATTATATTTTTAAAAGAAATTTTACATAAAATTTTAATCCTTGTATATTGGATTTTTAAAAAATTTGGCTCAACTATTTTAAGAAAAGGAAGTCCTGTAATGATATCATTTGAACTAAGCCAATTTCTTTTAGAAGCAAAAAATCTGCCAGATGTTGCTATTATGAAACCGTGAGCTAGCATTTATAATTCATTTGACACCTGGATATACTGGCATAAACAATGGCTTTTTATATAATGAGGCAGTTCTAATTTAAGATCAGTGCTTCATCTGTTTTCTTGTAACTTTATTAGTACTAATGGACAAGTCTAGGCATATGTCCATGGACTGCCTTTTGGCATTCAATGTTAGAAATGGTTAATAAGCAGGGAACATATTCCATCTGGGAAAGCTTCACTTGCTGCTGTGTAATTTTGAACCTATTTTTTTTGATGTTCTTGGGCCTAGCCGGGTTGTGTGTCCCTGAGAGACTGAGGGCCGCACTGATTCGAATTATCTGGTAAAAGCCAGAGTCATGTAAAGCACTAGTGTTCACTTGGAAGGCATTCAAAGAAGGCATTTTCTAATGCCTAAAACCGTATGTCAAAGATGATGAAACACTACCTTATAATTAAGTCAGCAAGAGTCAGAAAAACTATTTGTTAACTATAGTCTTCTTAGATTCCACTGTTTTTGAGTGAATAAACAATCCCTTTTCAGCACAAAATAATTTGCATCACCAAAGCTGATACCTCTGGTAGCCAAGCATGCTTTACTTACTGCAATTAAGGTCATATGCTTGCTTTGTTATGACTTGTCTGCACTTAGGTTATTATGTATGAGGTATTAAGTGAAAGGAGGATTAAGGCAAATTCTTAAAAATTTATGTTTTAATTTTAAAAATTTTAATTTAGCACAGCCAGATTTGAAATCATACTAATAGGGTCTCCAGATACTGAACAATGTTACTTTTTACAGTTTGTGAAGCTTTCACCTACAAATAATCGAACTTTAATTAAAAGTTAACTTCTGTTTTTGATTTCAGAATCAACTGGTTTATATAGAACATTTGAATTTTAACTCTTTATTTGAAAAAAAAACCCAGATGAATCTTAAATTCAGCTGATTAGTAAATAAAACAAAACAGCAGAAATTAAATATATACCCCAAATTGTTTTAATTAACTTAATATTTTGTATCTATTGTAGTGTATCTATTGTAATGTATTCTAAAGATAATAGGAATGTAAGTTATGCTACATCTTAGTGTGTGTTAAATTGCTTTAATCATACCGCTTAAGGGGTACTCACAGAATATAGGTTACCTTCCAGCATCTAGACCTCTCCCACTCCTCCCGCCCCGAGCCCCATTCCCAATAATAAAATAGAAGAATTTCATTCCAAGTAAGGATTATTGTACTTGGGAGACAATGATGCTTCCATCTTTGAGGATAGTATGTCTTACACGAGAACCTCCTATCTCTTACTGATTGTGAGTGGATTATTTTGCTGACCCTAGTGTTTAGGTGTGCAGAATTCTGCAAGTTGAACATAGAGATTTAACATATTAAGTAGTACATTTAACTTAAGCCAAATTTGGCTGTACAAGCTCATTCCCCTGGAATCCGCCCCCATTAAAGGAATTTTTAAGAGGTAAAAAACCCAAAAGGGAGTGGGGAGAATGGGAGGAGACATAGTATTGGGCCAAAGCAATTCAGCAAATTTTTGAAAGATGGAAAATAGAAGGAAGAATAGCAGTAAATGATAGAAGAGGAGAAGCTATACTGGGATCCCTGCCAGGAGGTAAATGATTTGAGAAGGTAACAATTTGCTGTTAAGGTAAACCCATAAAGGCTCAGGGCACAGAGGCCCAAGTATTGAGTACTGCAGGGGTGAAATGGGACTAGCTAGAAGTCTATGGAGGCAGTAGGTAGACCCCAGGTCCTTTCCCACCCCATGTAGTCATATGATTACCCTTTTCAGAGCAACAGATCAGAGGTTTATTTTCTGAAAAACAAACAAAAAAACAAACCTGATAAGCTCTAGACTTGGGAACACCAGACACATAGTGATGAGACTTAGGAGACACTGAAAATAGCATGGAAAAAACGAAAGTCTGCATACTGAACTGGGATTTCCCTGGACCTGTGTCCTGCCCTGTCTCCAGAAAGCAAGCAGGCAGACCTGCAAGTACTTTCTGGGCCCCAAATTCTTCTCCGTAGAAACAAGGTAGCTGCTGTTTTCTTTTTCTGGAACTCTAGTTTACTGAGATGTTGGACTTACTAATTATAGATTATTATTTTTTCCTCCAGATTTATTGAAGTATTATTTAAATATAAAACTTCCCTACTTTAAGTGTACAGTTTTATTAGTGTTGGTCACTGTACACAGCTGTGTAACCATCACCACAATCACGATACAGAACAGTTTCCTGATGCTGAAAAGTTTGCTTATGCCGTTTGCATGACGATTCATCCCCTCCCTTGGTCACTGGTCCCAGGCAGTCACTGATCTGCTTTCAGTCACTATGGTTTTGCCCTTTTTAGAATGTCATATAAATACACTTATGTAGTAGATAGTCTTTTCTGCCTGGCTTCTTTCACTGAGCATAATGATCACAAGATTGGTCATGTCTTTGTAATATTAATATTTCATTCCCTTTGTGTGTGGAGTGGTATTCCACTGAATTAATATGCCAGAATTTATTCATCTCTTCATCAGTTGATGGACATTTGGTTTGTTTTTCATGCTACCCCTTTATAGTCACTCATTTCCTTCTCCCCTACTATCCTGAATCTGGCAACCAATAATTTATGATCTTGTCATTATGAAAATATTAGCTGGGCATGGTGGCTCACGCCTGTAATCCCAGCATTTTGGGAGGCCAAGGTGGATGGATTGCCTGAGCTCAGGAGTTCAAGACTAGCCTGGACAACAGAGCAAAACCCTGTCTCTACCAAAACCACAAACAGTTAGCCAGGCATGGTCCCAGCTACTTGGGAGGCCAAGGTGGGAGGATTGCGTGAGCCTGGGAGGCCGAGGTTGTAGTGAGCCGAGATCACACCACTATACTCCAACCTAGGTGACAGAGTGAGACTCTGTCTCAAAAAAAAAAAAAATTATATACATGGAATCACACCCAATTGGACCCTTTGAGATTGCCTTTTTTTTCCCTTTCAATATAATGTCCTTGAGATCCCTTTAAAGTGTTGCATGTGCCAGTAATTCCTTTCTACTATTCAGTAGTAGTCCACGGTATGGATGTATCCCAGTTTGTGCAGTCATTCACCTACTGTAGGACATTTTGGTTCCCCCAATTATATTCAAATTGAATATGTGGAAGGGTAATTCTTTTGGAAATGTGGAGCCACTGAAGGTTTTTGTTTGTTTGCTTTTCAAGACTTTTGTGGAGGGGAATAAAAGGATTGTATCTGAGTTTTTGGAAGATTATGCCAGCAATTCTACTTAGGATATTCTAGATGGGTTTTTTGTTTGTTTGTTTTGAGACGCAGTCTTGCTCTATCACCAGGCTGGAGTGCAGTGGGGGATTCTCAGCTCACTGCAACCTCCGCCTCCCAGGTTCAAGCGATTCTCTTGCCTCAGCTTCCCAAGTAGCTGGGACTACAGATGCGTGCCACCACATCCGGTTAATTTTTTGTATTTTTAGTAGAGATGGGGTTTCACCATGTTGGCCAGGATGGTTTTGACCTCTTGATCTCGTGAGCCACCCACCTTGGCCTCCCAAAGTGCTGCGATTACAGGCATGAGCCACCATGCTTGGCCAGGATATTCTAGATGGTCTTGATGAGGGTGGTAAGAGCATGAACAAGACTTGTGGTCTTTCAAATTCTCATATATTCATTGAGATTATCTATTTATTGTCTATTATATTCCAGAGACTGAAACTGTAATTGTGTTAGATATTAGGGATATGAAGACTAGTATGACATAGTCCTTGTTCCCGGGAATTCTCAGACTAAGTAGAGGGCAATACTTACATACAAATAAATATACTTTAGTGCTATCGATGCTATCAAAGATGTCTATACCTGACTCATTAGAAATATAAATGAAGTGGGAGGGTGAGGGTCAGCGAAAGATTCAAACAATGATGAACTAAAATAACGTGTAGTGCTCAGAACAGTGCCTGGCACATAGTAAGCAGTCGACACAAATTAGTAATTGTTAGTAATGGTGGTATATGGAGGCAGGAAATAGTCTAGTCCAATTGATAAGCATAATAAAAAGATAAGAAGTGCTTTCATGAAGAACTCATATGCTTTCACCTGCCTAGAAGTGAGAAGAGATGCTTGCTCCTCTCCTTTGGCCTCAGGTAAGCTTTCTGTTTCAGAGATAATGGTCTCCAAACTTCTCTCTCATCTATTTGCCAAAAGGAGTCTGAATAAAAAGGCCAATATTCAAACAGAAAACAAATATAGTATACTCTTTGCTGCAAAGAGTTTAAAGGTACATGCTTAACCTTGTAACGAGCTCCTCCAGTAACTGCTTGGACAGATCAATGAAATTCTTCAACAGGTCTTTTCATTAATAAGTAAATTAGAGCAGTAAAAAAACATAGCTTCCTGTGTGTGGGGTGGAAGGTTGGAAAGTCACTGCTCATGAGTATGGAGTTTCTTTTTGGAGTGATAAAATGCTCTAAAATTGATTGTGGTAATTGTTACACAACCTTGTGAATGGATTCAAAACTACTGAACACTTTAAACAGGTGAATTGTATGATATATAGTTCAATAAAGCTGTTATTAACAAAAATTATGTAGTGATTTGGAAAGCTGATCAAGTGATTACTAGAATAAAAACAAAATAAAACATAACCACATACTAACTTGGTGTCATCAAAGTTCGTTTCAACTCTGGTTCCTGAAAACATAGTTCTACTTTTCTTTCCAATCGATATTTGAGGCCAGTGTGTTTCAAAGAGGCTCACCATTCCCACAAATAGGTTTGACATGCCAGAACTCATTCATCCAACCCTGGGATTATGGTCAAATGAAGGCTGGAAATAGGTCTGCTTTTCCTAGGCCAATTCAGTCTTCAACTTGCAAGCTCGGTGCCATCCAATTCTCAAACCCAATCCTGACCGAGGTCCCATCCAGAGGTCTGTATCTGATGTGCCTGCGATGAAGGCAGGAGGGCGCCTGGAGCACTCACATCTCCCCTACCTTCAGTGCATTTGAATGGATATACCTGGGCTCCCACTTATAAGTGAGAACATGAGGTATTTGGTTTTCTACTTCTGCACTAATTTGCTTAGGATAATGGCCTCCAGCTACATCCATGTCATTGCAAAAGACATGATTTCATTCTTTTTTATGGCTGCATAGTATTCTATGGTGTATACGTACCACAGTTTCTCAATGTGGTAGAAGTGACCAGTGTTCTCAAGCCTGTATGTCTATCTGGCTGGGCCCTGATTATTTCTCCAGGGGTTAGGCTTTACCTCTTATGTTCCTAGGCACAAGCTGGGGTCCTCCTGAACTGCGCAGACCATGTGCTGGATTTCAGGACCCCTATTAGCTACAGATTTTGTTCTTAGGTAATAAGCCCAAGTTTGCTCCTCTTCTTTGAAGATGGTCATTTAGAGTGCTGGCTACTTCACTTGGGGCAAGCCCAGTAGCCAGCTTAGCTGTCCTCGTTTCAGAAACCAACTAATTTTTTTTCTTTTCCATTTCTAGGAGTCTACTGCTAAGATTTCAGCATGTCCTATGGCTGAATTAATTAGAGTTATGATAGGAAGGTACCTGGCACACCATCGCAGTGCTCCATCAATGCTAGTACGTTGTGTTGTTTCCTTCACATCAAGTCAACTCAAGCTTGCTCTACTTACCTGGTGTACACAGTCTAAGAACTGTAAGAAGACTGGAGCAAAACCACTCCCCTGACAGTTGAGGGTCAAGCTGCTCCGCTGACTGAATTTATGACCAAAAGAGAGCCACTCTTTTTCAACCAACATCCGGAAGCCTTCAAGTGTCCTATAAAAGGGATCACTGAGTAACTGAACCAGGGATGTCACCTAGGGCACAAACAGGATGGATTGTTATTAATTTTAGTTCTGAAAAAGTCCTATTACTAAGATAAAAGCACTTCCTTCTGATAATAGCTAATTCACAAATTTACCTGGACAGCAAATTTGTTCACTAACCATTCCAGGATGGCCAATAAAATGAATTCTGTAAGCTTTCCAGTAAAAACTAAAGCTCAAATTCATTTTGGCTACAAGTTTACTTTCAGGGAATTAAGCCTTTAATCCTTAACTGGCCAGTTTGCTGACAACAACCTTTTCCTAAGTTAATCAGAGGCCAGAGGATCAGTTAAAATCAATTCTACTTTTTGGCAGATGCAGATTAATGTCTTAATGTAGTCTGAACTCACTTTTCACTCTGGAGTGGGTTAAGGTGGGGCCTACAGAGAGCCAGGGAATGGACTGACAAAACCCAGAAAGGATGGTCCACACCTCACACTGCTGGTCAAGGGCTCCATCCGCAAGCCTGCATGGTAAATCTGTGGGTGGGAGAGCTTGATGCCTGGAGCCAGAGCTCCAGGCTGCGTAGGGGCTAAGAGCTCATGGTACAGAGTTTTCTGATGGATACCAGGTGGTTAACATAGGACTTTCTCTGTCCATAAACACATTAGTCATTATAAAAAACATTCATCTGAAGAATTTAAAAACAACCAAATGGAAATATAAATATAAAATGAAGTATCAAAAAAATATGTCTAATAGTTTACTTGTGCAGTGATGTCCCAGCCTTCCTCCAAACAGACCAAAACTGAGGAACCATTTTCAAGTACTTCTGATACAACCACAGCCAGCTGCATTATCCTGTGAAGCTAAGAGATAGGAAGGAGAACACAATTAGACCAAGTACTTTCTGAGTGCAGAAGTCAGAGAGAGTTGCTTTCCCTGGATAATCAAACGAGTTAGGGATAAAGCACTTGGATAAAAGAACCACATAATGTTCTAAATACTTAAAGTTCTTTCAAACCAAGATTAAACAATGACACTTTTGTTTGGGTGCAGTGACTCATGCCAGTAATCCCAGCGCTTTGGGAGGCTGAGCTGGGCAGGTCAGTTTGAGGAGTTTGAGACCAGCCTGGGCAACATAGTGAGACCCCATCTCAATAAAAACAACAACAAAATGACACTTCAAAAAGGTAGACACATTTTAAAACAATACATAATGAAATAAAATTACCTTACATGATTCCCCCAAAAGTAGGTAAGCTATAATTCCATAGAGTACAAAAGATATTCTATGTGGACTTCCCAGCAAAGGAAGGAAATTCACATGAATTTTATTGGATTTAAAATTTGTTTTTCAAAAAAAAAATTTGTTTTTCCATGATGTAGTAAGTTCTATTTCAGATATTCTTAAATTTTTTGGGAATTAGATAGTGGTGATAGTTGCAAAATGTTGTGGATGGCCGGGCGCGGTGGCTCAAGCCTGTAATCCCAGCACTTTGGGAGGCCGAGACGGGTGGATCATGAGGTCAGGAGATCGAGACCATCCTGGCTAACACGGTGAAACCCCGTCTCTACTAAAAAATACAAAAAACTAGCCGGGCGAGGTGGCGGGCGCCTGTACTCCCAGCTACTCGGGAGGCTGAGGCAGGAGAATGGCGTGAACCCGGGAGGCGGAGCTTGCAGTGAGCTGAGATCCGGCCACAGTACTCCAGCCCGGGCGACAGAGTGAGACTCTGCCTCAAAAAACAAACAAACAAACAAACAAAAAACATTGTGGATGTACCAAAAAGCACTGAGTTGTATACTTTTATCATAAGGATAAATTTTATGGTAAATGATTTATATGTTAAAAAAGATACCCCTGGCTGGGCGTGGTGGCTCAACGCCTGTAATCCCAGCACTTTGGGAGGCTGAGGCGAGAGTAGTGCTTGAGCTCAGGAGTTCGAGACCACCTGGGCAACATGGCAAAACCCCATCTCTACAAAACATACAAAAATCAGCCAGGCGTGGTGGCATCTGCCTGTAGTCCCAGCTACTCAGGAGGCTGAGGTGGGAGGATTGCTTGAACCTGGGAGATATAGGCTACAGTGAGCTGTGATTGTGCCACTGCACTCTAGCCTGGGGGACAGAGCAAGACTCTGTCTCCAAAAAAAAAAAAAAAAAAAAAAAAAACTCCATGTGCTGTGTACTAAATGAGAAAAGAACTTTTATATTTTTGCTAAGTTTTTAAAGCCACATCAATTGGCTCAAAGTCCTTAATAAACAATTAAGGTGTGAGAACAATATATAGATTTTAAAACCAAATGTATAACATTCTAGTTTTAAAAAATATTTTAATGATCATCAGACATAATTTGCAATTTGAATCCAACTCTGAACAAGAACAAAAATGAAAAAACCCATATCTTAAACAGAGCTAGGGTACTTTATTTATTTATTTAATTTTATTAAACAAATTTTGTTTTTTGAGACGGAGTTTTGCTCTTGTTGCCCAGGCTGGAGTGCAATGGCGCAGTCTTGGCTCACCACAACCTCCACCTCCCAGGTTCAAGTGATTCTCCTCCCTCAGCCTCCCAAGTAGCCAGGATCACAGGCACGCGCTACCACGCCTGGCTTATTTTGTGTCTTTAGTGGAGACAAGGTTTCTCCATGTTGGTCAGGCTGGTCTCGAACTCCCAACCTCAGGTGATCCACCCGCCTCAGCCTCCCAAAGTGCTGGGATTACAGTCGTGAGCCACTGCGCCCAGCCTAGGCTACTTTAAACACAGGAATAAGGCAAATGTCCTACTCAGTAATGAGAAGCTCCTCACGTAACTGTTTCTACAACATAGCTATCACCAGGCCTGAATTCTTTTGGGCTCAGAATTCGTTCTAAGATATGGCTATTATTAAAAAATCAAAAAATAACAGATGCTGGCGAGCCTGTGGAGAAAAGGGAATGCTTATACATCTCTGGTGGGAATGTAGATTAGTTCAGTCATGTAGAAAGTAGTTTGGCGATTTCTCAAATAACTTAAAAAAGAATTACCATTTGACCTAGCAATCCCATTACTGAGTATATACCCAAAGGAATATAAATTGTTCTGCCATAAAGACACATGCACACACATGTTCAGTGCTATACTATTCACAATAGCAAAGACATGGAGTCAACCTATATGCCCATCAACAGTAGACTGGATAAAGAAAATACAGTACATATACACCACGGAATACTACACAGCTATAAAAAGAATGAGCTTATGTCCTTTGCAGTAACACAGCTGAAGCAAACTAACACAGGAATGGAAAACCAAATACTGCATATTCTCACTTATAAGTGGCAGCTAAACATTGAGTACACATGGACACAAAGAAGCGAATAGATGCCTGGGGCCTACTTGAGGTTGGAGGTGACAGGAGGGTGAGGACAGAAAAGCCACCTATCAGGTACTATGCTTATTACCTGGGTGATGAAATAATCTGTACACCAAACTCCCAAGACATGCAATTGACCTATACAACAAACCTATATATGTGCCCCTGAACACAAAATGAAAGTCAAAAAAAAAAAAGAATTTGCTTAAAGAGTTAACTTTTAAGATGTCAGTATCCCAAGTGGGCAATTATTTCCACTGTCTTTAGTCCCTAACTTTTGGTACACGTCTACTTTCTAGCAAAGAGCAGAGCACAGAATGTATCAGAAACACGGATAGATAAGTTGGGTGGTGGGGTCCGTTTGGAGCTTGGGCTCATAGCCTGGGGACAGAAGGGAGTATTGATCAGTTCCTTCCATGGGTATGCAAAGCACCATAAATTGCCTTAATAATAATGAACACGGCATGATACATTTATAGCCAAATGTATATGTGGTAGCATTTCTCTTTGGTTTAAGTATCTTGAGAACAGTCACTGCCCTGGATACTGACATCATTCCTTTTTTTTTTTTTTTTTGCTTTTTAGTCCAATGTGCTGTGGGAAACAAGAGGCAGGATGCTTGGAGGTAGATAGAGGCAGGGGACTGGGAATTTCTGCAAGGTGATAACAAATAATGGGGGCCAGGCATGGCAGCTCATGCCTGTAATCACAGCACTTTGGGAGGTCGAGATGGGAAGATTACTTGAGGCCAGGAGTTCAAGACCAGCCTGGGCAATATAAGAAATAAAGGAGCTTAAAGACAAGGCCCTTTAATTTCTCAATAAAAGTTCCATTAAGAATATCCCAAAGTTGACTGAACTGAAAGACAGACACTGTTTTTTTTTCTCTAGCCTTAGGTAGGCTTGGGGGCATCCAGTGTGCCTTTGGTGGGTAGTTTGGGGTGAATCTAAAATCTAGAGACCTGGGATAGGCAGACAAATGAAAGGTGAGAGCTCTTGGAGTCATGCAGAAGTTGTCCTCTGCCCTGGATCCTTACTGTACTGATAACAGAGCAGGACCCCTGTATATACATGCTGATTAAATTTACTACATCAAAAATTTCCATCTAAAAATAATTTTCTCCTTAAGTGTCCTATAGACACCAAACTTTGAATTACACAGAGATAAAAACCCAGCGATCAAGACTTCTACTCCCTCACCTCCTATATCAGATGATTTCCTGAAACTGAAAGGCCTTTACTGATGGCACGCAATGAAGGAGGAGAATGTTGGCGAGTGGGGGAACCAAGTATTTTTTTTCTCAAATGCAGTTCTGTATATCTACTTGGGCCTCTGTTTCTCTGAGTTATAAAGAAAGAAGCTGCTTCAGACATTACCTGTGGGAGCCACTCAGAATCTCCCAACGCTTTCAGGAAGGTCACTTCTGAGTCAGTAGGGATGGTGCTTGGGATACAAGCCCTCATCAGCTTCTTAAAACTGGCTTTCACTTGCCGGATTTCATGAAATTCAACAGGAACAAACTCACAATTTAAAGCAAATTCTACCTTGAAGTTCTGTGGATAAAGATTCAGAGAATCAGGCAGATGAAGTGCTATAGGTAAAAGAGTGATGTTTCCAATGGGGCAGTGCATAACGGTAAACAGTTAGTTGGGGCCAAATAGCTGCAGAGGCTGCCAATGGGTCAAGAGAGTCAATCTTCTATGGCAATGTGTCAGTGTTGGTGGGAAGAGCCATTCAGTATGGTCTAGTGGTTTGCCTAGAATGGCAAATCTAGTCCTTACTAGAGGTAGATTACTTAGCCTAAGAATGCTCATTCTGAGAACTGGAAGAGACTACTGGTAGACTGGAACTTGATGGAGCTTATAATACCAAATATAAGTCAATTATAAGGCCATGAACCCGGAAGTTTAAAGAGCAACTAATGATACATGGACAGTATGACTACTCCAACAGTGTAAACTAAGTCTTCTCAAGATGTATATGGTAAGGGATAGGTAATACACTTTGGAGTTCCAGACTGTACATGTATTAAAGTTTGTAGATATGCACATATTTGTTTCTTATTATGCAAGTAAAACATATTCATAATAAAAATGAAAAAAGTAGAGATAAATATTGAGAAAGAAATAAAAATCACTTTCTTGCTGCCCCAAGACTACCAACATTGTGGTGACTTTTTGTTTGTTTGAGATGGACTCTCACTCTGTCACCCAGGCTGGAGTGCAGTGGCACAATCTCGACTCACTGCAACCTCTGCCTCCTGGGTTCAAGGGATTCTCCTGCCTCAGCCTCCCAAGTAGCTGGGACTACAGTCGTACACTACCACGCCCAGGTAATTTTTGCATTTTTAGTAGAGATGCGCTTTCACCATGTTGACCAGGATGGTCTTGATCTTTTGACCTTGTGATCCGCCCACCTCAGCCTCCCAAAGTGCTGAGATTATAGGTGGCGGGCGCCTGTAGTCCCAGCTACTCGGGAGGCTGAGGCAGGAGAATGGCGTAAACCCAGGAGGCGGAGCTTGCAGTGAGCTGAGATCTGGTCACTGCACTCCAGTCCGGGCGACAGAGCGAGACTCCGCCTCAAAAAAAAAAAAATTACGTGGCTGGGCATGGTGGCTCATGCCTGTAATCCCAGCAGTTTGGGAGGCCAAGGCAGGCAGATTACCTGAGGTCAGGAGTTCAAGACCAGCCTGGCCAACATGGTGAAACCCCATCTCTACTAAAAATACAAAAAGTAGCCAGGTGTGGTGACGGGCACCTGTAATCCCAGCTACTCGGGAGGCTGAGGCAGGAGAATCACTTGAACCCCGGAGATGGAGGTGGCAGTGAACTGAGATGACACCACTGCACTCCAGCCTGGGCAGTAGAGTGAAACTCCACCTAAAAAAAAAAAAAAAAAAAATTACATCAAAAAACCATGAAAGGCTTTGTTCATTTCTATCTTTGGGATAATATTTTTTCACTTAATATTATATATGTATCAACCTATATTTATTTGAGTACTTTCTCATTTACATCTTTAATCCATATGGAATTTATTTTGTGTGTGGTATGAGTGTTGCATTTGTAATTAAAGAATGCTATACTGATGGCCTACTGTTATATTTCATTTTAATAACCTAGCTGTGAAGATTTAAAAGTCCTCTAACTTTTCATGCCAAAGAATGAATTAATTTTCTCAAAATGTTTCCACTTTCTTTTCATTTTGCTCAAATTACTCTACTGGACCATCTGCTTTTCTAAGAGTAATACTGCTTTCTGGAGATTGGTTGCACAGCAACGTGAATGTACTTAATAATACTGAGTCATACACTTACAAATGGTTAAGATGGTAAATCTTGTTATGTGTATTTTATAATTTTTCCTTTGTCTTAATAATTCCATTTTAAGGAAGCTACTCTAAGGAAATAATCTAATAGGAAAAAAACCTCTGGGAATGGTATCTCAATAAAAAAAATAACAAAATAACCTATTTGCTTGCAATTGTGACTGTAATTTTATATACAGAAGATAAAGAAACCTAAACATCCAACAATACGGGTTGAACAGTGACTAAAATAGTTATGGAGACTACTATACGACATGGAAACATGATGTTCAGGCTTCAGATAAAGAACCTAGTGATATACATGAGTTCCTTTCTATTATTTTTAAAAACTTATAATAGACAAAACACAGTTTACTTTTCAGGAAAGGTAGATTCCTATTTCCCAACTATACATAAGCTAGGTATGCCTATCTTAGAAGCCAGGAGTTACTAACCAAAGTAGTGAGACACTCCATTAGGTTGGAAGGAATTTGTTCCCAATAATCAAGTATTAAAAGTATGTGAATTTACCTAGGTAAAGGTCAAATTCAAGATTATTTTCAGAATAAGTCACTGTAATTTATTGACTTTCCTTTATGCTTCTTTGTTGGGAGAGAAAGGTATGGAATTGTAACTGGATGGCATTGTGCTAGGTAGAATGTGGCACATATCAGACAGATACAGACCCGTATTCTACACACAAAATCGAATAAAAGATAAAATCTGAATGGAATACATAAAATTGCTGACAACTACTGTGCCGGAATGGTGGGATTACATTTTCAAAAATAATAATACTTGGTCGGGCGTAGTGGCTCATGCCTGTAATCCCAGCACTTTGGGAGGCCAAGTGGATCACGAGGTCAAGAGATGGAGACCATCCTGGCCAACACGGTGAAACCCCGTCTCCACTAAAAATACAAAAAAAAAAAAAAAAGCTGGGCATGGTGGCGCATGCCTGTAGTCCCAGCTACTCGGGAGACTGAGGCAGAAGAATCGCTTGAACCTGGGAGGCGGAGGTTGCAGTGAACTGAGATCATGCTACTGCATTCCAGCCTGGCGACAGAGTGAGACTCTGTCTCAAAAAATTAAAAATATATAATAATGATACTTTATTGAGGAAGGACAGACAAAAAGAAAAAAGAGAGGGAAGGAAAAAGGCAGCATCCAACTCTTTCTTCCTCAAATACGTATGATCACACAGCTAATCTGAGAAATCATGTGCAAAGAGAATGGCAGAGGGGAGTATTAAGGAGCTAAACCTCGGAGAGTGAGTGATTCGGATCACGAGTAAGTGTTGTGCTGAAGCATGGAAAGTCTGTGCTCTGGAGAAGACACTGGCACCAGCAACCCTGGATTGCTGTAGAAAAGTGTTCTATTTTCTGGATATAAAATTATTTACTGTATCAGAAGACACATATGCAGATTTAAAAATTGAGCATTACCCAGCAGTTTTATGCCCTTTACCCTAAAGGCTGGTGACTAAGTGGTTGTAGCAGTCCAGGCAGTGGGAGAAGAGCTAGCAAAGCCACCAGCCTGTTCCAGAAGAGATGACTCAGTTACTGGTGTCTTAAGGGCCAACCATGTGGGATCTTGCTAATGGCACCCTGCTCTGCTCACAGTTTCTGCTCCACGGTTCAGCCAGAGGTCTGTCTAGGTTGTCCAGTGCCAACTGGAGCACTGGACTAAACATTGAGATTTCTGAGTTAACAGGTAACTTTCATGTCCTATACACCTATTCGTGGTAATGAAATTTATTTTGTAATGCGTGACTTGCAAAACATTAAATTCAAGGAATTATCGTTGCTTTTGGAGGAAAAAACCATCTTTACAATTTATGGGCCCTCAGCATGGTGAAGTTCTTTAGCACAACAACTTAACAGTGAGAATACAGTTGATTAGCATCTAGTATTTTGAATTTTCTGACATGTCTTAGGACATGTGTCTCTTTCTGTATAGCCTTGAGAAGTTTTAACAAGTGTTACTCAGAAAATCTAGACTTGGCCTTGCCTTGCCTCCATACGTGGCACCACAGTCTTCCTCTCTCCATTCTTCTATCTTTCTATAGCCTTTTTTATCAGTAGGTTTACAACAACAAAACTATCTGTTTTGCCATGGGCAGATTCCTGTGGAAACTGAATCAAGGCTGTTGAAAACACAGCCTGATGAAGCCTTGTTTCTTTTTTCGTATGTACACTTCCTAGTATTCCTGATGTTTATGTTGATTTTTTACTGTCATGAATAAATATTTATTTTCGTGGCTAATAAATATGCATATGTATATATGTGTATGTATCTATATAAAAATTAATATATATAAATAAATTCAAAAGGAGAGCTAAATTTTTTGAGATTATTAACTCCAGGTTAAGAATCATGCTATAAAAAAAAATTCTAGCAAACCTGGTTTGTGATACATGTTTTATAAACAGCCCTAGTGTATCCACAAAGTTTCTAAGTGAGAAAAAGATATCTTACCCTTAGTTGCGACTTTTCACCAAATATGTAAAGGGCTGCTTGCCGTTTCAAGAGCTGGTTTTGTAGGTACGTGCTGTTACTGAAGGAGGCCGAATGGTCCTTGCCTGCCAGCCGGGCGCCAACATCAATGAAGGATGTTGGAGAGCTGATCAAGCGAGTGCTAGAGCGAAGACTTGCCCACACACCTTCACAAAAGCCAAAGTCATGGAGTGAGATAATCTAATGTGGGAATACCACTGACTAAGGAAAAAGGTGCATGCTCTGGAGCTACAATTTTAGAGGTCATAGCAAGTTGATTAATCTAAAAATCATAAGCCATATGGTCATTTGCTACTTCTGTAACATAAGCATTATCCAATACAGCATTTCAAAATCACACAATCTTAGTCTCAGACCTACCAAACCCCCCAAATCAATCTTATTTTATATTTTGATGTAAATTCAGGATTTAAAAGTAAATACTAAGATCATAAGTAGAAACAGTACATTGACACTGAAAACAAAACAAGCTGGCAGGAGGTACTAGTAAAGTCTAACAAGGCAAATGCTGAGTTAATTTCTCAGGACTTCATGAAAAAAGTAAGGAACATTCTTCTGCTTATTTGGCCAATTTCACATGACATTTAAAGATATAAAATAGAAACTTCATAAGTCTACTAAAATCTGAAGCTGGATTTGGAATTAATATTTGTATATCATGCCAAAATGATGTAATTCTAAACAAGATTATATTATAGTTTTTTTTTCAGTATCCATGAAGAATGAGAAGTTATAAATTTAGTAATGGGCACAGTGCCTCATGCCTGTAATACTAGCACTTTGGAAGGCCAAGGTGGGCAGATCGCTTGAGCCCAGGAGTTTGAAACCAGCCTGTGCAACATGGTGAAACCCCGTCTCTACCAAAACAAAACAAAACAAAACAAAAAACAAACACCTATAGTCCCAGTTACTTGGGAGGCTGAGATGCGAGGATCGCTTGACCCCCGGAGGTGGAGGTTACAGTGAGCCAAGATAGCGCCACTACACTACAAGCTGGGCAACAGAGTGAGACACTGTCTCTAAAATAAAATAAAATAAAATAAAATAAATGAATAAAATGTACAGTCAGAAGCACATACCTTTATTTTATTTTATTTTTTTTTTGAGACAGAGTTTCGCTCTTGTTGCCTAGGCTGGAGTGCAATGGCATGATCTCAGCACATTGCAACCTCCACCTCCTGGGTTCAAGAGATTCTCTTGCCTCAGCCTCCTGAGTAGCTGGGATTATAGGCATGCACCACCATGCCTGCTAATTTCGTATTTTTAGTAGAGACAGGGTTTCTTTATGTTGGTCAGGCTGGTCTCGAACTCCCAACCTCAGGTGATCTGCCCGCCTCATGCCTCCCAAAGTGCTGGGATTACAGGCGTGAGCCACCACACCCAGCCAGAAGCAGATGTCTTCTAAGAGAAAGGGCAAGCTAACATGCTAGAAGAGTCTCAGTGAGATAAGTTGACCTTAGTTATATTAATTAGAAAAATCAAGGATTTCTATATGCAAGTGAGACTATTAAATATCAAACATCCAGACACAAAGGCATATACTAATTCTCAAATTTGACTAGCACTGTATCACCCTCAAATCAAGAGGCCCTCATAAATGCCTGTAGAACTGTGGTGTTTATCTCAGTGATGGGGTCACAGGGATATAGGACTTTCCTACTGCCTCCCTAAAGTGGGCTTTCTTCTTTAGATCTAGAAAGCCTGTTTGAGAAGCTTTAGTCTTTTCCCAGTGTTAAACCGAAGCCATGTTTCTAGGTGACCAGAAGTCACCATGATAATGTCACCTCTGCTTCTCTTTCTCTTTATAAGCATTTATGGGGTCAGGAGACCAGTTCCCAAGAAAAGTTTTTATTGCTCATTTAAGCTTCATATGCATGAATCTTTGAGACAGAGTTTCACTCTTGTTGCCCAGGCTGGAGTGCAATGGCACGATCTCGGCTCACCACAGCCTCCGCCTCCCGGGTTCAGGTGATTCTCCTGCCTCAGCCTCCCAAGTAGCCGGGATCACAGGCGTGCCCCACCACGCCTGGCTAATTTTTGTATTTTTAGTAGAGATGGGGTTTCACAATCTTGGTCAGGCTGGTCTCGAATTCCTGACCTCAGGTGATCACCTGCCTCAGCCTCCCAAAGTGCTGGGATTACAGGCGTGAGCCACGGCACCCGGCTGCATGAATCTTTCTATGTAGTTTATGAGTTTTTCTTAGACATTATGGCAGTTATTATTTTTTTTGTAAATGGAATCAGAGGAAATTCAGAATGTAGATGAGAATAAAGGATATAATTTTACAAATGCAAAAAAATTACTTGTAACATATGTAGTTTCACATGAAGATGGTTTAAAAGAGTGACATATCAGGACACATAATACAGTACCTTGATTATGGACTCTTCCCTTAGCTGAAGATTTGGGATTTGACTGAGTAAAACATTTATCTCTGTACCCATGCACTGGTAGGTAAGATTAAAGACAGAAAGAGAAATAAAATGTATATAGTAGCAAATGTCAGAGCAGATTGAGTAAGAGAATAGGCTATTTAATTTTTAAAATTAACGGGAAAAATGTAAATATGATAAAAGTAGAAGATTTAGTTAACAAACAAAAAGCTGCAGTCACAAAAAAAAGATGCACTGAGTACCTGTTAAATGAAATTTCAGCACCTGTTTATAAATATTATAAGCACAATGAAATGGACAGCACACAGCAGAAGGTGCCACTAAAAAATTATACCAAATGGAATAAGCTTTTAAAGATTATCATTCAGTCAGAAACAAATTTATATAATAAAATTAAGGAATTTGGGGTGTGTATGTGTAAATGTTAGGAATACACTGGTCCTCATATTGAAGGAGACTAGCGAATGCTGCGTGTTGTACAACACGTTTGTTCTTTGAGCAAGGTCATCACACCAGGAAACAATGAAGGTCTAGCAACCATTTGGAATAACTAAGGGCATACTTTTGCAGTACAGCATTAAGCATTGCCACGCTATCTTCCTTCTCTTTTCATTTGGAAATTACATTTATTTTCCATAAATACTTACGAGCAGCAAAAATTCATAACCCTGTGACAATACCCAATACCACTAATAATACAGCTTGTGATGACTGAAGTAATGACTTCTCTTAAAATCCCTACTTGCACCAAAATGATAGGCAGTATTAGAGATAATAGTTTTGTAATTTGAGTAATATATTTTTTCCGACAGAAAGAAAGGAGTTTATATGATGGCACACCAAAAATTGTGAGCAGTTTTAGCACTTTCCAAGCAAACAAATTGCTCAAGTCAATTAGAGGAAATGATTTTATATTTATTCAGTCAGAATTGCAATCTTTAATAGTAGTATTAAGTTATATAATGCAAAATTGTGTAACATATGACATAACAAAAATCATTCGAAGTGAGTTTTCATTCCCACTTCACTCCTTTAGAAGCAGAAAATGAAGGGCACTGATGGCTCTGGTGGCCAAAGGAAGTCAGAAAGTAAGGGCTGCAGAGGTGCTGGCTGATGACAGATAGAGAATGTGACTGCAAGACAGAACAAAGGCTTGGGACGACATGGCCAAGGCACACTGTGTGGCCTCTGTGTTGGCTGACTGCTTTCCTTTCTGCCAAAATTTTGAACTTTCCTATTGAAAATGGGACACTAAGATGATGATAGTGATGCTTGAGTAGTTCCTGATTCTGAGATACAGCTTCCTTAACACATCACACTTTCTTACGTTAGTCTCATTGCCTGGAGTGATTTCTCCCATTTCCTTACCCAACACATTCCTACATAACCCTTAAGATCCAGGTACAATGTTAGTACCTCTTCAAGGCATTCCTGACTGCTCCCAAGCTGGGGAGCTCTATTTGAACTTTGATCACATTGCATCATGATTATCTGCATATTCTTTCACTCTACAAGATTGTGTGTGTGAAAGGAAAATAAAAACTCAGGACTCCAGTTCACTATGCCAAAAGGAAAAAATTAGGCTCAAAGCTGAGACATACAAGAAGCTGCTTTTCCTTTTGTTCCTAAACAAACAGCTACAGTTAAAAGGTTAAATTTATCCACAGATAGCTACTGGTATGTTCACTTTATCTTACAGACAAATACATAATTGACCATTCCCCTACCTGCTCCTTTTTTCTTGTAACATATGGATTACTATACCCTCCCTCTTTCTCATTTAAATATTAAAGCCCTCAAAACCATTGCTGGAGAAAGGCACAGACCTGTCTCCAGGGCGAGTCCTTAACCTTGGCAAAATAAACTTCTGAATTTATTGAGACCTGTCTCAGGTACTTTTTGGTTTACATGTGCTAGTGAGGGCAAGCACCCAATCATGTTTACTCTTGTATCCATGCTGAGAGCCTGAAATACAGGCACTCAAAGAATTTGTTGATTATTTACTTTGTGCAAACCAATACATTGTGAGCTGTTGTGATTCATTATTATATCTTCAACCCAATTATTTTCACTGAAAGAATGAAAAGAGGGGTATTAAAAAATAGTAAGGACTCCCCCAAAGAGGGGCTCATCAATGAAAAACTGCCAAGTTTTGGCCAATTAGTGGAAAATCAGCAATGATAAAATGGCCAGTACTGCTATGGGGCCAGCAGGGGGCTTTGAGAATTCTAATCCCATCTGGAAGTCATTTTAACCAAAGGAATTAGACTAGTGCATTGGTTGTTGGTGGTGAGGTCTACTTAGATTTCCTGAATGATTTCTAGATGTCCTGGGCACTTAACACCAGCAAAGGGTCTCAGGCAGTGTTTTTCCAAACTGCAGGATCCTCCTTAGTGGCTTGGGAAGTCACTCTAATAGGTCAAATCAGTATTTTTTTCAAAATTAAACATTAAAGTTGAAAATACTAATGAGCACTGCATGTGGTACAGATGAATATTGTTTCACAAAACTTTTGTTTTAGTGTATATATTATACATTTTGCATGTGCCTTAGTGTATATATTATACATTTTGCATGTGGTAGGAATACATATAAATATAAAATACATTTCTTACTGTGAGTCATGATCAAACAAGTTTGAAAGTCACTGGCTAGATCTAGGGCATATGCCTTCTATCTCTTGCCTTAGGTCAGTAAGGCTCAAAGCAATTTAAATGCAAACGTCAACTTTCTTCCCATTTCAGCAGAGTATTAGGCAATGGCAATGATAACAGTAACTATAATAATAATAATGACAACTAACATTTATTAAAATACTACTATGGGCTAGTTACTAAGTTAAATGTTTTACATATATTATTTCATTTATTCCTCAGAACTACCTTAAAAATCTGTATTATTTATTACCTTAATTTTAAAGATGAAGACACTGAGAATTAAGAGGTTTCCTAAATTGTTTAATCATACAGTAAGTAGTGGGACTATGGTTTGAATTAGAACGTAACTAAACTCTTAATGTACTGTTTCCTGAGGAACCATGTGACCTTGGAACCAATCAGTAGGAACTGGCTAAGGGGACTGCTTCAGGGAAGATAAGACACAGTTCATTTTCCCCATAGGAATGCATTACTGTTCAGAGAACCAGTGTTTCCTAAGCACTGGTGTTATTTCCTCTACTCTGTTCTGACGAAAGGGGAAAAGGAAAAGAGATGCTAAGGTCACATGTGGTGTCTTATTTATCATTTTGATCTTATAAATGGCCCAGTGCATGAGACACAAGATATATTCAGTAAATATATCTGCACTGATATGATGCAATACTGAACTAATTCTAGTCCCAGTTGTACTGATACTTGCTGTGTGGCCTTGGCCAAGTCACTTAATCTCCCTGGGCCTCTTTAAATACCTATCTTGGAGGTTATTTCAAGGATAAAATGGAGAAAAACTTAAAATGTAAAGGATGAAGAATTAAAAAGCTGCCTCCAAGTGGCTACTTCTCAAATATACCCAGCTATTATATTTCGGTATTTGAGAGACAGTACTGATTTTCTCAAGGCATTTTTCTACTCAACAAAGAAATTTATCGAAGTTGTAAATATAGGAGCTTCCCCCATTGGGCTTAAATGTTATTTTAATTTTAAATGAAAAACAATGTGATCTATTCACTTCTTTCTTTTAAAGTGATTCTTGTGTAAAAAAGGATACATCCCTTGTATTACGAACTCACCAACATGCATGCTGAATGCAAAGTGATCATCCTGACTGAAAAAGAGGTGAAGGTCAATTTTAACCCTGGCTCATCAGACCAGGAGAGACACACAGTGGAAATAACATAAGAAAAGTAGGCCAGGTGCGGTGGCTCACGCCTGTAATCCCAGCACTTTGGGAGGCCAAGATGGGCGGATCACGAGGTCAGGAGATCGAGACCACCCTGGCTAACACGGTGAAACCCTGACTCTACTAAAAATACAAAAAACTAGCCGGGCGAGGTGGCGGGTGCCTGTAGTCCCAGCTACTCGGGAGGCTGAAGCAGGAGAATGGCGGGAACCCGGGAGGCGGAGCTTGCAGTGAGAGAGATCGCGCCACTGCTCTCCAGCCTGGGTTACACAGCGAGACTCTGTCTCAAAAAAAAAAACAAAAAAAAAATAAGAAAAGTAGGAACTAGGACTGTATGAAAATGAAAGGAATGAAAAAAATTGTGAAAATAGGGGAGCAAAAAGAAAAGGGCTAGGAAGAACTAGGGGTTAGGGTAAAAAAAAATAATAGAAGAAGAATTAGATGATAGAAGGCTCCTCCCACAGTGGTACCTAACTCTGGAAGAATGAAGAGACTCTGTACTTTGAGTTGATACAAGGAAATGAATTCCTTGCAGGGCATGGGCATGTCTAACCTAGTCTTGCCCTGCCAGTCTAAATGTGTGTCTGCCTGGCATGTTCACATAATAGAGAATTTTCTGAGATTCTTAACTTGCCTGCCCCAGTTCATTCTTCCTACTTTGAGAAGGAATGACATTATCAGAAGAAACACAGAAACAGTTCTAGAGATCACAGAGAATGTTCAAGGTGTCAGGAAACAGCAGTATCTCTTTGTCCAGTTTATCACTGGGACTTTAGGAGGTTTTGGAGGCTTTGGGAGTGAAGAGTTAAGAAATGGAGTAAAAAAATGAGATTTGCGTTTCTGGATTTTAGCCTAAGATACCAGAATGACAGGTACCTGGTTAGGAGTACAAAACTGTCATAAGGAAACAAGCCAAATTCACAGTAATTTTCAGCAGAAAGTATTTGAAAAGGGTGTCAGAAATAATAATTACAGCCTCAGATATGCACATAGTGGTCATAAGTTAAATAGGAGATTTTAATCTGAAAAGGTAAATACAGCCTTTTGGGTGCCTTTAGGATTAACAAAGAATGGAGTCATAAGAATATAACCACTACTAGGAATTCCCTTGTATAAAAGAAGCCAAGAGCTGGAGGCCAGTGTTAAAAAAGAATATAATGTAGTTGAAAAAGATTGTTAAGGCCAGGTGGGGTGGCTCACGCCTGTAATCCCAGCACTTTGGGAGGCCGAGGTGGGCGAATCACGATGTCAGGAGATCGAGATCATCCAGGCCAACATGGTGAAACCCCATCTCTACTAAAAATACAAAAATTAGTTGGGCGTGGTGGCGTGTGACTGAAATCCCAACTACTCGGAGGCTGAGACAGGAGAATTGCTTGAACCAGGGTGTCCGAGGTCGCAGTGAGCCAAGATCAAGATGGCCCCACTGCATTGTACCCCGGTGACAGAGTGAGACTCCATCTCAAAGAAAAAGAAAAAGAAAAAGATTGTTGAAAATCCATGAATCTTCGGTACCAACATAAAAGTAGAGACAATTGTGTAGCACAATTTATATTAGAGGCCACCTGGCCAAATGTTGGAATCGATAACATGGTGATGTGTACAATGGCAAAATACAAGATCAGATTGTGGGTGGGAGGGCTTCAATTAACTAGACATCTGCTGAAAGCTGCATTCTCTAAAAGTTGAGTGGAAAAATTACTGACTTGCCTTGCTGACAATATAAACTTTCATATGGTAAATAAAGCAGTAAGGGGAAATGCAATCTCAAACCAAATTCTGACAAGAGTGCTTAGCAACTGAAATACCAGGACCCTAAGGAGAAAAATCACTGTACCATCTTTTAGTTCAAATTCACTGAGAAAGAAATGATGAGAAGAACAAAGTTTGTATCTTAAACTTTAAAATAGTAGTACTCTAAAAATCCAGAAAAATGAAATATATGGCTGTAATGGGTTGAAATGTGTCCCCCTCCCAAAATTTATATTAAGTCCTAACCCCCAGTGCCTCAGAATATATATAATTAGTTAAGATGAGGTCATAGTGGAGTAGAACGGGCCCCTAATTCAATATGACTGGTGTACTTATAAAAGGAGAAATTTGGAGCCAGACACAGAGGGCAAATGCCATGTGAAGAGGAGGGCAGAGATTTAGGTAATGCTTCCAAAGCCAAGCAATGCCAAAGATGGCCAGCAAACCTCCAGAAGCTAGGAGAAAGGCATGGAACAGATTCCTCCTCACAGCCCTCAGAAGGAACTAACCCCCTTGACACCCTGATCTTGGACTTCCAGCTTCCAGAAGTGTGAGACAATAGTTGCTTAAGCCACCCAATTTGTAGCACTTTGTTATGGCAGCCCTAGGAAACTAATACAACGACTTCAAGGCCTGACACAGTAATTGGGAAGATGACTCAAGAAGGTTGAAAGCTCTTAGGAAATCTTGCAATGACAGAAAGTTCTGACGAGGCAGGAAAAGAAAGTATCCAAAAAACCAGTATGACCACTAGGAGATGTGTATGGTTTTCAAAAGGGAAAAAGTGAATTTTGTAAAGTAGAATCTTTATGTTGATTCTGAACCAAATTCCAGGAATGGATTATCAATTGACTATTTATAATTACTTTTAAAAAAAGCACTGATTCCTATAATAAGTCACAGCAAAGTAACTATAAAACCCTTGGTGATGCAGTTAATTATTTGAAAGATTGGCAAATAGTGGATTAAAATGACTGACAGAGATTTAGAAATATGGGCCTGGTGAATTTTAGTGGGAAGACTCATAACCAGTATAGATGAACAGATTGATCTTTTTCTTCAGAGAGGTTTATGTTATTTTGCTGTAGGTCTTTGTCTTTAGCTCTGGCTTGTTCAACATTTTTTTAAACAAAGAATCACATGAGAACAATCATCAAATGTATGGATGACAAAAGGCTTGCAAAACAGCAAATGTACTGCTAGACAGAATCAGGGTCCAAAGGTCTAAAATACCAGTCCACATCCCAAAACATGAAATTTCCTAGTTATAATACTGCTAGTGGATCCAAAAAGCAACCATCAAGGCCAGTATGTTTTTAAGAACAATAGCACATATGAAGCAGACAGGGACTTCAAATGATATTAATCTCCACATGGGTTAACCTAGTGATGGAGCCGAATGCAGTTTTAGGCTGTGAGAACACCTAGAGTGCTGGGTTCAACCCTGTGGAGTGTTCAGAGTGCTAAGGATGGTGAGCGGACTACAACCATTTGAACTGGGGATATTCAGAGTTAACTAAAGGCAGGAAAAGAAAGTATCCAAAGGGCCAATATTGGGGATGTGTATGGTTTTCAAAAGGGAAAAAAGTGAATTTTTTAAAGAGTGAATTTTGTAGAAAGCAAGCCTGACAAGAGTTTTTCCTGAAGGGTTTTAGGTGTGGGAGATTACACTTACTTTCTAACCTCAGAGGATAGAGCTAGGGCCAATAAGTCAAAGTGGTGGTCAATATGAGAAAGCAACACATAGAGTTGCTCCCAAATGTAAGGGATTATTTTGGGGGAAGAAGTGAGTTTCCCATTACTGATGATGTTCAAGCAGAAACAAGATTACTTCCTTAGTGTGTACATGTGTGTGTAATTTTTTTGAGATGGAATTTTGCTCTTCTTGCCCAGGCTGGAGTGATCTTGGCTCTTGTTTTGCTCTTGTTGCCCAGCAATGTTGCGATCTTGGCTCACTGCAACCTCTGCCTCCCTGGTTCAAGTGACTCGCCTGCCTCAGCCTCCTCAGTAGCTGGAACTACAGGCGTGCAGCACCACGTCTGGCTAATTTTAATATTTTTAGTAGAGACAGGGTTTCACCATGTTGGCCAGGCTGGTCTGGAATTCCTGACCTCAGGTGATCTGCTTGCCTCAGCCTCCCAAAGTGCTGGGATTATAGGCGTGAGTCACCGCGCCCGGCCTACTTAGTATCTTTTTAAGGCTATTCATCATTATATGGGGATGAGAGGAAAAGTCTAAGATTCTGTGACTCCATTGTGAGACAGTGGGACTTCACAGTTGAGATATCTGGGGCCAGGTGCTTTCCCATGCCTGTAATCCCAGCACTTTGGGAAGCCCAGGTGGGAGGACTGCTTCAGGCCAGGAGTTCAAGGCCAGCCTGGGCAACACAGTAAGACTCTGTCCCAAAAAATATTTTAAAAATTGAGCTGGGAGTGGTGGCACGCACCTATAGTCTTAGCTCCTTGGCAGCTTGAGGCAGGAGGATTGCTCAAGCCCAGGAGTTGGAGGCTGCAGTTAGTTGGCTATGATAGTTCCACTGCACTCCAGCCTGGGCAACAAAGTAAGACCCTGTCTTAAAAAAAAAAAAAAAAAATTCTGGTCTGGAATTTCCTCTGCAGAGTGAAAGAATCTCACATAAACTTCCAGAGAACAAAGTGGATGACCTTATGGAGCTTAAAAGAACGAATACTTAGCCTTTCTCGATTTCCTCATGCCAGCAGCTACCTGGATATCACGATGTCTTATTCTCCAAAGCAGTATTTCAGAGGACAAGAGCAAAAATAACAGGACTTGGAGTTCCTTGGATCTGGAATCACTTCTCCTTAACTATCTATACTTCTGTGATTGATTGGTCTTTCTGCCCTGCAAATCTGGAGTATCATGGAGTACTCCCAGGGCTGACTCGTCATTTAGACATGCTCCCCTTACCTCCTAATGCTCCCAAACTTATCAATATACATGACATCAGCAATTATTATACTTCTTGTCCCACGAGGCTAAGTTCATCTGTCATCATGCTAGTAATAAATTTGACCATTCATTCAGAAGAGGGTAATTAAGAACAATTTGAACCATAATTAGTTGATTTAAAATATCAACTATCTAGAAAAATCCTTTCTGCTTTTAAGCTTGCATCAGTGCTCAGTTATAAAATCAATCTTACTAACCTCCTCGAGCAAAGCTATTGGATGGGTTTACATCCAAATGTCCTGGCACTACCTGCTTAAGCACAGTGGACATTCTTGAAGTCCTCCTTTCAGTCCCTAAAGTCAGCCAAAAAGAAAAACAAAAACCATGTTGTTTGGGTTAACATTACTCAAATGACAAAAAGTTATCTTCATGTGTAGCATGTTTAATTGCTGCCAAACATTGTACTTTTAAGTACCCAAAGCTTTATTAGAGATAACAAGGCAATGTTATTATTAATCAGAGATAACACACATATGCAAGATTATAGAGAGTTAGGTTTGGCAAGTGCAATCACAGAATTTAATGATAAATGGAGCAAGGCATGCATGGTGTTACTTTACAAGAAAAGCCACTTTCTGCTTATGTTGAGCTAATTCAAATAGCTGATTAAGCCAAAGAGACCAACTTCTCAAGTCACATGCTCCTGTGTCTAACACATTAGGGTTACCTCTACATGAACCCTTTGGGGTTCCATCACATGATAACTGAAACAGAATATTAGTACAAGTCTTAATGGCTTCATCCAAATCCCGTGAAAACAAACTGTACTGAAAATCATAAAGGTTGCAGATATTTTGGGAATTTCAAACTTACAAATGATGATTTTAATAAATACACATTTAACAAACATGTTCCACTTACATATTCCATGTCATAATAATATTTTAAAGTCTATGAAAGATAAATATGGGAATAAAGGGTGACTTTATTTATATTCCCCACTTCCTCTCCAATTACTCTTTTGAAAAGGAAAAAACTGAGCTGGGTGGCCCACACCTGTAATCCCAGTACTTTGGGAGGTTGAGGTGGGAAGACTGCTTGAGCCCAGGAGTTAGAGACCAGACTGGGCAACATAGTGAGACCCCATCTCTAAAAAATAAAAAAAAGAAAAAACTGAATCTCTAAAGTTAGTTACTATTTACTAGACATTAATAGTAGTAGATTTTTAAGTAAAAGGAGTTAAACTTATAATCCTTCCGGGTAAAACTTTTAAGAAGTCTTGGTGAAGGAATAGTACAAATAACAAACAACAGTACAAATAACCCTGGGAACAGAACTGACCTTTCATTAGAAGCTGTCAAGAAGAAAAGGATTATTAAGTCTTACCTGGAGATAGAGCAAAGGCTGGTCTGACAGTAAGAGTGCTGTTGCCTCTGAGTTTCTGATGGACAGAAACAGCATTCAGTAAGGCTTGCAAGTATTTCTCTTGTTCTATGCTACTGGAAGATTCTAAAGAGGAGGTAGGAGCTATAAAAGGAAAATATATTGAATAAAATAAACTGTCTCTGTATTAACAAAACAAGTTATCTATCTATCTATCTATCTATCTATCTATCTATCTATCTATCTATCTGTCTATCTATCTATCTATGCTTATTTTTCTCTATATAGTCTACAAGTTACCACACCCAAATATAGAAACCAGCCCCACTTAGATTGCCAGTATATTAAATGGCTAATCCTCCATTGTAATGCTGGTTTTACCATACCTACTTCTTGATTGCCTCATTATCCTTCCAGAAAGAGCCCAGGTCTGGAAAACCAGCACAGGGCTATCCTTCCAAGCATAGATTGGGCTTGAAAGCACAGGGCATAGCTTCTCATTATCCAAGCAACTTAAAATGAAGATTTACAAACAACAACTCCTTGATGATATCCCCCAACCATCCTTACCAGGTTATTGTTTGGGAGTGGGTTCCTTTGACATCCCAGAATGGGTAGTTAAGAACTTTCCAATATCAGTAATTTTATTTCAATAATTTGCCACATAGTCCCACCAGGGGACATGAGCCTATAAGGATTTGTAGAGGGAAGAGTGGAAGAACATGGGGAGAAGACAGGAGCACCTACTGCCAATCCCTGGTCCGTCTAAACAAGGAGCAAAAAGTATACACAATTGTGAGAGCAATTCTGGGTTGATGGGCATATGAGCCTGGTTTGGGTGAAACAAAACAGAATCACTGAAATCAGCCCAGACATTTTAAAAGAGGAATAGGGGATGGACTCACTACAAGGACAACAGATACTCATAAATTTTCTTACAACCTGAATAGAAAATAAATAATTAGCATTATTGTATTTTATCAACTTTAATATGTCATCAATTCTAAGATGCACTGTTATTTTATTGTCTAAGAATAAACATTGCTTATCAATAAAAAACACTGCCATTTAAACCATGACACTATTCTTTCTGATCACATCAACTGTAAGATGCATTGCAATTTCAAAGATATTAGTTGTCGGCAGGGTGCGGTGGCTCACATCTGTGATCTCAGCACTTTGGGAGGCCGAGGCGGGCAGATTGCCTGAGGTCAGGAGTCCGATACCAGCCTGACAAACATGGTGAAACCCTGTCTCTACTAAAAATACAAAAATTAGCCAGGCGTAGTGGTGGGCGCCTGTAATCCCAGCTACTTGGGAGGCTGAGGTGGGAGAATCGCTTTAACCTGGGAGGCGGAGGTTGCAGTGAGCCAAGATCGTGCCATTGCACTCTAGCTTGGGCGACAGAGCGAGACTCTGTCTCAAAACAAAAACAAAACAAACAAAAAAAGATATTAGTTGTGAGTAAAGGTGTGAGTTGAATATGAAATACAGTAAATTTAAATTAAATAAAAAAAAATCAGCAGCCAGTGGAATAAGTTTCAATTGTTTTCCAACTAAAAGCTTAGCGATTCACTTATCGGTGCTCCTAACATCATTCACTCATTTTACATAACTTATATACGCTTGTGTTCTATTTTATTATTATTTTATTTCATTTTTTTGAGACAGGGTCTCATTCTTTCAGGCTGGAGTGCAGTGGTACAACTGTGGCTCACTATAGCCTTTACCTCATGGGCTCAAACAATTCTCCCACCTCGGCCTCTGGAATAGCGGGGACTCAGGTGCATGCCACCATGCCCGGCTAATTTTTGTACTTTTTTGTAGATATGGGGTTTTGCCATGTTGCCCAGGCTGGTCTTGAACTCCTGGGCGCAAGCAATCCTCCCACCTTGGCCTTCCAAGTAGCTGGGACTACAGGCATGAGCCATTGCACCTGGCCCCTTCTTATGTTCTAATATACCCACCAGGTGGCTTGGGAGCACACAGTGTTTCACAGGAGAAACAGTAAAAAGTCAATTGCCTTCCATTACACCAATAGTGAGACTCCAAGGCAGGTGGAAGGCTGCCCTCAGTCAACCTAATGATCAAAACATTGGTTGACTTTCAGGCCGGGCGCGGTGGCTCATGCCTGTAATCCCAGCACTTTGGGAGGCCGAGACGGGTGGATCACGAGGTCAGGAGATCGAGACCATCCTGGCTAACATGGTGAAACCCCGTCTCTACTTAAAAAAATTACAAAAAACTAGCCGGGCGAGGTGGCGGGCGCCTGTAGTCCCAGCTGCTCCGGAGGCTGAGGCAGGAGAATGGCGTAAACCCGGGAGGCGGAGGTTGAAGTGAGCTGAGATCCGGCCACTGCACTCCAGCCCAGGGGACAGAGCGAGACTCCGTCTCAAAAAAAAAAAAAAAACAACAACAAAAAAACATTGGCTGACTTTCAAAAAGCACATGGTTGTACCTGATGAATCAGATCCTGAGTTTACTTCATTTCCAAAGGTGGAAGAATGCAGCCATCCCTAAATTGGATCTGATATCTTAGTGGCCCACTGTTTCATTTTTTTTTGAGTATCTATTATGAGGCAGAAGCTATGAGAAAGGTCAGCAAAACACAGCTCCTGACTTCAAGACCTCAGACATGGTACTCACAAGTATCCTCAGAATACGGGGCAGCTGTACATATTATTTCGCTAGCTTCCTAAAAACCTCTTTGCTTGAAAGCCCCTGAAGCAGCATTTGCAGTCATTAGTTTGTGCATATGACTTGTAAGTATGAGGATGGATATCTCATATCATATGGCACAGAATCTCGTCTTGCCTCTGAAGTTGTTAAATGTATTTGGATGCTTCCCAGAAGAAAAAAGATTGGTATAA
This sequence comes from Piliocolobus tephrosceles, assembly GCF_002776525.5. NCBI lineage: Eukaryota > Metazoa > Chordata > Mammalia > Primates > Cercopithecidae > Piliocolobus > Piliocolobus tephrosceles. Next base: position 54,952,095 of record NC_045446.1, on the reverse strand, counting down.
CCTAGTTTCCATCTGTGGATACTCTGGTTTGCTGGAATGAAAATTGCCTAGGACCAAAGACTTTATTATATTAATTTCTATTAAAATCCAAGTACAGACCAGACATATTAAGATGTCAAATTCAATGTGGAGCCTCACACTACCTAATATAGTTCTTGTTTAAGCTGTACATGTTGTATGTAGCAAAATGGAAAAGTTCGTGTGTGAGACAAGACTTGATGAAAAGGTTCCATTCCCAGATTTTACTTTCTTTATTTTTAGTAATACCCTTATGTGAACGGGTGGTAATTGTGTTATAGACAGATGCTTACCGGCCTGAGGGGAGTTTTGAGATTTGAAAAGACCAACGACTCCCTTCCCATGGAATCCTCCAGATCGGAGGAGCAGAGTACCACTTCTTGAGTTCTTCCAACACACAACAGGCAGGCGATTGTGTCGATAGCAGCGAGCTACTCTCGGTAAACTACTGTCCTGTACAGCTTGAGGTACAACTAAAAGGCCAGGATAGCTTCAGAGACACAGAAGGGAGAAGAGAATGATTGGGGGTAGGAGCAGAGGGGAAGAGAAGGGGAAAGAAATGAGAGAAGAGGGAGAGAGAGAATATAAGAAATTGAATATTAATATCATAGTAATTTTCTAAGATTCAGAAACATATTAGTTGAAGGGTAAGATATATTTCTTTTCTTTTTTAATTTAATTTTTTTTTTTGTAGAGACAGGGTCTCACTTTGTTGTCCACGCTGGTCTCAAATTTTTGGGCTCAAGCGATCCTCCTTCCTCAGCCTCCCAAAGTGCTGGGATTATGGGCATGAGCCACTGTGCCTGGTCAACATATTTCAAATATGGAACTTAGTTTCAACTCCTGAATTCTTCAGGGATTGAGAAGAAAATCCCTAGATGGTGAAAATAGCTAACTCATCCACTGATCTGTAGTCTTTTTTGGAAAAAGCCCCTTTCACTGACATTGCAGACTTCTGCTGAATAAGTTTAGAAAATAAAAATATTATGTAGAATTCTTTAAAAGGCCTCTGTTGAACTTGCCTTATACATTACTTTTCCACAACTTGAAATAAAGATTGTAAGATTACCGGATTAATGTCAACCTCATGAGAATGACAAGTCAAACTGTCAACAATTCACAGATCACTGAGATGACATCAGAGAATAGAGCATGCCAATATTAGACTGCCTGAGATGGTGAAAGACTAAAAACCAAAACCAAATTATTTTTGGCATGAGAACAATATGTTCAAATGTCAAATGAGTTTAAATAGTTAATAACACTACATGTTGATACTTACTTCAAAATATTAGCTTATAAAGTTACAGGATATGATGCTGGGAAAATAACATTTAAGAATACATACAGATTAATAAATGCAAGAAGATAGGCAGGTTTCAGAGTCATTTCCTTTTTTAGTTTACTTAGATATAATATAACAGATTTTATATTTATAACCTCCTAACCAATAAGCCTGCCTATATCTTCTTTCCTTAGCCTCCTTTTTGTTTTTTTTTTTTTTAAGATGTAGTCTTGCTCTGTCACCCAGGCTGGAGTGCATTGGCGCGATCTCGGCTCACTGCAAGCTCCACCTCCCGGGTTCGCCATTCTCCTGCCTCAGCCTCCTGAATAGCTGGGACTACGGGCACCTGCAACCACACCCGGCTAATTTTTTTTATTTTTAGTAGAGACGGGGTTTCACCGTGTTGATCAGGATGGTCTCGATCTCCTGACCTCATGATCAGCCCGCCCCAGCCTCCCAAAGTGCTGGGATTACAGGCATGAGCCACCACGCCCGGCTGGTGATTTTTAAATTTTGGTAAAATATACCTAACATAAAATTTACCATGCTATCCTTTTTTTGAGACGGAATTTCACTCTGTCGCCCAGGCTGGAGTGCAATGGCACGATTTCGGCTCACTGCAACCTCTGCCTCCAGGGTTCAAGCAATTCTCCTGCCTCAGCCTCCCGAGTAGCTGGGATTACAGGCATGTGCCACCATGCCTGGCTAATTTTGTATTTTCAGCAGAGACGTTTCTCCATGTTGGTCAGGCTGGTCTCGAACTCCCAACCTCAGGTGATCCACATGCCTCGGCCTCCCAAAGTGCTGGGATTACAGGCGTGAGCCACTGCGCCCAGCCCATGGTATCCTTATTTATTTATTTTATTTTTTGTTTATTTTTTGAGACAGAGTTTCGCTCTTTATGCCTAGGCTGGAGTGCAGTGGTGCGATCTCGGCTCACCGCAACCTCTGCCTCCCGGGTTCAGGCAATTCTCCTGCCTCAGCCTTCTGAGTAGCCGGGATTACAGATATGTGCCACCAAACCCGGCTAATTTTGTATTTTTGGTAGAGATGGGGTTTCTCCATGTTGGTCAGGCTGGTCTCGGACTCCCGACCTTAGGTGCTCCGCCCACCTTGGCCTCCCGAAGTGCTGGGATTCATGCTATCCTTTTTTATGTGTACAAACCAGTGGCATTTAGTACATTCCCAATGTTGTGCAACTATCACCACTATCCATTTCCAGAACTTCTTATCCCTTATCTTGATAAGAACCAGTGCTGAGAGGAGGGAGAGGAAATCAGTTTATGGTCACATAAATCATAACCTTCAACTACTTTACTGAATGCCAAATTAACTTTCCATACTTAACCAATGATACCTTATAAGCATTTGGAAAGCCTAGGGCTTTGGTGCTCTAGGAAGTTGTGACCTGAATTTTTCTAATACCACAAACTGATGAAAAGACCAAGCTACAGACATAGTCACTCATGAAGACTGAAAAGGCAGTTCCATGATTAGGACCCTCTATCTCCACCTGAATATCAGTTTTTCCCAACTTGTTTCAAGACACAGTGTGTATTAGATAAGGGAGTAATGTTTAATGGCTCCAGGAGCTACTTCAATAACTGGTAAAGAAGGAGCACACTCCTTCACTCCCTGCCCCCTGTGGTGGGCCATCTCCTTGCACTGTGAATGAGCACTACACACAGACCATGTTCTGTTACATACAAGATCTACGACTCTCTCCTGCTTCCTGACACGGGCTTGCATGACAGCTGGATAGCCCCTAGTGCTGGGGCAAATAGTGTGAAGCCTAAAGACCAATAGAAGCTACTCTCAGTACCAGTCTCATTTCATAATGAAAGATATCAATTTCCCATCCTAACCCACTACTCAGAGCCTTCAGCTCTGGGCTCTACAGTTAACTCTCAAGAGGTAGACTAGGCTTCAGAAGCTGTTGTGGAAACTTTTTAATTCAAGCATAATTCACATACAAATGCTCAAAATCTAGGTGATATCACTACCACCTAGGTCAAGAAATGGACCACTACAAGCATCCAAGATCTAGTATTTCCTCCCAGTCACTATTTCTTCCTCCTTCTTAAAGATTACCACTATCCTGCCTGGCACAGTGGCTTACACCTGTAATCCCAGCACTTGGGAGGCTGAGCTGGGAGGATTGCTTGAGCCTAGGAGTTCGAGACCAGCCTGGGCAACATAGTGAGACCTCTTTTCTACAAAAATTAATAAAATAAAAAGAAAATTAGCCAGAGTTGGTGGCATGTGCCTAGTCCCAGCTACTTAGAAGGCTGAAATGGAAGGATCGCCTGAGCCAGGGAGGTTGAGGCTGCAGTGAATTGGAATCGCATCACTGCACTCCAGCCTGGGAGACAGAGCAAGACCGTGTCTCAAAAAAAAAAAAAAAAAAAAAAAAAAAAAAGATTACTACTATCCTGAATGCTAACAATGTGGATGAGTTTCACTTCTTTTTGAATTCTAGATAAAGGGAATCAACAGAGTTTATTCTTTCACGTTTGGCTTCTTTTGCTCAATATTATGTTTATGAGATCCATGCATGTTATTGTACTCACGTGTAGTTTGTTCATTTTCATTACTGTATAGTATTTCACTGTGTGAGTATAATACCATTTATTTACTCTTTTGTTGATTTTGAGTAGTTTCTAGTTTTTTTAATTATTAAGAATGTTGCCATGAACATTCTTGTAAATGTCTTTTGGGATCACATATGTATTTCTGTTAGAAATTCCACTCCACCTAAGAGGAGAATTTCTAGGTAATAGGTTATGAATATGTTCAGTAGATGTTTAAATGTTTAGATAGCATTAGACAACTTTCCAAAGTTATTAACCAATTTACAGTCCTTTTTACTCTCTTGATGATATCTCCTGATATACAGAAGTTCTACATTTATTAATTTTTTACTTTATAGATAATGTTTTTCCCGTCCCAAGAAATCTTTCCCTATACTTCAAGGTCATGAAGACATTCTCTTATCTTCTAGAAGCTTTATTGTTTTAAGTTTTAACCTTTTACGTATAGATCTATATGTCAATGGGAATTAACTTTTGTAAATGGTATAAGGTAGAGGTCAAGATTAATTTTTCCCAGCATCCTTTATTGAAAAAAACATCTTCTATCCACTGCTCTTGTGTTATTTTTATCTTAAATCAAGTATCCACATATGTTGGGGTATTTCTGTTTAATATATTACCTATTTTGCTCCACTGGTCAATTTGTTCATTCTTGTGTCAATCCTATACTGTCTTAATTACTGTAGCTTTATAAAAAGTCTTGACATCCTATAGTATTATTCTGTAATACTTGGCTACTCTTTGTCTTCTGCATTTTTATGTAACTCTTAGAATTACCTTTTCAGTTTCCATTAACATTTTGCTGAGATTGGGACTCTGTTGATTCTATAGAACAATTTCAGGAAAATTCAGTTTTAGAATATTGAATATTCTAATCTAAGAACCTGAAATGTCTACTTATTTAGCTCTTCAATGATCTTCAATATTGTTTTAAGTATTCCATGTAGAGGTCTTGCACAGGTTATTAGATTCATCCCTCAGTAATGTTTTCTAGTGCTACTGTAAACAGTGGGAATAGTACCAAAACAGCACCACTTTTTGAAAATTTCATTTTGTAATAATGTTTTTAGTATATATACGACTAATTATTGTAAATGACTTTGTACTAGTGACCTTATCAGTGACCCTGTACTAAGTCCACTTAATAATTTTAAAAGTTTATGGGTAGATTCCTTCAGATTTTCTACATGTGCATTTTGGTTATCTGTGAGTAATGGCAGTTTTATTTCTTTCTTTTCAATCTTTATACCTTTTATTACTTTTCTAGTCTGTCTGCACTACCTAAGACCTCTAGTACAACACTGAATAGAAATGGTGATAATGGGCATCCTTGTCCGGATTTCAGAGAAAAAGCTTTTAATATTTTATTTATTTTTAAGATAAGTAATTTCGTTGTAGGATTTTTAAGACAGAAGATTAAGGAGCTACCCACTGTTCCACTGCAGACGCCTCTGAGGCCTTCGGGGCGCTACTCATGGGGAGCTCATTCTTACTCTATTTTGCTGAGAGCTTTTTTCTAAAAGTCATAAATGTGACAAAAAATACAGAATTTACATACATAAATTCACATAAATAAAACTCATAAGTGTACTTTGCATTTCCAAAATGCTTTTCTTTATATAATAAACTTCTTTTTAATTCTGTTAATGTGGTAAATTACACTGACTGATTTTCAGATGTCAAACCAGTACTCTATTCCTATAATAAACTCCATTTGGTCTTAATGAATTACTGTGTGTAAAATAAACCTTTTGTCATTATGAACCATCCTTTCTTATTGCTTTTAAAGTCTACTTTGATATTCATATAGTGACAACAACTTTTTTTAAAGTTAGTTTTGTGTGGTATATTTTTTCTATCCTTTTACTTTCTACCTTTTTACATACTTGTGTACTAGATTTGTCCCTTAAAAGCCGCAGAAAGCTTTTTTTTTTTTTTTTTTTTAGGAAGGAGGGTTTTTTTTTCTCCCGCCTGGGGGGCTGTGGCGGGATCTCGGCTCACTGTAACCTCCGCCTCCAGGGTTCAAGTGATTCTCCTGCCTCAGCCTCCCAAGTAGCTGGGACTACAGGTGTGCACCACCATGCCCAGCTAATTTTTGTATTTTTAGTAGATACATGTTGGCCAGGATGGTCTCCATCTCTTGACCTTGTGATCCACCCGTCTTGGCCTCCCAAAGTGCTGGATCACAGGCATGAGCCACTGCGCCCACTTTTTTTTTTTTTTTTTAAAGCAAACCCTGATCTCTTTTTTTGAATTGGAACATTTATTTAGTCAATTAATAATTAATGCAATTATGGATATATTTGAATTTAAATCTACCATCTTAGTACTTGTTATTTATTCCATTTGTTCTATGTCCCCCTTTTTTTTTTTCCTTTCTTGCCTTCTTTTGGATTATTTTTTATTCCATTTCCTTCCTGCTAAAACTTAATGGATATATATTACTTTTTACCACCATAAATGCTTTATAAACAGTGTTCTAATAAGTCATCTACTAAAATTTTATTTTACTTCTGACAGATTGGAATGATAAATGAATCTGTTTTCTCAATGGCTGGCATAATTTTGATAGCAAACTTTCCAAACAGCAGGACATCACACCCCAACAACATGACTTATCTTCAGAGAACATTTAGTTAGAATGACAGAGAATTCCAGAAAAATTACTGCATACTCAGAGTCCCAATTTTTCAGAACTTCATTCAAAATGTTTATTTGGCCACAATCTCAAAACTATATTCCCAACTTGTTTCTCAAGTTTCATATTAATATTTGTAAACTTAAATTGTCATTTAAAATGACATATCTATCTTTAAGAGCAACAGGGTTGAAACCAACAGTAACATTAAGACAACTTTCTAAAATATGTACAAAGCTTACAATTTACAAAATGCTTTCAGAGCTGTTTAAGCAGGAATTTATAAATGCAAAGAAAACAACTTACCTAGAGATGAAAATGACTAAACTTGTGAATGGTGAAAATGTAATTTTAGAAAATATATATTTACATATAGTAAAGCATGGAATAAGGCTCAAAGTATCTGAAAAACAGTGAGAGATGACAAGAACAGGAAAAAGAAAATGTCCCTTTATTTACATCCTTTAAGTAATATTCCCTTGAAAACATTCCAGTTAAGACGGCATAAGAAACCCTTGCCTACACCTGGGTCAGCAAATTATAGCCTGTGGGCCACAAATGGCCACTCATTTCCTTACTCTCTGTGGCTGCTTTTGCGGCACAGCTGAATAGTTGCAACAAGAGACTCTATGGCTCATAAACTGAAAATATTTACCAACTGACCCTTTATAGAAAGAGTTTGTGGCTCCCCAGTCTGCAAAAGACTTTCATGTCTTCTATTGGCCTGGGAAAATCCTGTTCTTCAAGTTATCTTTAGTCATGCTAGAAAAGAAGCGAACTGGGAAGACAGAGACAAGAGAAATTCATAGAGGGGTGAGTAGTTTACCTTTTACCTTCTTACCTACTGGAGGTACTTTCAGTAAGGTAATTGTTCCAAAAATGCCAATGAGATGCTTGCTCATATCCTGGAAACCCTGTTCTTATTTTCAGGCATTTTTATCTATCTCAGGGCTATGGATGCAAATGGCCTATTAAAGATTCAAATCGGAAGAAAGGAAAGAAGACCTCTTTTTGGAGCCCACTGACACACTTACCTCCGGCAGAGTGAATACATCCTGTTGGAGGCAGTAATTCGAAAATACTCGGGTCTTGAACGGGAAGAGCTGCCACTTATGGTTCCTAAACCTAAACGCTGATAGTCTCTGAAACAAGCCTTTTCCACCAACTGTTCCATTGTAGACTTCTCAGAGGCCTTTAGGGTGGTACTTGTGGGGAGCTCACTCTCATCTGAAACTGGGATGGTAGAGATAGATATTGAAGAAATGATTAGCTCAAAGCACAGGATTAAAAACTTCCTTTTGGGCTGGGCATGGTGGCTCACACCTGTAATCCCAGCACTTTGGGAGGCTGAGGTGGGCGGATCACGAGGTCAGGAGTTCGAGACCAGCCTGACCAACATGGTAAAATCTCATCTCTACTAAAACTACAAAAAATTAGCCTGGTGTGGCGGCAGTCACCTGTAATCCCAGCTACTCGGGAGGCTGAGGCAGCATAATCACTGGAACCCGGGAGGCGGAGGTTGCAGTGAGCTGAGACTGTGCCACAGCACTCCAGCCTGGGCAACTGAGCAAGACTCTGTCTCAAAAACAAACAAACAAACAAACCAAAAAACCCAAAAAAATCCCACTTCCTTTTAAAGAAGACCCTTACACCAAGACAGGTTTATATTAGGATGACAAGTATTATGTATATCACAAATTAAATCATATAACTTCTGTGAGGGATCACACTTAAATAAACATAAATTAAGAGTGTAATGAATAGTCAAGAAATAAAATATCAGTAATTCAACTAAAAAATGTCAGGAAAATAATACCATGTAAATAATTTCTAAAAACAATATAATTTTGAATTCATTACCTACACTGTTCTGTTTCACGCAGGCTTGCTTACTGTCATATTGCAGTGATTTCCATTTAGGATTCTATAAAAACACCCAAAGTTTGTCAGAGGCTAACCCATCAGTAAAATTTATCTTTCGTATAATCACTATACAAGCTTATCATCCAGATTTCAGTTTACTTTTCAGACCATAAACTTTTATTAGAAATTTCTGGATTAACCAGAAGTTCATTAGAGGGAAAAAGAACTGTATTTCCTCAGAGAGGTATAAAGAAGTTACACTTTTTTCCTGGAAATATTTTTGTTAGAGGATGTGGTGTACGTGGGAAACCCCCTCACAGTTTTACAATCACAGGCTACAGAATCCTTTACGATTTTAGATGTGGAAGAATTTACTCAATAATCAAATATTTTAGGGAGGCTTTTTTTTAAAAAAAGGACATTCCTAATTGGTACTGCATGTTCTAACTGAAAAAAAAAAAACAAAAAACAAATTCCATGTTAAAAACTGTCCTAATTTACTTCCTTATTTATTTTGAAAGTAAGAGACATCAAATCAAGCTTTCAAAGTTTTTGAAAATGTACTCAAAGTACTAATGTGCAGGCAAAGATATGGCCCTCTTTCATTAAAATATATTTTAAAAAAGCAGAAAATCAACAGCTGTGTTTCAATTTGTGAACTTCAATTCGTGTTTCAATTTGTGAACTTCACAATGCAATATAATCAGGTATCAATTCTGTGTTGGCCTTTTATTTTCAGAGGAGCAAAGAACATTATATAATTTTGTCTTTTAGTAGAATAATTATCATAGAATAATAAGTTTTGTTCCATGAAACATAAAAAAATTGAGTTAGAAGAGTCAATAGTGATGGGTAGCAACAATATTTTTATGGCTTGACATACGACTGTGAAAAGATCAGGGTTCCAACAAATGGTTATTTTAGTAATGTAATGGTGAGTATTTTCACTGCCCCCAGAGGCAAGCTTGTAGGTACACATTCTCACCCAGGGCATGCATACATACATACAAAGCCACATAGGTCCTTTTTTTTTTTGAGGCAGAGTCTTGCTCTGTCAGACCCAGGCTGCAGTGCAGTGGTGCCATCTCGGCTCACTGCAACCTTCTCCTCCCAAGTTCAAGCAATTCTCATGCCTCAGCCTCCTGAGCAGTTGGGACTACAGGTGCATGCCACCATGCCTGGCTAAAATTTTATTTTAGTAGAGACAGGGTTTCGCCATGTTGGCCAGGCTGGTCTTGAACTCCTGGCCTCAAGTGATCTGCCTGCCTTAGCCTCCCAAAGTGCTGGGATTATAGGCATGAGCCACTGGGCCCAGCCCACATAGCTTCTTTATCCCAGCAACTGAAAATGGAGACCTGTTAGCCAGTGCTTTCTCTAAAGATGAGGTTTCTTTTTAAAAATGTTGTTGTTAGTAGTAGTAGTTCTTACATAACCACTGGTGACTGATTCTGAGATCCTGAGGGAAAAAAAGGGTGTAATGGCATTCTGCCTTCCATTATATCAGCTTTTCTGTAGTGCTGATTCCATAGCCTATTTGATACCAGGTTAAGAATGGGAAACAGTCACTCAGACATTTTGCTACTAGCTTTCTGCCTCTATTTTTCCCACTCAGAGGTATTGTAGCTGTTCTTTCAAATATTTAGCAAGTATTTTTTCTTATGGCCTAAGTATTCCTTCATCTTAGGTCCCCCATTTTGATTAAGAGCACCAACAATGTTCTTACCAAAAACTGAAATCTTCAACTTGAAATGTTCAATGTCTTTACCTTAAATTCTTATTCTAGAAGAATAAGATACAGGGGACTACCCTATACCTAAATTTCCCATGCAGTGAGGTTTTCTTCTTTCTTCCTTTAATGAGACCCACATAAAAATGATCAATTAGCTGTATGGATTTAGTAAAGAAGAAGTATAATTTAACAAAATATTACCTGAACAATGGAATACTGGGAAAATATTTTTCCCCCAGTTCTAAGAAGCTGGTAAGTGCTTCCATCTTCTCATGAGATCTAGGTTTTCGTGAATCAAAATTTAAGTGCAACTACATCTTAGTCTCTTATTCATATAAGAAAGTTGAATAATGAAGGAAATTCAAGTTCTCACATACCAGATACATCATCATCTTCATTCCATCCAGGACGATTTACTCTTTCTTCCACAATTGTCCCTGTCTTCTTCTTCAGTAAATATTGCCGTCCAATTGTCATTTTCCCTGCCCTTTTGGCACCTTTCACAATTGTTTTTGAGAAGGTACTACAAGTCATGAAACCAAAGAGAATGTTAACTTAATATAAAAGCACTACTTGTATTGTTGATACCTACTTAGCTCAAATTGTTTCTTTTCCTTTCCCACAGCCACTACTGGTCCAGACTTTTGTTAAGCCTCTCCTTCTTTAGGTTATTTTTAATATGGCAGTAGACTAATTTCCCATAAAACATCATTGTCATCAGGACACTGTCTTAGGCAAAACGTGCAGGAAAACGTAAAGTGAGATGCAAACTACTTATCAACCCATATCTAAACTCCTTGGTTTGGCTTTTTGGGGAGGACTGCCCTGAACCTACTCTGGTTATCCCCATGCCACTGTCCCTACCACAATTCCCACAAAGCATGCTTGCTGGAGTCCTCCTACATGGAAAGCTAGCCTGCCTGCTTCTCTACTTACTCAAATTCTCTTTCTACCAACTCCCAAGACTTTCTCTGAGATCATATGACCTTCATAGTTGGCAACACATTTGCTTATTTCTTAACGGTTTTCAGTGTGTATATGTGATATCCTGACTCTAATTAGCTGTAAACCTTAAGAAGCATAGAAAAATAATATAATTCCCCTTTTTTGAGAGGATAAAAATAAATCAGAAACTTGAGTATCCTTTTGAGAACCAGCTTTAATTAAAGGGAAATTAAGATGTAAATCATTTGGACCTAAAAGTACTTTATTTAATCAAACAATTTACCCCTTCTTGCTGACAGAAAATCTAGGCAATCCAGAGAATTAAACAGAGAACCTATTTCCTGACTAATCAGATGGAGGTGAAGATTCTGAAGACTGTTCTTGATTATATTCTTCTCTATCACAAAGAACTCTTCTGGTGTTTTCCTGCCATTCAGTAAAAAGTGATAAGGCTTCTTTTATTGTCAAAACAGTTTCACCAGACTCCGTCTTTAGTTATTTGCAATGTAAACCTGATGGTTATGAAACAAGTTTGAGATAACTGCTGGGAAGCATAAAATACTGATATTTGCTAAATTGTAAGTCACTTGTATAACTTTTATTCTTATTTTTAAATTTTTATTAGTGGGCTTTCTGGCAAAAAATGGAAAGCCTGCTAGACAAATTCCAAAAGAGCTGTAACACTAGGTATAATTTAAACTCTATGGGAGTTTTGAAATTTTTTCCCAGCTAAAGCTATATCTTTTGTTTCATATACCCAGGCAACACTTAAAATTTTTTTTTTTTTTTTTTTTTTTTGAGACGGAGTCTCGCTCTGTCGCCCAAACTAGAGTGCAGTGGCCAGATCTCAGCTCACTGCAAGCTCCGCCTTTCGGGTTCATGCCATTCTCCTGCCTCAGCCTCCCGAGTAGCTGGGACTATAGGCGCCCGCCACCTCGCCCAGCTATTTTTTTTTTTTTTTTTTTTTGTATTTTTTAGTAGAGACGGGGTTTCACCGGGTTAGCCAGGATGGTCTCCATCTCCTGACCTCATGATCCGCCCGTCTCGGCCTCCCAAAGTGCTAGGATTACAGGCTTGAGCCACTGCGCCTGGCCTTAAAATTTTTAAATTGCTATATCTCTGTTGCAGCTAATACAACAGGCTTGATACAGGTATATATTTCTGAAACTAATATAAATATACATGTTTCTGATAGTTTGTAAATGTAAAATATCACACAAAGCTTTGTCTCTTCCACTGAAGGATGAGATAACAAACATCATAGGCTCCTCTGCAACCCTATGGTGCTAAGACAAGATGCTTGGCCCACTGCTGTAAATCCCTAGGAACTTGGTCATGCTTCAGCATACCATACCTGGATATTTCTGGTCTCCTTTGCTTACCAGGTAATACAGGTGGCTAGCTGTGCAACTGAGAAATAATATACTGTCTGAAACCTCAAATCTTCTATAATCCCCAATCTACCCTTCTGTCAGGCAAAAGGAAGGGCCTCTTTTCCAAAGTCTGCAAAGCTCTCTCTAGTATTATAATTTGTATTGGCAGATGCCCACATTCTACATCGTTAACAATGAATGAAATTTTAGCCCTTATATTTTATCACTGATGGAAGATAACTTAAAACAATTGTTATTTTGTAATAACTGAAGTTTAAAACTTTCAACATAAATTTCTAAAAACTTTCTAGAAAATAAGGGTTCATACTAAAGAAATATGACAAAGAAATGCAATGCCTGATCCTGGATTAGATCCTGGACCAGAAATAAAAAAGTTTAGGTACTAAACTAAAAAAGGATCATTAACACAATGTGAATATAGACTCTGGGTTAGGTAGAAGTTTTATATTAATTAAATTTTCTGATTTTGATTACTGTGCTTATGTAAGATAATGTTGGGCAAGGGGACAGAGGGCATTAGGACAAATACCTAACGCATGCAGGGCTTAAAACCTAGATGATGGGTTGATGGGTGCAGCAAACCACCATGGCACATGTATACCTATGTAACAAACTTGCACGTTCTGCACATGTATTCCAGAACTTAAAGTATAATAAATAAATTTAAAAAATAAAATAAAAAAATAAAAAGATAATATCTTTGTTCCTAGGAAATATATTTAAGGATAAATACATTCCTTAATGTATTTATGTGATGTACTTAAGGATAAAGGGACATCTTATATCTAACTCAAATGGCTCAAAAAAAAAAAAATGTATATATAAGAAAGAGAATGATAAGCAAATGGACCAAAGTAGAAACTACTGGTGAATCTGGGTAAAATATATACAAAAATTCTTTGTACTACTGTCATGAATTTTCTGTAAGTTTGGAATGTTCAAAAGAGTTACGTAAAACAGAAAATAAAGCCTCCTGTTTCTAGATAAAAGCAAATCTGTCCACTGGGCCTGGATATTAATAAAAGCTGAAGGGATTGGTCAAAAGCATTTAGAAAGTGATCAATATGGAAAAAAGAGAAAATAGAATTTCACATTCTAAAAAAGGATTATGAGCAATGGACATGACAGTCAAAGCTTCTGATAGCTTTTAGTGTTTGAAACTTGCTACATTTATCAATGCTGCTGTTCCATAACTTTATGATCTTGGCCTCATGGGCTTGACAGAAACAGAATAGTGAATGAGAAGAACAATTGCTTACACCTGGACACAAAGGATAGGTCACTCCTTTTGCAATCAATTATGGGAGGGCTGAAATTAACAGACTCCTCTTTCTTCTTACCGAAAAGAAGTGTTCTTTTCCTTCTGTTTTGGTAAAATTATTTGTGGGGTAGTCTGTCCAGCAGCAAAAGCAAAGGTGCTGAAAATGGACTGAGGATAACGGAACTTCATCAGTTGTTTCTTAAAGATCTCTACCACTTCTGGACTGACTTCTTCATCAAATGCTACCTTAATCAACTAGAAGCAAAAGAGATTAAACACAAAAGAAGCATTGAGGATTTCCAGGCAACTTTCCCCCAAACAACAGAATATAATAACACAAAATGGCAAGACTGGAGGTTGAAGGGACTTTGGATAACATGCAATACAATTTTTAAATTTTTAAAAATAAAAGGCTCAAAAAGGTTTACTTGCCATAAATGGCTAGTTGGCAAGAAAAATCATGTATCTTCAAGTCAGTTTCTTTAAGATTATTCTTCTACAATGGGATAGGGAAGTGTACTAGCAAACATGCCCTTCTCATTTCTCAACTGGTTGGTTCCAGATAGAGAATTTGGCCTAATAAGGACTTTTCCTACCCAGATACAACAAATGTAGGAAGAAAAAAAATCCATGTGACTAGAATCCTAATCAGTACAGCTAGGCAATATTCAAGTGTGGAGTTCTTTGGAAGGTGGAACAGTGAGGAAATCCTTAGGCAGCCAATGCTTTCAGGTGATGAGAGGTCTGGAGCCTAAAGATCAGCAGCCTTACATTTCACACAATTAGCACAGAAGCCAATAGGAGAGATCCTTGACTAGAAGGTATGAGGCAAGAACTGAAATCTGAGAAGTGATGAAGAATAAGAAAAGCAAAATATTACAAACTGAGAATTTAAAAAAAGGAAAAACTAAGAAAAGGTCCTTCTTCCAGGGTCTGGTTTGCATTAGTGATTCTACAAAGTTCTGATATAGTCATAAACCCCTGGAAAACTTCTTGCTTTATCAGGGGTATGCAACCAGTACCAATAGAACTTTAGCCCTAGCTATACTTTTTACCTTTCCATAGAACAGCCACATGGCATTTCCTTCAAAACAGATGCCAAGACAACTGCTTTTTATCTAAAGGCTTCATCAAACAGGTACTGAGGTATAACTTGGGAGAGAATAAGAACCAATTGTATGTGCCTCTGTTTCTAAGATCACCATTATTGAGTATCTGTTGGTACTCTGAGTTCACTAAGGGGCTCCAGGGATTAAATCCAATACCATTCATGAGTTTACTCAGTTGATGATTACCCTCTCAGAGCCTATGGCCTTCCCCATTCTTATCCTCAAAACTTCTGAGCACATGACCACAGAAAATGGCCACAATATCATTTGACTTTTGAAAATTTTTGAATAGTAAAACAATGGCTTCCTTTTTTAATACCTGAAAAGATGCTGATGTGATCTGCAGTCCTTCTTGCATGTTCTGCTGTAGCTGGTTCTGCATTGTAATCTTCTTCTCCTTGGTGATGGAGGCAATGGGAAAGCTCCGCACAACTGTCTGCTCACCCACTGTAAACAGACAGGACACAGCTTTAGCAACAACACTTTATAGCTCACTTCTAGAGTATCTACTGCTCACTTCATCAGTCACTGCTGGAGAAGTGGATTTGAAGAGGACACTGCCCAGGAATGCAGTGAAAGAAAGTGCCCTTCACTCCAGGAAAGGATTATGTCTCAGGAGTGGCTAGTGACTTACATTTCACACAATTAGCATAGGAGGCAATAGAAGGGATCCTTGACCAGAAGGAATGAGGCAAGAACTGGAATTTTTGGAAATCTGAGAAGTTAGAGACAAGTGACTTGCCACTCCTGAGACAGAATCCTTTCCTGGAGTGAAGAAACTGTCACAGCCTGACTGCCTTCATTCTTTCTATCTCCCCAACCTACTGTGTGCCACCCAAGATCACCTGGTTCAAGGCAATTTTATAGAAAGGGAGATTTTGTTCAAAAAAAGAAAAAGTACTCCTCAAGTATTGAAAAGACATCCAAGATATTTAATGTAAGGATGAAGCAAAAGAGAACAGGTTTTTAAAGTTTGTTTCCATATATGGTAAAAGGTGTTATACTATATATGTGTGACTTTGGAAAACAAGCCTGGACTTAGGCGCAAGATTTTTAGGAGTTTATTAGAGCAAACATGGGAAAATATAAATAATTATTTATCAAGTACCTGAGGTTACGAAGATGAGAGTCTAGAAAAAGGTAGCACACTCAAGACCTCCCTTGAAGAGCTTCCAATTTCCCGTGGGAGGAGAGTCACATGCAGAATATAATAATATGTGGTTAGCTCTTACGTTTGAGGGAACAGACTACAGGGATTTAAATATTTCAGAGAAGGATCTCTGCATGCTAGATGGATAGAAAATGATTTCTGGGAGAAGTGAGGGAGAAGATGAGCTTTAAAGGAAGTGTAGAATCTGGATTTGCAGAAGGGAAAGGAAGAGCATTTTAGGCAGTGGTAGAGGAACATAACAGGAGTAACAATGAACAAGGCCTCCCAGCTAGTAAGCCAGGATGGGGAGGAGGTGGGGAGATGTGAACTACGTTCATCTTATTTAACAGCCCACACATTTCTTCATTTATTATAATCAGAATCCTAATTCCCTGGATCTATCAACCTGTAATCTAGAAAAATTCTGACTATCTTTTTACATCAAGCTCATATTCAGAGGCTAAGCAAAGTCAGGATGTACATAGGATTTAAGTTCTAGGATGTATTTAACACCTACATTTCTATAACATGTAAAATTATAATATTTATATGTGTCATTAAAGGAGAAATTTTAAATTAGAAATTTAAAAGGAAATAAAAATATTTTCTATGACAAAAATAGTTTTCCTAAGTGAAATTAATCCAAAATTTGAAAGGAAAAAGCCAGAGAATATGAGATTTCACACTAAGCATGACTTTAAAATAAATTACAACAATTTAAATGACCACGTAAGTATCACATGTTTATGTGTCCAAAATGTATGTTTATGGCCATTAATCTCACAAAAGTTCTACTATAAAAAATTGTAAGTACTGTCTGGTTTCTTTTAAAAGTATGTTTACTTTCAAATACAATTTGTGTACACCAATATGAAGGAGTGGGCTAAGACATTTTTTCTCCTTTTCACTTTTTCAAAATAAGCAGAACTATTCTTACAAATTCATCTTTTCTTATTTAATTTTATGAACTTGTTGCACATTATATGGTAAGCAGTCTTTTATGACTGATATACTAAATCATCTTGATTCTATTCAACCTAGGGGTAATGCAACTATTAAGATTTAAAAGAGAATACATTTTATATATCTGAATTCAATTGTCCAACAAATGAGTAGTACATAGTGCATACTCATCAAATGCTACTAAATACATAATTTCAGAGGAGAAAGGCACTTTAGTGACCATTCAGCCCAATGGTTCTCAATCACAATCACTTGTGGGGCTAAAGAAATACACAGATGCCTGGGTCTCCCCATTTCTACTGCTTCAGATTCTAATTCAATTGTTTGAGGGTTGGGCCCAGAAACTGGTATTTTTTTTTTAAAGATTTCCAGATAATTCAAATATGTAGTCAATGTTAAGAACCACTGAATTATCACCAAAGAAAGCCCAATCTCCCAATTTTATAAAAGAGGAAAACAAAGTACAAAAATGTTAAGTGACTCAAGTCACTGAGCTCTGACTTGGAGTCCTATTGTTTTGCCCAAAAGTCTTAATTATGTGCTTTTCCTCTCAACAAGAGCATTTTACATACAGACTATAGTGACTTTAAGAAGATAATGTAGATTACTTCTGGTAGGGCATGCTATTCCTTTGTAATATAGAAGGCTGTACTGAATAGTAGAAAATAGAAATAGAAGTTATAGGAGTTTGGCAAGTAGAAGAGAAGTTGTCTGCCAAAAGGGAAGTGGGGTTAATTGGAATGGAGTAAGAGGGAAGTGGGATTGGTGCTTGACAACCTTGTGATGGTCAGCATATCCTTCCACAAAAAGGTTCAAGTATCTGCAAGATCTTAGTTTTACAGTTAATTCTAGGACTCAGAAAGTGGAGACAAACCAGTAAGGAATATATTCAGCAGTTAGAGTGAATATCTCTAGGTTATAATACTCTGCCCCATGAAATTATGATCATTTCAGCAAATGAACCCTTGATTTATTGTTTAGAAGACAACCCTTTGTTCTTCAAGTAAAAAACTATGACCCAAATTATCATTAGCTCTGTTCAACTAAAGTATTTCACCAAAATACCTGTGTGGCAAAAAGCTTACTTTGGATTTAAAATGATCTGCAGGCCGGGCGCGGTGGCTCAAGCCTGTAATCCCAGCACTTTGGGAGGCCGAGACGGGCGGATCACGAGGTCAGGAGATCAAGACCATCCTGGCTAACACGGTGAAACCCCGTCTCTACTAAAAAATACAAAAAACTAGCCGGGCGCGGTGGTGGGTGCCTGTAGTCCCAGCTACTCGGGAGGCTGAGGCAGGAGAATGGTGTGAACCCAGGAGGCGGAGCTTGCAGTGAGCTGAGATCCGGCCACTGCACTCCAGCCTGGGCGACAGAGCAAGACTCCGTCTCAAAAAAAAAAAAATTAAAAATAAAATAAAATGATCTGCAAATCACTGTGCACAGATGGGATCGAAACCTCATGTACCACACAGATATCCATGTTCTGATGGCATATTGAGTCATACCTAACTGATCATGGGGGGTTCCCCTGAAGAGAATTCTGTATGTGGTGAGGAACAAGGCTCCTTCTGCTGGCAGGAGCTGAGGGCCTCCAAGAAGACCTCCAGTAGCTTCTTCTCTTCCATCAGGATCCAGCAAGACTCGAAGACCCTCACAGACAATTTCTTCCCCTGGCAGCAGAGCAGGTCTAAGAATCTTGGGCTTACAACAGAAAAAGAATGATTGACTGATTGACAAATTGATTGATTTTTGGAGACAGGGTCTTGCTCTGTTGCCCAGCCTAGAATACAGTAGTGCAATCATAATTCACTGCAGCATCAAACTCCTGGGCTCAAAAGATCCTCTGACCTCAGCCTCAGGAGTAGCTGAGACTACAGGCATGCACCACTATGCCTGGCTGATTTTTAAATTTTTTTGTACAGACAGGATCCTGCTACATTGCCCAGGCTGGTCTCAAACTCCTGGCCTCAAGCAATACTCCTGCCCCAGCCTCCCAAAGTGCTAGGATTACAGGCATGAGCCACCATACCTGGCTAGAGAAAGTATTGTAAACACAACTTTCGTGGAGTTTCTAATACTCAGACCATGGTGATCTTTTCAATTATAGACCTAAAAATCTTAAGCCAGACTTCCCAGATAGTCACATGAGAAAGCTGATTTGGTAAGAGGCAGAAATGAAGTTTATATATCCAAATGTGGGAGGATTCTTTGCAGAACTGCCTAAAAGTAAAATCAGTGGGAAATAACTCAACTATCTGAAATATTCATTCAATGAAACATTCTGTAACCTTTAAAATATGACATAGATCTATATGTGTTAACATGGAAAAATATTCAGAAGGCCTGGTGCGGTGGCTCACGCCTGTAATCCCACCACTTTGGGAGGCCAAGGCAGGTGGATCACCTGAGGTCAGGAGTTCCAGACCAGCCTGGCCAACATGGTGAAACCCTGCCTCTACTAAAAATACAAAAATTAGCTGGGTGTGGTGGCAGGCGCCTGTAATCCCAGCTACTCATGAGGCTGAGGTAGGAGAATTGCTTGAACCTGGGAGGGGGAGGTTGCAGTGAGCCAAGATCATGCTACTGCACTCCAGCCTGGGCGACAAAGCAAGACTCCATCTCAAAAAAAAAAAAAAAAAAATTCCAGAATACATTGATAAGTTAAAAAAGCAAGTTAGAAACCAGTATGTACATTATAATCTCATTTCTGGAAAAAGAAAAGGAATTGTAAGACTGTGAACTAAACTATTAAAGGCAATGGTATCATAGTTAGGGGTGGAGGTGGAGGTAGTATAGTATAGGGAGGACTACAAGGGACTTTCACTTTGTACAATGTGTATTTCTTTTATGCTCAAATTTATACAAAGAACATTATTACTTTTGAAATTATTTGGACATTATTATTTCTGTTTTTGAAAAAAAAATATATATGGACAAGCTTTTAACAAGACTGTCCTTCTTGGCCATGTAATGAACATTTACACAACTCAGGAAATTCTGACTCAGTAACCACATAATACATTCCTCTGAAGAGTTTAGGGCTAGGAAAAAAAATCTCTCCTGAATGTCTAATATGCTTATTTTTTACTAAGCAATAAACACTAATCAGCAGTATTCTTTTTGTTGGCTCTAGTGAGTTTAGAGCTAAATGTAAAGCCAAAGTATAATAATCACTATGTCTCAGGTTTCTGTTAGAATTATATTCCCACCTATCTGGCTTCTGCTCGCTCCTATGAACAAATGAATGAATGAATGCATGAAATGAATTTACTTATTTATTTATTTATTTGTTTATGAGACTGGGTCTTGCTCTGTCACCCAGACTGGAGTGCAATGACATGATCTCAGTTCACTGCAGCCTCAATCTCTTGGCCTCAAGTGATCCTCCCACCTTGGCCTCCTGAGTATCTGGAACTACAGATAACACTACCATGGTTGGCTAACTTTTAAATTATTTTTTGAAGAGATGGGGTTTCATCATGTTGCCCAGGCTGGTCTCAAACTCCTGGCTCAAGTCATCTGCCTGCCTCGGACTACCAAAGTGTTGGGATTAT
Source organism: Piliocolobus tephrosceles (assembly GCF_002776525.5). Classification (NCBI taxonomy): domain Eukaryota; kingdom Metazoa; phylum Chordata; class Mammalia; order Primates; family Cercopithecidae; genus Piliocolobus; species Piliocolobus tephrosceles. The sequence continues at coordinate 54,931,595 of NC_045446.1, read as the reverse complement.
AGGCGTGAGCCATGGCTCCTGGCCTCAATTTGTTTCTGTTCTATTATAAAGTTCTGTTATATAGGCAACAGTAGACCATAGTCTACTGGCACCAGACTACAAAGTAATCATCTGAGAGCCTTGTTAAAATACAGATTCCCAGACATGTCATGGGGTATTCCGATTCAGGAGGGTGAGGTTGGGCCCAGGACTCTGAATTTTTAATAGACTTTCCAGCTGTTTGGGATGTATAGTCAGATTCAGAAACCTAGGTTTTTTATGATAACTGCCTTAAATCCTTTTTTAGGGGTGGGGGAGGGGGAGAAAATAGGCACAAAATAAAATCTTGGGTTGGGCTTAGAGGTTAGAAATGTTCCTAATTTATGCTCTGCCTATAAAAGTAGACTCAATGAGAGGTTATTATCGCTCCTTTGTTGAATCCAAGAAAAGATTCTGTTCCTATTTCAGTATCCTTTTTATAAGGTTCTATATGACAAACTCCTCTGAAAGTTTAACATATCATTAACACTGGAGCTGGTGTCTGTAAAAGGTTAGGTGAACACACTTTCCTGGCACACAGCAGTCTATCGTTCGTTTTTAAGAAGAGAGGCTATACCCTGAAAGCATGTAGTCTGGAATTATTACCTTCTGAATAGGTGGAAGTCTTCTGCTTTCTCGATGTACTGCTTCCAGGGTCTCAATGTGCATAGCTACAATTCCTAGGATGAGTCAGAGTATTCAAAATGAGAGAATACAGACACGCAGAATAAAAACAAATTCTGGATATTTTAGAATTAAAAGTTAATTAAAGTTTAGTGGTTCCTCAAAAAAGTTAAAGAGAATTACCATTATGACCCAGCAATTCCACTTCTACATACATACCCCAAAGAAATGAAAGTAAGGACTCAAACAGATACTTACATGTGGATATTCATGTATTATTATTTATAATAGCTAAAAGGGAGGGAGAAACAACTCAAATGTCCATCAACAGATGAATGGATAAAATGTGGGACAGCTATACCATGGAAAATTACTCAGCCATAAAAAGGAATGAAATTCTGATACATGCCACAACACGTATGAACCTTAAAAACATTATGCTAAGTGAAATAAACCAAATCCAAAAGTACAAATAGCATCTAAGTCCACTTATGTGAAATATTTAGAACAGGCAACTTTATAGAGACAGAAAATACATTAGAAGCTGCCAGGGGCTGCAGGATGGGGAAACAGGAGTTATTGCTTAATGGGTAGAGTGTTTGGGGTAATAGTTTTAGAAATAGATAATAGTGATGGCTGCACAACATTGTAAATGTAATTAATGCCGCTGAATTGTACACTTAGATTGTTTTATGTTATATATGTATTTTACAACAATTTAAAAACTAATCAGAAAATAAATAAATAGCATGGCTGAACTACATGGAAGACATGTATTGCCAGGTTTTATGCTGAAACTCAATAATCCCCAATATTCTGATTCTCTAATATCTGCAAAGTGATTACCTGGTATCATGCAATGAAGGCTCTTGATGTGATCCTGAGTAACGCCACTCTCTGTACAAACTTTGTCAATAAATCGGGTAATGAATCGCACAACAGAATTGGCAATGTCATTATTCTCTGAATCTTCAAACCCACTCTCTGTATCATAGCTCTCAGCTACACTTCCTGCAATACTAAGACAGTCAAGGAAAGAAATCATGGTCAGTACTCCAATGCAACAAATGACTACTATATAGTAGTCAATTTACATAGCAATTGAAATATGATCAAAGAGATGTCTACTCAAGTAGAAGGCTCACTTAACTCCATGGCTCCTTGGTAAGTCATGGTAATAAAACACAATGTTCTACTTGTCTACATTTGGAAACTACTGTCAGGCATTATCCTTTGGACCCAGATTTGTTTCTGTAAGGAATACCTTTTGTCACTCTCCCAAAAGGAACCCAGGAACCACAGAAAATAAAGCAAAAGAGGATTCTCTCGTTTATTATGGACTACCTGGGCCTTCTAAAGCAACCTGTCCTCCCAAGTTAATTATTACATAGAGACCAAGTAATATGGCTATCTTTGGCAACTTGGCAACTGAGGAACATGTTTCCTGGTAGGCAAAGTCAGAGTATTTTTCTCAGCAACAAGCATGTTCTTTGGTATGTAAGGACCAAACTGTCCTATGAACCCTTCTCTTGCCACGATTTATCACTCTCTGAGTAAACTGCAACCCATTTGGGTTTTAGTTTCAGTGGTATGAGAACTCACTGGAGGGTAGAGACACAGAAGGCATGGTTGTGGATATGACTATAAGGTTGAGGAAAAGGAGGGCTGAGAAACAAACTCACTTTTGCAAGAAGGTGCTCACTAATTTCTCTGGAATGATTTCTGTAAATTGCTTTGGCAGACAGTAACTAAAGGGCTGGATCAGTAATGGGTGAGATATTTGGAAAAATTAGGTCATAAAAAAGAAGAGAGTGTGGGAAGTGGTTAAGAATAGTAGGATGAAGTGAATCTTTTAGAGAGAAAAGCTGAACAAGTCCAAAGGTGAGGAAAAAATGGTTAACTTTTGAAATATGTACAGCAGTATTTGCTCAAAATGTTTAATATTATCTGTCAAGCCAAAACTGGTCCCAAGAAGAGTAGGAGGAGGGTCTGTGTGTTCACATTTTGGTACCTGTTTGTGACAATGCTGTTGCTTCCGCTCTCCCAGTCACCTGGTGCTGATGTTCTTAGGAGCTTGTTTTTACTTGTGTCGAGTGGAACTAGCAGGTTCACCATGAGGTTTGCAAAGTGAATGGCCTGACTAAAGACAGTGCTTTCCTCATGTTGCACTAGCTCTTGCTGAGTTAACTTGCTCAGGGTAGGCCAAAGGCGTAGTTGCTCAGCTGCCAGGTCCATTGCTGTCTTCTCCTGATATTGGTTATCAGGAAGTTTATCCTAAAAAATAAAGCAACACAATCCAAAAGAGAACCATCACTTCAGGTGAGCTTAAAAAACATAGATGTTTTAAATAACTATTCTATTAAATGCTTACATCAGCAAAAATGAAAACATAAACAAAACATAACAACCACAAAACAAAACCTAGTCTTCTTTCCCAGATCCAACAGGCCTTGAGTGGAACTATGTGACAAACCTCAGGAAGCAGCAGCAAAGCACCTTATAGCTTGTGAAGAGCTGGTATGTCTATGGTCTCACTTGTACCTAACCTAGGGCTGGCTCCGGGATAGACTTCTTTAGAATGGCTGGCAAAGAAGCAGTGACATGTGTTTGCTCTATGAATTCTTTCGAGATGTGTCAATATTACCATTACAGCTGCTTAAAAAATTATCGAAAGCATCCCCAAAGCCCAATAAATTTCTGAAGTATAATGATAATCAGCCTTTAAGGCTGCTTTAAATTCAATTCATGAGGATAATTTCTAACACTTATTATTACTGCATGCCAGGTACTCTTCAATGCACTTTATATATTAGACACTAAAATCTCATAATAATCATATTCATTTTACCAGTGAGGAAATAAGGCACAGTGAAGTAACATGACGTGACCCAAACCAGAGAGCTAGTAAATGATATTTTAAACTTTCAGAGTATTTAAAACTACTCTTTCAAATTAAAAACAATTTCCTTGATCTTAAAATATTTTCTGATATTTTTCATAAAAATATTTTACGCTGATGAAACAGAGAGAAACATATAGAATATTCCTAGAAGAAGACCTAGATTTATTACTGCCATTTTTAAAAAATAGAACTACTAGGCCAGGTGTGATGGCTCAAGCCTGTAATCCCAGCACTTTGGGAGGCCGAGACGGGCGGATCACGAGGTCAGGAGATGGAGACCATCCTGGCTAACACGGTGAAACCCCGTCTCTACTAAAAATACAAAAAACTAGCCGGGCGAGGTGGCGGCCGCCTGTAGTCCCAGCTACTCCGGAGGCTGAGGCAGGAGAATGGCGTAAACCCGGGAGGCGGAGCTTGCAGTGAGCTGAGACCCGGCCACTGCACTCCAGCCTGGGCGACAGAGCAAGACTCCGTCTCAAAAAAAAAAAAATAGAACTACTAAATTTTACATTTATTTTGGAGTCAATTAACGTTAATTTGACATTCCTCCAGGAAAGTTAGCTGCATAGGGAAGTATGTCTGTTATTTTAGGTTTGTTCTTTCTATTCAACTTCCTATAATCATTTCCAGGAAATTCTTATTTATTAAAGTATATTAAAACAATCCGAAGGCCGGGCACGGTGGCTCAAGCCTGTAATCCCAGCACTTTGGGAGGCCGAGACGGGCGGATCATGAGGTTAGGAGATGAAGACCATCCGGGCTAACATGGTGAAACTCCGTCTCTACTAAAAAATATAAAAAACTAGCCGGGCGAGGTGGCGGGCACCTGTAGTCCCAGCTACTCAGGAGGCTGAGGCAGGAGAATGGCATAAACCCGGGAGGCGGAGCTTGTAGTGAGCTGAGATCCAGCCACTGCACTCCAGCCTGGGCGACAGAGTGAGACTCCCTCTCAAAAAAAAAAAAAAAAAAAAAAAAAAAAAAAAAAAAAAAAAAA
>NC_045446.1:54890963-54926957 GCF_002776525.5 Piliocolobus tephrosceles | reverse complement strand
CGTCTGCTTTCCTTAAAGCCAGAATCCTAATCCCACACAATTAGCGTTCTTTTCTTCTCTCTTACCTTTTGCTTCAGATGCGGGGCATGATTGTCTTCCTTGGCTGAGAGATAAAGGGAGCGAACCTGTTCCTGCACTGCATTGTAAAAGGTTGTCTCCCAAAACTGCTGATTTGTCCAAATGGGGTGGTCTTGTACACATGTGTAAGCAAACTGGCTGACTCCAGGGGCAAGTTTCTGTGAGAATACACAAAATATATCACCATGGGGCTGGCAGAATTATAACAGTTCATAAGGTCACAGAGGCCACAGTTAATCATAGATGTGATCAAAGGATTTCTCTAAAGAATATCTTATGGTAGTACAGGCTTAGCAATCAGCAACTTACTCCTTTTTAACTGGCAACTGTGGGCTTGCTGTTGGATCCTTGAGAGTCTTAGTCACTTTATCAAAATGGGTATTTTAGTAACAGCTAAAAATCAAAGCTGTTATTATATCAAATAGAAAATACAGGAAAAGGAGGCACTGTAGATTTAGTGAATATTATTACAATTAGGGCATATAATAAAATCCATCACAATGTAAACATAAAACTCCAGATAATTTAACATTTCTTCTACTTGGCTTTAGGGTACTCTTTTTAAGAGACAGCAATTGGTATGTGAGTGAACCTACAGCTTGGCCTTACACACAGAATGAGGATATAGCATGAATTAGGGACTCAGGAGAACCGCACTTTTCCTACTGCTCATTCTAGCCCATTACCTGCCCACCAAAGCTGCTGTCTGGCTCTAGAAGACTGTCCTGGGCTTCAAGGGCATTTTCTGGTAACCAAATTTGCCCAGGGAAAGATAAGCACAAATCAAACTGCCTTCCTTTCAGGACTTCCTGCTGGGTTTCAGAGTAAGAGTGAACTTAAGAGGCGATTAACAACAGAGGGAAGGAAAATGAACTCTGCAGGCATTTAGAAGGCACTTCGGATATATTTAAGTTTGTTTACTTGCAAAACCCCTGCTCTTTTTACAACATCAAATTGTCTTTCAAAAGAACTGAAAGTAAATCAAAATAAATTAAATGCCAAATTAACTGCCAATTAGCACTTCTGTTTTCCCCTCACTTTATGATTTTGTTTCCCAAAGTAATATTCTGCCTTGAAACCTCTAAAAAAAACTTGCTTTTCAAATTTTAAAGATAATTTACACTGCCAAATTTCAGTTAGTCTTTCCAGAACTACTTCTCTCACCTCTAAAAGTTAAGGATGTTTCAAATTTTAAAAAATTAATAATTTTCCAAGGAAAAGTAGGTACCATTTTCAATAAACATTTTTTGGCCCATTTTATTCTTTGGAATTGAGTTCATCTGTTTTCTGTGAGTAAAACTAAAGTTTCTGATAAGTTTTCTTTTGAAGCAATTTAATAAGTTGAGTCTCTTCTGAAATGTTGGACACTGAAGATGATTACTAAGGTTATATAACAGTTACACAACAAAATTTGGTTCATTTCTTAGGGATGTATACCAGATATATAAGACATTTGGTAAAAATTATATGCTTAATACATGCTAATCTCCTTTTTGGTCTAGAGCTGGAATAGGTATCATGAATACCACAAAATGTAGTGCCTGTGTAGTTAGAAGCCAGGTGGTTGTGATTTTGCCTTGAAGAGTCTCTGTGTACTACATGCCATGTGTAAGACCTTTTCAAGATAGGACTGTGTTACTGCTGCTGAGGTAACTGGCTATAACCTCAATTCTCTCTATTAAGTGGCTGTAAGTTGTGGCTATGAAGCAAAAATCAGGAGTTCTTTGAGAGTGCACAGGGATCACTGTTGGATTTCATGATGTCTATCTGCTCATTTAACGAACAGCTACTGTCTACCTATGGGAAATCATGAACAAAATGTGTGTGGTTTTGTGAGTGCGTAAGCAGAAGCCACACACTGAATCACAAGCTCCTTATATACTCTGCATGAAGACACTTGGGACATGGATTACACACTTTTTCCTCCTTCATTTTTTACTCCTTTACTGTAAGGACCAGCAACTATTTCAGTAGCAGCATACAAGCCTATTTCAAAACAGTTTTTTTTTTTTTTAGACAGGGTCTGGCTTTGTCACCCAGGCTGGAGTGCAGTGGCATGATCGTGGCTTACTGCAGCCTCAACTTCTCAGGCTCAAAAGATCCTCCCACCTCAGCCTCTCTAGTAGCTGTAGTAACTGGGACTACAGGTGTGCATCACCATACCCAGCTATTTTTTGTAGTTTTTTGTAGAAAAATTGGAACCTGGGAGGTGGAGGTTGCAGTGAGCTGAGATGGGGTTTTTGTAGAGATGGGGTTTCATCATATTTCCCAGGCTGGTCTTGAACTCCTGGGCTCAAGTGATCTACCTGCCTTGGGTTCCCAAAGTGCTAGGATTATAGATGTGAGCCACCATGACCAGTCTGAAAGAGATTTTAAAGGCACTAAATTCAAATAAGATAAAACTGTAATTCTCAACTGCCTTTACCATGAGTATACTCAGGGCAGTACCATTTCTTACAAATGCAGCATAACATAATCAACGGCGACTCTAAAAATGTTGAAGTCTTAAAATTATATTAATATAGATAAGCTCCAAAAAAAATGAGCTTTAAACAAATCCTTATCAGATTCTCATAAAGCACTTGTAGGATAATCAACACACCAAAAAAGTTATTAATTAAACATCTTTTATTAAAACTTAACAGAGATGTACAGGAATCTGAGGGTATAATGAAGCCCCACCTTTCTGCAGCATTTTTCTCACTGATGGTGTATATTTGCTTTCCTTGGCACATGTGAGTTGACATTACAGGTTGAGTGTTCCTTATCTGAAATACTTGGGACAAGAAGTGTTTCAGATTTTGGAATATCTGCATTATATTTACTGGATGAACATTCTAAATCTGAAAATCTAATATCTGAAATGCTCCAATGAACATTTCTTCTGAGTATCATGCCAGCCTGCTAGAAGTTTAGAATTTTGGAGCATTTTGGACTTTCTTTTTTTTTTTGGAGACAGGGTCTCATTCTGTCACCCAGGCTGATGACAATCATAGATCACTGCAGCCTAGAACTGCTGGGCTCAAGGGATCCTTCCGCCTTAACCTCCTGAGTAGCTAGGACTACACGCATGTACTGCTATGTCTGGCTAATTTTAAAAAATGTTTTTTGAGGCCAGGCACAGTGGCTCACGCCTGTAATCCAAGCACTTTGGGAGGCTGAGACAGGCAGATCACTGAAGGTTGGGAGTTTGAGACCAGCATGGCCAATACAGTGAAACCCCATCTCTACTAAAAATATAAAAATTAGCTGGGTGTGGTGGCGGGCACCTGTAATCCCAGCTACTTGGGAGACTGAGGCAGGAGAGACACTTGAATCTGGGAGGCAGAGGCTGCAGTGAGCTGAGATCGCGCCACTGTACTCCAGCCTGGGCAACAGAGCAAGACTCCATCTCAAAAAAAAAAAAAAAAAAGAAAAGTTTCTTGAGACAGGTTTTCACTATGTTGCCCAGGCTGGTCTTGAACTCCTGGCCTCAAGCAATCCCCCCACCTCGGCCTTCCAAAGTGCTAGGATAGGATTAGGCCACCAAGTGTGGCCCAAATTTTTGAATTAGAGATACTCAACCTGTATCTTCATGTTTATTCACAAACTAAAAGTTGAATATGCAAAAACTAATCTAAGTAGTTTGAACAAAAGCGGGACTATATATGTCCCAAGGAAGAAAAACAGTGCAAGACAGAGTGACAGTGGCCCAAAGGGGCCCACAGCCTGCTTACTAGGTGAGAATTACAGCAGGGTAAAGTGACTATACTACAAACACTTGGTGGCAAGACAGACACAAATGGCTATGGCATCTGTGATAGTGGCAGTAGTCTTAGTAAACAGAGAAAATAAGTGCCTGTCAAATAAAACGATCTCCTGATATGTGCGTTAGAAATCATTAACCTCCAAATACTTAAAATATTATTCTTTTTCTAGACATGCAATTTGCCTTCTTTCTTTGTGGTTTCTTGCTTTGTCTGGTCAGCCACAAGCAAGGAGCCCTGGTCCCTCAGTGAGGATGGGCAGGGCCATTTCACTGATGGGTGTTCTCAGGACCAGCAGAGGGCAGTATCACTTTATTCTGCCTAGATGCTATCATGGCTTGATCTACAAATTGCAAAAACGGAACTTTGCAGTCAGCTTGGGATAGAAAGTGGGTGGTAAGGTAAATATTTCAGGTGTTCACTGTGCATTTGAGAGAATCTATAAAGAAAGAGAACTGTTCAGGGTCATATGGCAAGATGAGTAGAACAGATGGGAACAGAAATAAAGTTTTCCATTACTCTATGTTGTCTCTGTAAGACACAAAATTTAGATATTTTACAAAACAAACATGTAATATAATTATGTAGAAAAAGATGCAATGAGACTTTAGGGTTTCAAATTCAGTATAACCTGGGACAGTAGCAGTAGTTTTAGTAAACACAGAAAATAAGCATCTATGGATAAAACTATCTTCTGATTGTAATAATTTATTTTTTAAAATTTTCTTTATTATTTTGTGTTTAATTTTTTGATTCTAATAATTTCTCTGGTTTGAAGAAAAAACTTTCCCAAGACAAGATGGTTTTACAAATTGGTCTGTACACTAGCATCATAATCTTTTAATATTGCACAAAGATGAGATTTAAGATTTAACTCATACTGAGGGTGTGAGAGTGGTGGTGCTGGTTGGGAATGCTTTTGCCAAATCACATCTCTCATTCTCTTCAATTCTGGCAACAATATTTATATTTCATAATAATTTTTATGATTCTGTCCTAAGGAAACAAGTGATATTGTGCCATGCAATTTTATGAGATGTTTAAGAATGTGTTGACTTTCTTCTTTATCTAGAAAAAATAGCCCTTGAAGATACCAGATTAAGCAATGCCATTCATTTTCCACAAAGCTTTCAAAGGAAACCCAGCATGGGACAGAATATGAAGAATAAACTCATGGGGCTCGCCAACCAGCAGGCCAGTTTCAAATCCAAATAAAGGACGCAAATCATCTGAGAGATGAGATGGTCAAGAGAAAGGTTAAGATATCAGCATGAGGGGCCTGTCAAAGGCCTGTCTGGCTAGATATGTTTGTTCCCCAAGCTCAAGGATCTAGTTTGGGAGCTCAGGGAAAACCAGATTTCAGGAAAGAAGGCTAGCTGGCAGGACTTATCCATAAACATGTAATGGTCGTTTTTTTTTTTTTTTTTTTTTTTTTTTTTGAGACAGAGTCTCGCTCTGTCACCCAGGCTGGAGTGCAGTGGCCGGATCTCAGCTCACTGCAAGCTCTGCCTCCCGGGTTTACGCCATTCTCCTGCCTCAGCCTCCCGAGTAGCTGGGACTACAGGCGTCCGCCACCTCGCCCAGCTAGATTTTTGTATTTTTTAGTAGAGACGAGGTTTCACCGTGTTAGCCAGGATGGTCTTGATCTCCTGACCTCGTGATCCGCCCGTCTCGGCCTCCCAAAGTGCTGGGATTACAGGCTTGAGCCACCTCGCCCGGCCAAACATGTAATGGTCTTAAGGAATAATGTAGAGATTCATTGTCTAAATTGCTGGAGATTTCGTATCTAGTTCTGGTCCCTGGAATATAAGTGTACCTAACTAACCGCACAATTCAGGGATGGTGCTACCACGTCCTCCTGTGATTCTGCTCTGGTCTCACCAAGTCCAGATAATAAATCACCTTAATAATTAATTTTAGAGCATTTTCTGATGAAATTGGGAGTCTTTCTTTTGCTTAGTCTTGAGAGACAAACAAAAGGAAGATAGGAATAGGAAAAATATGTATCCAAAACCTGGCTTTATCAAATCTTAAACATATTTGCTTTGTCTCTCCCCCCTGCTTTTTTTTTAAATAAAGGACATACAATACATACAAGTCCACTGTATACTTCTCCTGATTCTATTTCTCTCCTATCCTAGAGGTGACCATTATCACGAATTAGGTATTATCATTTCCATTTTGTTTTTTGCCTGTGTATGTCCATAAAGAATATATCAGTTATATTGCAGGTTTTATTCTATCCCTTATTGATGCTTTTCATGTATATAACTCATACTTCATCTATTTATGTGATATCTAACAAAACTATATAATTAATTGGGACAAAACACAACTGGCTTTTGTAAACATACAACTCAGCAGGAGCAGAAAGAGAATGGCCTATAAGCAATGACTATTTAGAATATTATGTTCATTAGTTAGTGGGATTTACAGAGAGTGAGTAATCCATTTAGTTAAATGGGGTGACTATAAGCGTATTCCACATTTTTTCCTGTTTTACTACCTGATACTCAGAGATTGAACAGTACGAGTATCCTTAAACTCAGAATAGTCTATACCCCTTCTGGATTGCTCCGGAGATCGAGGCATACAATTTCTGCATGAGAGGCATATTCATCCACCAGCATTGTCCAGTATTCACTTGATGTGCCAGGTTCTACAAATGTCAGTAGTTGGGATGACAGGATTAAAGTCCTTTTTTTTCAAGACATAGTCTCGTCTTGTGACCCAGGCTGGAGTGCAGTGGCACAAACGAGGCTCACTGCAGTCTTAACCTCCTGGGCTCAAGCAATCCTTTTGCCTCAGCCTCCCATGTAACTGGGACCACAGGCATACACCACCATGCCTCACTAATTTCTGTATTATTTGTAGAGATGGGGTCTCACTTTGTTGCCTAGGCTGGTATCAAACTCCTGGGCTCAAGTGATCGTCCCGCCTTGGCCACCCAAAGTTCTAGGATTAAAGCCATGAGCTACCAGGGCTTCCAAACTCTAGTTTTAAACCACTTAGCCTTCTAATGATTCTGTGTCTTAAGTTGTTTAGTAAATATCAAGAGTTCAGAGGATAAATCAATTTCTTTCCTTTGTGGTCCAGAAATTTGTAGACATCAAATGCAAGACTGTTGTCAAGTCCTTTGCCTGGGTTTGGTGGTCTCAAAAATATAAGATATGATCTAAATTCTCCTAATCCTCCTATTTTTTGCCGGTTTTAATTTTTTTTTTTTTTTGAGACAGGGTCTCATCTGTTGCCCAGGCTATAGTGCAGCTGGCATGATCTTGGTTCACTGCAGTCTGAACCTCTGGGGCACAAGTGATCCTCTCACCTCACCCTCCTGAGTAACTGAGACTACAGGTGTGCATTACCATGCCTGGCTAATTATTAAACAAAATTTTTGTAGAGATGGGGGTCTCACTATGATGTCTAGGCTGAACAATTTTATACAAGTAGTACAATGTTGTGTTTCATTCTGCAACTTGGTTTTTCATGCATTATGTTGTTAGACTTATTCAGGTAATGAAAATTACCTGACAACTAGAAATATCTCTGTAAAAAGTCTTTAAAATAAGAAAAAATTATTATAATCAACCTATTCTGAGTATAATACATTTTCAGTATAAATATTTATCAACTCAGTTAATCCTCACAACAATCTTATGACCCGCTGAGATAGGTACCATTACTTCCCCTGTTTAAAAATGAGGAAATAGTCAGGCTCCGTGGCTCATGCCTGTAATTCTAGCACTTTGGAAGGCTGAGGCACGCGGATCACCTGAGGTCAGGAGTAAAAGACCAGCCTGGTCACCATGGTAAAACCCTATCTCTACTAAAAATACAAAAATTAGCTGGGCGTGGTGGCACATGCCTGTAATCCCAGCTACTTGGGAGGCTGAGTCAGGAGAATTGCTTGAACCTGGGAGGCAGAGGTTGCAATGAGCCAAGGTCGTGCCATTGCACTCCAGCCTGGACGACAGAGCAAAACTGTTTCAAAAAAACAAAGGGCAGGGGAGGGGATTGAGGCAAAAAGAAGTGACTTGTTCAAGGGAACACTGATAGGGAGTGACAGGGCAGAGATGGGATTTGAACCCAGCCAGTTTGGCTTATAGAGTCTTGTTTTTCAACTACTGCACAATTTAACTATTGTATGGAATTCCATGGTATGAATATACAGCGTTGTCTTGTTTCTGTTAATAGACAGTTGTATTATTTCCAACTGTTTGCTATTATAAACAATGATGCATAAATATCATCATATGTTTCAACTGCCAACTACTGATTATTGGTTTCAGCACCATTTAGTAGGGCCTGGAAGTACTTGACATGGGTCCCAGTAAATGTGGTAATTCTCTTTTTTTTTTTTTTTTTCCTTTTTTTTGTGGAGAACAGGGTCTCGCTATATTACCCAGGCAGGTCTCGAACTCCTGGGCTCAAGCTATCCTCCCGCCTCTGCCTCCCTAAGAGCTGGGATTACAGGCGTGAGCCACCGCGCCCGGCTAAATGTGGTAATTCTCATTGTTATCTATACCAATAAGCATTTTGGGGTTATTGCATATTGGTTATTTTTCTAATAAGAAATTATTTCATGTAGGTATTTTGCAAATCCACTATTTTAAAAAATTAACAATAATTCTTTAATATTAGGAAGTCCTAGCCAAACAATCTTAAAATTCCTATGGAATCACATAAGAAAGACCCTGAATAGCCAAAGCAATCCTGAGGAAAAAAAAAAACAAAGCTGTAAGCATCATACTATCTGACTTCAAAATATACTATTAGGCTATAGTAGCCAAAACAGCATGGTACTGCCATAAAAATAGACTCTTTGACTAAAAAAGCAGAATAGAGAACCCATAAATAAATCTATGTATGCATAGCCAATTGACTTTCCACAAGGGTGCCAAGAACAGATACTGGGGAAATAACAGTCTCTTCAATAAATGGTGTTGGGAAAACTGGATATCCATATGCAGGAAAATGAGACTAGACCTCCATCTCTCACCTTATACAAAAATCAAATCAAAATGAATTAAAGACTTCAATGTAAGACTTGAAACTATGAAACTACTGGAAGAAAATATTGGGGAAATGCTGCAGGATATTGGTCTGGGCAAAGATTTCTTGGGCAAGAGCTCAAAAGCACAGGCAACAAAGAGCAAAAATAGACAAATGGGATTACATCAAGTTAAAAAGCTTCTGCACAGCAAAGGAAACAATCAGCAAACTAATGAAACAACCTACAAAATGGGAGAAAATATTTACAAACTATCCATCCAACAAGGGATTAAGAACCAGAGTATACAAGGAATGCAAGCAACTCAAAAGCAAAAAACTGACTAAAAAAATGGGCAAATGATTGAGCAGACATTTCTTAAAAGAAGACATAAAAATGGTCGACAGGCATATTTAAAAATGCTCACCATCGGGCCGGGCGCAGTGGCTCACGCCTGTAATCCCAGCACTTTGGGAGGCCAAGGTGGGTGGATCACGAGGTCAGGAGATCGAGACCATCCTGGCTAACACAGTGAAACTCCATCTCTACTAAAAATACAAAAAATTAGCTGGGCGTGGTGGCGGGCACCTGTAGTCCCAGTTACTTGGGAGGCTGAGGCAGGAGAATGGCGTGAACCCAGGAGGCGGAGCTTGCAGTGAGCCCAGATCGCGCCATTGCACTCCAGCCTGTGTGACAGAGCGAGATTCTCTCTCAAAAAAACAAAACAAAACAAAACAAAAAAAAAACTAACAGTAGATCTACCATACCACTGCTGGATACATATCCAAAAGGAAGAAAACTAGTATATCAAAGAGATTACATTTATTATAGCACTATTCACAATGGCCACGATATGGAATAAACCTAAGTGTACAACAACAGATGAAGGGATAAAGGAAACATGGTATATATACATAGTGGAATAATATTCAGCCATAAAAAAGAATGAAATCCTGTCATTTGCAGCAGCATGGATGGAACTGGAAGTCATTATATTAAATGAAATAAGCCAGGCACAGGATAAATATCACATTTTCATGCATATGGGGGAGCAAAAAACGTTCATCTAATGGAAGTAGAGAGCAGGATGATGGTTCCAAGAGGCTGGGAAGGGCTACTGGGGAGGGGGAATAAATACATTTAGAAGGATAAGTTCTAGTGTTTGATAGCACAGTAGGTGATTACAGTTAACAATAATTTATTGTATATTTCAGAAAAGCTAGATTTGAAATGTTCCCAACACAAAGAAATGACAAACGTTTGAGGTGACGGATATTCTAATTACCCTGATTTGACTGTTACACACTGTATACATGTATTGAAATATCACTTGTACCTCATAAAAATGTACAGTTATGTATTAATAAAAATTCTTTAATATCAAATATCTAGTCATTGTTCAAATTTACAATTGTTAAATGTAAAAGTTTGTCTTTGTTTTTCTGCTATTTTTACCATCAGTTTGCTTAACTCAAGTAGGAATTAAGGTCAAATAATTATATATTACCATTAGTCTGCATATTGCTAGCATCAATTTTATTCTAGTTTCTTTTTCCACTTGCAATTTATTTGTTGAAAAAACTGGATCATTTGTCCCATAAAGTTTCCAACAGTCTGACTGCATCCCAGTGGTGACATCTGACACATTTCTTTTGTCCTCTGTGTTTTCCCACAAATCAGTAGTTGAATCTAGATGCTTATCAGATTCAGGCTTGTTTGGCAAGAATACTTCAGACAGTACTACCCCGAGGGGTAGCACTCATGGGGCACATCTGTTTGTCTCTCCTTTTGTTATGTTAGACGATGTTGACTGTCAATGCCCAGATTTGTTAATAATTAGAAGTGGTAAAATTGTGATATTCTAATTCTAGCATTACTTCCTCACTCATTAGTTAGAGTACTTCTTTTTTTTTTTTTTGAGATGGAGTCTTGCTCTGTTTCCCAGACCGGAGCACAATGGCACGATCTCAGCTCACTGCAACCTCTACCTCCTGGGTTCAAGCAATTCTCTGCCTCAGCCTCCCAAGTAGCTAAGATTACAGGTGCCCACCACCACGCCTGGCTAATTCTTTTATGTAGTTTTTGTAGAGATGGGGTTTCACCATGTTGGTCAGGCTTGTCTTGAACTCCTGACCTCATGATCCGCCCACCTCGGCCTCCCAAAGTGTTGGGATTACAGGCATGAGCCACCGCGCCCGGCCTAGAGTACTTCCATAAAGAGAAACTTTCCCTTATCAACTGTTGGTGAACCACAGGCATAGTCTGTATTAGAAAAGCAGGATAAATATTTGATTCAATCCCTTTGTTTAACAACTTTAAAAACAATAAGTTGTTTTTCTAGTGTCTACCACAGGTAACCAATTAATTTGGTTTTTAAAAATTAATACCTTTATCAACTCATAAATTTTAAAACATATTTGGTTCACCATTAAATTATCCTTAAATCTAAGTTTAGAAACAAACCCTCCCAAAAAATCTATCCATAAGTGTTCACTGAAAATTTGTTCTGTTTTTGTTTTTGTTTTTTGTTTTTGGAGACAGTCTTGCTCAATTACCCAGGCTGGAGTGCAGTAGTGGTGCGATCGCAGCTCACTGCAACCTCCGCTTCCTGGGTTCAAGTGGTTCTTGTGCCTCAGCCTCCTGAGTAGCTGGGATTATGGGTGCATGCCACCATGCCTGGCTAATTTTTGTATTTTTAGTAGAGACAGGGTTTTGCCATGTTGGCCAGGCTAGTCATGGTTCAACATATGCAGATCAGTAAATTTGATTTATCACATAAACAGAATTAAAGACAAAAACCACAAGATTATCTCAATAGATGCAGAAAAGGCCTTTGATAAAATTCAATATCCCTTCATGTTAAAAACTGTCAATAAAGTAGGTATTGAAAGAACATACCTCATAATAATGAGAGCTATACATAACAAACCCACAGCCAATATTATACTGAATAGGCAAATACTAGAAGCATTCCCTTTGAAAACCAGAACAAGACAAAGATACCCTCTCTCACAACTCCTATTCAACATAGTATTGGAAGTTCTGGCCCAGGGAAACCAGGCAAGAGAAAGAAATAAAGTGTATTCAAACAGAAAGACAGGAAGTCAAATTATCTTTGTTTGCCGATGGCATGGTCCTATATCTAGAAAACCCCACTGTCTCAGCCCAAAAGCTTATTAAGCTGATAAGCAACTTCAGTGAAGTCTCAGCATACAAAATCAATGTGCAAAAATCAGTAGCATTCCCATATACCAACAACAGGCAAGCAGAGAGACAAATCATGAATGAACTCCCATTCACAATTGCTACAAAAACAGTAAAACACCTAGGAATAAAGCTAACAAGGCAAGTGAAGGACCTCTTCAAAGAAAACTACAAACCACAGCTCAAAAAAATCAGAGAGGACACAAACAAATGGAAAAACATTCCATGCTCATGTATTTGAAGAATCAATATTGTGAAAATGGCCATACTCCCCAAAGTAATTTACAGATTCAATGCTATACCCATTAAACTACCATTGACATTCTTCACAGATTTAGGAAAAAAACTATATTAAAATTCACATGGAACCAAAAGAACCTGAATAGCCAAGAAAATACTAAGCAAAAAAGAACAAAGATGGAGGCATCATGCTACCTGACTTCAGACTATACTAGAAGGCTACAGGAACCCAAACAGCATGGGATTGGTACAAAAACAAATACATAGACCAGTGAGAATACAGAACTCAGAAACAAGACCGCACACCTACAACCATCTGATCGTTGATAAACCTGACAGAACAAGCAATGGGGAAAGAATTCCCAATTAATAAATGGTGCTAGGAGAATTGGATAGCTATATTGAAGAAAACTGAAACTGGACCTCTTCCTGACATCTTATACAAAAATTTACCTG
The DNA here is from genome assembly GCF_002776525.5 of Piliocolobus tephrosceles. NCBI lineage: Eukaryota > Metazoa > Chordata > Mammalia > Primates > Cercopithecidae > Piliocolobus > Piliocolobus tephrosceles. The sequence goes on along the minus strand of NC_045446.1, from coordinate 54,914,243 downwards.
GCCAGGCACAGTGGCTCACGCCTGTAATCCCAGCACTTTGGGAGGCTGAGGTGGGGGAATCACGAGGTCAGGAGATCGAGACTACCCTGGCCAACATGGTGAAACCCCGTTTCTACAAAAATACAGAAACTAGCTGGGCATGGTGACACACGTCTGTAGTCCCAGCTACTTGGGAGGCTGAGGCAGGAGAATGGCGTGAACCCGGGGGGCAGAGCTTGCAGTGAGCCGAGATCGCGCCACTGCACTCCAGCCTGGCGACAGAGCAAGACTCCGTCTCAAAAAAAAAGAAAAAAAAAAAAAAAACTCAAGATGGATAAAAGACTTAAATGTAAAATGCAAAACTATCAAAAACCCTAGAAGAAAATCTAGGCAATACTTTTCAGGATATAGGCCTGGGCAAAGATTTCATAATGAAAACGCCAAAAGCAATTGCCACAAAAGCAAAAACTGACAAATGGGATCTAATTAAACTAAAGAGCTTCTGCACGGCAAAAAAACTATCGTCAGAGGGAACAGACAACCTACAGAATGGGAGAAAATTTTTGCAATCTATCCATCTGATGAAGGTCTAATATCCAGAGTCTGCAAGGAACTTAATTAAGTAAATTTACAAGAAAAAAAGACCACATTAAAAAGTAGGCAAAGGACATGAACAGACACTTTTCAAAATAAGACATACATGTGGCCAACAAACAAAGAAAGAAAAGCTCACCATCACTGATTAGAGAAACGATAATCAAACCTACAATGAGGTAACACCTCATGCCAAACATGATGACAATTATTATTATTATTATTATTTTGAGATGGAGTCTCGCTCTGTTGCCCAGGCTGGAGTGCACTGGCGTGATCTCGGCTCACTGCAACCTCCGCCTCCCGGGTTCACGCCATTCTCCTGCCTCAGCCTCCTGAGTAGCTGGGACTACAGGCGCCCGCCACCACGCCCAGCTAATTTTTTGTATTTTTAGTAGAGATGGGGTTTCACCGTGTTAGCCAGGATGGTCTTGATTTCCTGACCTTGTGAACCGCCCGCCTCAGCCTCCCAAAGTGCTGGGATTACAGGCGTAAGCCACCACGCCTGGCCAGGATGACAATTATTAAAGTAAAAAAACAGATGCTGGTGAGGTTGCACAGTAAAGGAACACTTTTACACTGTTGGGGGGAGTGTAAATTAGTTCAACCCTTGTGGAAGACAGTGTGGTGATTCCTCAAAGATCTAAAGGCAGAAATACCATTTGTCCCAGCAATTCCATTACTGGGTACACACCCAAAGGAACGTAAATCATTATATTATAAAGATACATGCATGCATGTGTTCATTGCAGCACTATTAACAATAGTAAAGACATGGAATCAACCCAAATACTCATCAATGACAGACTCAATAAAGTAAGTGTGGTATATATACACCATGGAAACTATGCAGCCATAAAAAGGAATGAGATGATGATCTTTGCAGGGACATGGATGGAGCTGGAAGCTATTATCCTCAGCAAACTACCACAGGAACAGTAAACCTAACACTGCATGTTCTTACTTATAGGCAGGAGCTGAATGATGAGAACACATGGATACACAGGGAAGAACAACAGACACTGGGGCCTGTCAGAGGTGGGTGGGAGGAGGGAGAACATCAGGAAGAATAGCTAATGGATGCTGGGCTTAACACCTAGGTGGTGGCATGATCTGTGCAGCAAACTACCATGGCACACATTTACCTATGTAACAAACCTGCACATCCTGCGTGTACCCCTGAACTTAAAATAAAGGTTGAGGCCGGGCGTGGTGTTTCACGCCTGTAATCCCAGCGTGAATCCCTCCCAACTGTGGGAGGCCGAGGTGGGCAGATCACGAGGTCAGGAGATCGAGACCATCCTGGCTAACACGGTGAAACCCCGTCTCTACTAAAAATAAAAAAAATTAGCCGGGTGTGGTGGCGGGCACCTGCAGTCCCAGCTACTTGGGAGGCTGAGGCAGGAAAATGGTGTGAACCCAGGCGGTGCAGCTTGCAGTGAGCCAAGATAGCACCACTGCAGTCCGGCCTGGGCGAAAGAGCGAGACTTCCATCTCAACAAAATAAAAAATAATTAAAAAAAAATAAAGGTTGAAGAAAAAAACAAGTAAAAATTAAAAAGGCTAAAAATATGTGAATAGAGATTTCACCAGAGATGATATATTGATAGCAAATATGAACATGCAAAGATACTCAATATTATTAATTAGGGAAATGAAAATGAAAATCACAATAACCTACTACTTCATATCTATAAGAATGGCTAAATTGAAAAACACTGACATGTGGATGTGGAGCAACTGGAAGTCTCATACACTGCTGGGAAGAATATAAAATGGCAGTACTATGGAAAAAATGTATTTTTGGCTGGGTGTGATGGCTCACGCCTGTAATCCCAGCACTTTGGGAGGACGAGGCAAGTGGATCCCTTGAGATCAGGAGTTCGAGTAAATAATAATAATAAATGCTAAGCCAAATAACCTAAAGAACCCGCTGAAGAGTTCAACATAGGTGTGTCTGAAAAGTACATCATAAAAGAAGAACAGGGACCTCTGTTTTTGTAATAAACTGTAATCTTTATGTTTCTGAAATGTATGCATATATGCCACAGATCATGAGGTCAGGAGATCGAGACCATCCTGGCTAACATGGTGAAACCCTGTCTCTACTAAAAATACAAAAAATTAGCCGGGCACGGTGGCACACACCTGTAGTCCCAGCTAGGCAGGAGGCTGAGGCAGGAAAATCGCTTGAACCCCGGAGGTGGAGGTTGCAGTGAGCCAAGATCGCACCACTGCGCTCCAGCCTGGGCGACAGAGGGAGACTCCATCTCAAAACAAAAAAAAAAATACTAAAAAATACTCTATGTAGTTCATCACAAAGGTTTAAAGTGATATGGATTAGTACAGCGTAAAAATATTGGTTCACAACAAGTGGTGGTTATAGTCATTCACCACAGTCTGACAGTGCAAAAGAAACATGGACACAAAGCTAAGAAGATTATGGTGTATAGTGCTAACTTCATTTCAGGGCAGCTCTACCACATGAACGTAAGAAGATCCACTTAATATGTATTTAGAAAACAGAAGCAGCAGCCAGGGGCTCAAGGGATAGTGGGGGCAGCAGCATAGTTGCACAAGGTCATGGTACAACAGCAGAAAACTCACACAGGCAGTCATAGATAACTGGAAAATAGAAGCAACTGCCTAGGTAGAGGAACAGTGAGCAGTTTTAGGGATCTGCATGGGCAGTGAGGTGGCATATACCTAGAAAGCCGGCTATCATTTAGCTCCAAAGATCTTTCATTTAGTAGGTCAGCACTGTATTAGGATTTAAAGAAAAGACAAAGGTTAGTCCCTTGAAAGAGTATGTTTCTTTCCTTGTATGACTGAACTTTAGAGTTTAAATCCTCTCATTATATCTGGATAATGTTATTACTATCTTAGAGACTACTCTAATGACAAAGAGAATCTAGAAGAAAAACACAATTAGGAAGCTCTCATTCTAAGTGATTTTTAACTTGAATTTTTATTGCCAAGTACATAATAGTGAATCTAAGTAAAAACTTATTCCTTATACTATTTTCTACTTACTAGATGAAGGCAGAAATCACAGTACTATTGAATTACAGTTTTATACTACATCTCTTCTTTCCTTAGTTTCTGTCTACTTAACTTTTCCACAGACCCCTAAAAAAATTATCAGAGATACAAAAAGCAAAGTCTTAAAAAGCATTTCCTATAAACAAGAAAATCAGTATCTTTTAGGGACTCAATTTTTCAAATTTCACTGACATTTTGACAAAAAAACTTACGACTCTTGTCAATGACCAAATAAAGACTCAAACTGTAGGTTGCCTCCATGATATAGTCAACCATGGGTGCATTTAAATTGTAACTGTTACTTCAGTGCTTATACTTTCTAAGGGTTTTATTTTGATGCTGTGGTCTTCTGAGAATGAGTGACAGCCAGCCAGTATGATTCACTGAGGTCGTGTCTACACAAAGTAGAGGCTACAAAGCAGTGAATATGGGGTTGGGCCTTGAAGAGGCTCTGACTTACAGAATATTATCGGATGAGTCACCTAAGCTCCTAGCTTAAGTTTATTATTAAAATAACCTCTCTTTTTTTTTTTTTTTTTTGAGACGGAGTCTTGCTCTGTCGCCCGGGCTGGAGTGCAGTGGCCGGATCTCAGCTCACTGCAAGCTCCGCCTCCCGGGTTTACGCCATTCTCCTGCCTCAGCCTCTCAAGTAGCTGGGACTACAGGGGCCCGCCACCTCGCCTGGCTAGTTTTTTGTATTTTTTAGTAGAGACAGGGTTTCACAGTGTTAGCCAGGATGATCTCGATCTCCTGACCTCGTGATCCGCCCATCTCGGCCTCCCAAAGTGCTGGGATTACAGGCTTGAGCCACCGCGCCCGGCCTAAAATAACATCTCTTGACTTGCACGTACATCTGCTAAAAGTCAACCTTGATGAGCCAATAGTACAAAAAGTTAAAATATTACATGAAGATAAAGAAAGAGACCAACCTATTACTGGAAGAAAAACTTAGCATTGTAAGCTGATTATAAGAACATTTATTTATTGAGGAGAAATATGCCTGTTTCTGAGGAAAACGGCTCTTCAACTTAAATTCTAGATGGTATTTATTTTGGAAAGATTCATTAACACTGAGCCTCTAGAATGACAGACAAGCTGTTTACCTAGTGGCCATTTCCCAGGAAGAATTATCTATCAAATCATATAGACTGGGTCAAAGTTCTCAAAGTATTTGCATGGGTAAGCCAATAATTATGCCAAGACTTCTAGAAAATGAGTAAACAGCAGTAATTATCTGGCTAAAAATAACCAAGACATGTCCAGTGCTAAGAATAAACAGCTATAAAGTTACATTAAACTGTTCTAGGACTGAAGATGGTCTTCAAGCTCCAGAGGATTATTTCTCACTTCTAAGGCTTCTAGGACTACACCATAAAATCCACCTTCCTCCTACCCACTAGCTCCTCTATTTACTAATGTCTAGAGGTTTGCTATTTATGTTTTATTTGCATAGTTTAAGGCCTACTTCCTAATACAAAGCAAATGTTACTATAGGCTTGAGGATACCTTTACCCAATTGTCCATAACTGAATATGAAAGAAGGCTTTGGGATTAAGTTTCCATAACAGGGGAGAAAGACCAGTTATGAGGGAAATTAAGTCAAAAGCAGGAGAAAATAACAGGGCCAGAGAAGTGGAAAAAAGAGTGTGGAACAAGGCAGGGGAAGCCATATATCTTCTCTATTTGCCTGGTCAATCCTCCCTGCCAGGTCCAGTTTGGGTACTTGAAATATGCTAAATAAGCTTCCCAATTCATGGAGGGGTCGGGGGGGAGGGAATTGAAATTCAACTTACGAAGCCAAAATAGATTTTTCTGCCTATTATAAAAAATTTGCAGAAAGTGCACATCTGCTGGTGTGAGACATAAACGTGAAAGTATGCAGGCACACCCCAACACATAACACTCAAACTTGAATCACTTACTTGTTAAGTATAGACTCACTGAGTTAGAATAAACCTCAGAGATTTTTTTTCAGTAATACATGGGAATGCCGAGATAAACAGAAGTAAAGAAACATAACAAAGGTCATACAGCTAGATAGAGCAGTGCTGAAGCTAGCATCAGATGTTTTATAAGGTATTAAACAATCTGGTCACATCCTCCCTTTCTCAACTTCCTGAATACTATTCACTCCTAAAGGTGTATCCCACAGGTGAACGAGCTGAAAGCTCTGTGTACTAAGCACACTCTTTGCTTTCTCCCTGCCATGACATTGGTCAAGCTGTTTCGTCTGCTTGGAATCCCTCCTTCCAATCTCTAATGGTTAAAATCCATTCTTCAAGGGCCTATTCAGATGCTACTTCTTTCAAAATGCCCTCCCTGTTTGCTCCCTCTTTATTTACTACGTGTTATAAACTGAATGTTTGTGTCTCCCTCAAATTCGTATGTTGAAACCCTATCATCTCCAGTGTGGCCATATTTGTAGTAAGGAAGTAATTAAGGTTATATGAGCTCATAAGGGTGGGGCCCTGATCCAACAGGATTAGTATCCTGAGATAGATAGCTTGTTCTTGCACATGCGTTCTCTCTCTCCCCCTGCCGCCCCACGTTCTGAAGACGGATGTGGGCCCCTGTAGTCCCAGCTACTGGGGAGGTTGAGGCAGGAGAATGGCGTGAACCCGGGAGGTGGAGCTTGCAGTGAGCCGAGATGGCGCTACTGCACTCCAGCCTGGGCGACAGAGCAAGACTCCATCTCAAAAAAAAAAAAAGGCCACATGACACAGTGATAAGGCTGCCATCATCTGCAACCCAGAAAGAAAACCATTCCCAGAAAGTGAATTGGCTGGAACCTTGATCTTGAGAAAATAAATTTCTGTTGTTAAAACACCTACTCGGTGGTATTTCAATATGACAGCCTGAGCAGACTATGACACTATCTTATGTAGAACTTTGTTGTTGTTGTTTTTTTGAGAGGGAGTCTCGCTCTGTAAGACTCGGCTCACTGCAACCTCAGGCTCCTTGGTTCAAGCAATTCTCCTGCCTCAGCCTCCTAAGTAGCTGAGATTACAGGCGCCCACCACCATCCCCAGCTAAATTTTGTATTTTTAGTAGAGACAGGGTTTCACCATGTTGGCCAGGCTGGTCTCAAACTCCTGACCTCAAGCAATCCACCCACCTCGGCCTCCCAAAGTGCTGGGATTACAGGCCTGAGCCACCATGGCTGGCCTAGAACTTTGTTTATACTTCTTTAACAATTATTTCACTCTATTTTCTATTACATTTAGGACTATTTTTTGCTCTAAAATGTGCCGAAATGCTATGCTACAACCTTTCTTAGGCTTGATACAAGATAAAATAGCAGCCATAATAACAACATAAAGTATTAGTATTTCTATGACAACAAAGATGATCAAGGTAGAGTTTTTTTTTTTGTTTTTTTTTTTTGAGATGGAGTCTCGCTCTGTCGCCCAGGCTGGAGTGCAGTGGCCGGATCTCAGCTCACTGCAAGCTCCGCCTCCCGGGTTTATGCCATTCTCCTGCCTCAGCCTCCCAAGTAGCTGGGACTACAGGCACCCGCCACCACGCCCGGCTAGTTTTTTGTATTTTTTTAGTAGAGACGGGGTTTCACCGTGTTAGCCAGGATGGTCTCGATCTCCTGACCTCGTGATCCGCCCGTCTCGGCCTCCCAAAGTGCTGGGATTACAGGCTTGAGCCACTGTGCCCGGCCCAAGGTAGAGTTTTTAAAAAATAAATAATACTCTACTGTTTTACAAGGAAATGTATTATATGAAGTAAGTTCCTACATTGTTCCTATTTTTGTATGCTCATTAAGAGATAATATTTTTTAAATGCCAACAATTAGGTTTTAAAAACTAAACACTAAGCCATTAATTAAACCTAAATAATTTTTTTAAAATTATACTTTAAGTTCTAGGGTACATGTGTACAATGTGCACATTTGTTACATATGTATACATGTGCCATGTTGGTTTGCTGCACCCATCAACTCATCATTTACATTAGGTATTTCTCCTAATGCTATCCTTCCCCCAGCCCTTCACGACAGGCCCCGGTGTGAGATGTTCCCCTTCCTATGTCCATGTGATCTCATTGTTCAACTTCCACTTATGAGTAAGAACATGTAGTGTTTGGTTTCTGTCCTTGTGATAGTTTGCTGAGAATGATGGTTTCCAGCTTCATCCATGTCCCTGCAAAGGATATGAACTCATTCTTTTTTATGGCTGCATAGTATTCCGTGGTGTGTATGTGCCACGTTTTCTTAATCCAATCTATCTATCTATCATTGATGGACATTTGGCTTGATTCCAAGTCTTTGCTATTGTGAATAGTGCCACAATAAACATATGTGTGCATGTGTCTTTATAGCAGCATGATTTATAATCCTTTGGGTATATACCCAGTAATGGGATGGCTGGGTCAAGTGGTATTTCTAGTTCTAGATCCTTGAGGAATCGCCACACTGTCTTCCACAATGGTTGAACTAGTTTACATTCCCACCAATAGTGTAAAAGCGTTCCTATTTCTCCACATCCTCTTCAGCATCTGTTGTTTCCTGACTTTTTAATGATCACCATTCTAACTGGCATGAGATGGTATCTCATTGTGGTTTGGATTTGCATTTCTCTGGTGACCAGTGATGATGAGCAATTTTTCATGTGTCTGTTGGCTACATAAATGTCTTCTTTTAAGAAGTGTCTGTTCATATCCTTTGCCCACTTTTTGATGGGGTTGTTTGGTTTTTTTTTTGTAAATTTGTTTAAGCTCTTTGTAGGTTCTGGATATTAGCCCTTTGTCAGATGGGTAGATTACAAAAATTTTCTCCCATTCTGTAGGTTGCCTGTTCACTCTGATGGTAGTTTCTTTTCCTGTGCAGAAGCTTTTTAGTTTAATTAGATCCCATTTGTCTATTTTGGCTTTTGTTGCCATTGCTTTTGGTGTTTCAGTCATGAAGTCCTTGCCCATGCCTATGGCCTGAATGGTATTGCCTAGGTTTTCTTCTAAGGTTTTTATGAATTAAACCTAAATAATTTTTAAAAATCTGTGTACATACAGTCTCTCTCTTAATAGCCTTTGAGGGCAGAGACCATCTCTTGTACATCTTGGCATCAATTCAAATGCTAGGTTAAAGCATCTTAAATATAGGTAGTGGAGGTACATACAATGCTTGTTAAATTCCAAAAGGTTAATTACATATTTCCCAAAGGCTTGCTTCTAAGATTATAATTTTAATTCTAATTTTATTAGCTGGAAATGTCACCCAAGAGTATAATAAAACCAGCTACCTCCACAGTCATTCCAGATGGTTCTCTGACTTCTTCCAGGTAATCTCCTGCTATCAATACTGAAACATGCCTGTGACTGAGGGTTAATCCCATGCTTTCATCTCCCCAATACTTAAAACTCCCTCTGAGAGTCACCTCTCTTTATGTCTCTCTTAACATGTAAAAATCTATCAGTGACAAAGAGGAACAACTGCAAAGCTGCAGAAATTAAAAACAGACCTTTTGAGTTAGGTACAAAATGTTTGCACTTTGGACATAAAGGGAATTTGCTGAGTTACTGAGTCAAGTATTTACAGCACCACATAATTGATTTTCTGCCATAATAATTTCTTCTGTAATTCAGCGGCTCCTCCACAAATCCCCATCAAATCTATGACTTCTCAAAAATGCTAACAATGCTGGCTAATACAAAGGACAGAGTGCCACTGAAGCAAAATTAAACTAGAATAATAATCTGTTCATAAAGTTCTTTTTAGGGATACATAGTTATTAAAATCTTTGCTTTTGTCATTCACAAGTCATGAGTTTTGCATTTTCCATTCTTTTCTCAATTATGTTATGAGGCTGTATCTCACTAAAAGTATTCTAATTCCTATCTTCAGGCTACAGAGTCCTTGCCCTAAATGAAAATATTAGGGTCCACTAAAAACCAACATAATCAAGTATGCCCTGTGACTTCCAACCCCAAAGGTGGAGGATGCTAACATGCATCATCATGGGTTTTGCCATTTGCCACCTGGAGGACCTGGGCTAAGCTTGTTGAGCATAGGGACTGTGTCTGTTTTATTTGTCAATATATATCCAGTGACTGGTGAAGCACACATTCAATTTATAGTTGAATTCATGTCCTGCCTTTCATTCAACAAATAATCGCTGTGCACTTACTATATGCCAGGCACTATGTTAGGTGCTTTATGTGAATAATTTCATCTTTAGTTATCACCATCTTAGAGTAGAAAAATAAAAGTTCAGACAGTTAAACATTCGTTTAAGATCTCAGGATAAGGCCAGGCGTGGTGGTTAGTGTCTGTAATCCCAGCACTTTGGGAGGCCAAGGCAGGCAGATCACTTGAGATCAGGAGCTCAAGACTGGCCTGGCCAAAGTGGCAAAACTCCATCTTCACTAAAAATACAAAAATTGGCTGGGTGTAGTGGTGTGCACCGGTATTTCCAGCTACTCAGGAGGTTGAGGCAGGAGAATCGCTTGAACCTGGGATGTGGAGGTTGCAGTGAGCTGAGATTGTGCCACTGCACTCCAGTCTGGACAACGAGTGAGACTCCGTCTCAAAAAAAAAAAGATCTCAGGATGAGCCAAGATTCAAATCCAGATCTTTCTGGCCCCAGAGTTCAGGCCTTTTCCTTACTATACCACACAACTACAATTCACAACCAGAAGGTAAAAGCTAGAGGTTGTGAAGCTCGCACGCTATTAACTACATCTGGCCGCATATGTGTTTTGTTTTGGCAGTCTAGGATTTTTGAAAAATGAAGTCAACATTTGAAAGTGAAGAGGTTTTACATACAATCTAAATTTCGCACTTCTTTTGAAAAGCCTAAAGATGTGATAGCAATGTTCCTACATCCCTGCATGGCAACAACTGCTGAAGCTGAGCAGAGGCTGCCCCTTAGATGGGACATGTGCTCTTCATGTGGCCTAACTCATTTGTCTTATTTGTTTGGCCCCTGTAGATTTGGTTTGTAACTTTTGCTACCTCTATGTGGATCTCTCTCTAAGTACCCTCATCAGTACTTATCTGTTATACTAGCCTACTAAGTGGCCTGTGTTGCTCTAATCTCTCATCTTCCTATCTTCTACAATGCTCTAGTTTGTTTCTGCAACAATCATATCACTGCCCTACTCGAGTATTTTGTACTCCTTAGTGACCAGAGAATAATATTAGTCTAAACTCCTTAACATGACATTCTAGACATTCTGTGATGTGATTCCAAATTACTTTTCCTGTCATATTTTCCTTGTCTAATGACTGCATGGATTGCAGCTATCCTAGAAGGGGGTGTCTAGCAGTCTGCTACAAAATTCTGCCCTACCAGTATTTTAATCAATGACTTGGATTACAAGAAATATGATTTTCAAATTTAAGAAGAAGGAAAAGGAAACCTATAATTTATTTATATCCAGCCTCAGAAATGCGTGCCTTAATCCTTTTACTGCCTACAGAAGACTTTGGCAAGTGCTTAACAAAAAGATCTGGAGTCAATGGTGGTTTTAAGATTATATACAAGCCACTCACAGAGATACTAGTGCTCCTTTGCCTTTTTATAGCATAAAAAGGCATTTTTGGATATAGAATCTCATTTCTTCAAGTCCAACAACAAAAATAGGATGACAGATAAAGTATTTAAATGAACCAAATTAATGATTAAATAAGGTAAGATTTGTATTTGGACAGAAAGCTCTTGGCACAGCACTAGTACCTAAGGCTAAATTATCCCCCAATGGTTGTTCCCCCAAGCAACCATTTTATTATCTCTCACTAGTCTATGGATTGACTGATGGTTAAGGGAATAGGTTCTGAAATCAGACTAATTCTCAAGGTTATGTTTGTGAGGATTAAGTCCTCACATGTGTGTATGTGAAGTGCTTAGAGTTCCAAAGATGTGTTTAGCACTACTGCTGGGGGCTGGGATGGTGATTCTAAAATGTACTATCACATATGAGGTTCAAAACATGGGGATGAACAGCCAGTGAAACTGATAATACAGTTGTTTTAGAAAGAACGAGTAACTTTTAATTGTTACATGCATCTCATCTAACTACAGAGAGAGCTATGCTGTACAGATTTAGTTTATTAATTCCAAATAAGGGGATACTGTCCAGATACTTTTCCCCTGCCCTAATCCTTCTAGAGGATTCAAATCTCACTCCTGTTGGACTGATTTCTCATGATAACACTTTGGCATGGGGCACGCCCAGAGGTCAGCTGCAAGGCACTTCCCAGAAGTCATGTCAGCTTCAGTTAGCTTTCTTGGATGGAAAAGAGAACAGATTTTAGCTGTGGCCAAGTAGAGTCTCTACAACTCTCCCCATCCCCCCCAATTAAACAAAGTTGATTTTGTAAGGAAAACAATAAAAGCCTGGGCAACATGGCAAAACCCCATCTCTAAAAAAAGAATAATGATAATAAGAAATAGGCTGGGTGTGGTGGTGCACACCTGTGGTCCCAGCTACTCAAGAGGCTGAGGTGGGAGGATCCCTTGAGCCCAGGAGTTTGAGGCTGCAGTGAGCCATGATCTTGCCACTGCATGTCAGCCTGGGTGACAGAGTGAGACCTTGTGTTTATAAAAAGAAAAACAATAAAGCACAAATGTGTCGTTTTTCCACAGCTCTCCTTGTAACACCACAGATCTTTACACAACATAATGAGAAGTTATGAAACATGCAATTCGGAAACCAGTTACTTAGTAAAGAGACAAAAATTCCAGACCAATACAAATGTCACCTTAGCTTAAAAGACAGCAAAAATGCAAGCAGTCGCCAGACAACATTTCAGAAAAAGTATTCTAGGGCTTGCTTGTGTGAAAACAAACCTCTTCAAAATTTTTTAACCTTGAAAACTTTGAATTTTACTTTTGTTGTTTTTAGAAAATTTCCTATAAAATTCACAAGATTAGGATGAAGCCAGTAAAATTTTGATTGTTACTATGAGGAAGAATAATTATTAATGGCAACACAATATCCTAAATCACAGAAGGTATACAATTGCATAACTTCAGCAGATATCTGTAATATGTAATTTTGTGTTGAACCACTGATTTGCACTTACATACAGTTCTGTTTTTGTGAAACTTCTAATACAGTGCGTAAACATATCTTCTCTTGCACTAATCAATGTTTCTTTTAAGCCATACTTCATTACAAACTTAATAAAGTATTGTCTAATTCACATTGTTCTCTTGCCCAAGCATCTAAAATAGCTACCTATTAGCCTGGGCAACGTGGTGAAACCTGTCTCTACCAAAAATTCAAAAAATCAGCCACTTGTGGTGGCATACTCCTATAATTCCAGCTACTAGGGAAGCTGAGGTGGGAGGATTGCTTGAACTCGGGAGGCGGAGGTTGCAGTGAGCCGAGATCATGCCTCTGCACTCCAGTCTGGGCGACAGAGCGAGACTCCATCTCAAAAAAAACAAAAACACACACCAGAAAGAGCTCCCTACTGATCACACATCTGGATTTTACAACCTGGCATCAAAGATCTACATAATAATAGCAATATTAGCTAAGATGTCAATAGCACTTACTATGTACCAGTATTTCTACCATCTATTGCTGTGTGGGGAAAAAAAAAAAAAAAACAGCCAAAACTTAGTGGCTTAAGAACAACCACTTTGTTTTTTTTATTTTAAATTGATTTTAAAAAGTTTATACCCAGGACATAGCAGAGGACTGCAGGTGCCTCCTCCAGCTCTGTCCCCGCAAACAGCCATTTTATTACCTCTCACTAGTCTATGGATTGACTGATGGTTAAGGGAACAGGTTCTGAAATCAGACTAACTCTCAAGGTTATGATTGTGAGGATTAAGTCCTCACATGTGTGTAACACTGTGAAGTGCTTAGTGAAGTGCTCAGTATAGTATCTGGTACCTAGGAAGTGTTCAGTCAATGCTAGGTATCATTATTATTATATTTTATGAGTTCTTTTTCCTCAACTTAATGATAATAATCACAAGTCCCTCAAAGGCAGAGGCTAGATCTTCTATGTTGAGGTTCCTCATTTTGACTACCAAAGGGTTCTGAACATAAGAGCTGAATAAATACTGTTGATTTGAATCATCATGTGTGATAAATTAAAAATAAGTATCCCTCATTTTTCATTAAGCTTTTAGAACCCTAAATTTACAGAAACTTACAGACCTAAGTTATTTTTTGGAGGCTAGAATCTCCAAGTACTCTGCCATGGTAGCCTGGAGAGTACTGTCTTTATAACCAGTGTCTACTGGTGAAGTATGTCATTAAGCTGTACTAGACATCATCAGCATTTACACAGGAGTGAATGACAGACTCTTAGGGTTCTGAGATCCTTGAATACTTCTGGAATTTTTAAGACACTGATGGCTTTAGCCCCAAGGATTCTGTTTTCAACTAAATCCTTTGATGGGGGCTTTCCATCTGTTGTCTTTAAAAGCACTCCAGGGCCGGGCGCGGTGGCTCACGCCTGTAATCCCAGCATTTTGGGAGGGTGAGATGGGTGGATCACAAGGTCAGGAAATCAAGACCACCCTGGCTAACACGGTGAAATCCCGTCTCTACTAAAAATACAAAAATTAGCCGGGCGCGGTGGCAGGCGCCTGTAGTCCCAGCTACATGGGAGGCTGAGCTTGCAGTGAGTGGAGACCACGCCACTGCACTCCAGCCTGGGTGACAGAGCAAGACTCTGTCTCAAAAAAAAAAAAAAAAAAAAAAAGCACTCCAGGTGATTCTAATGTGCAGCAGAGTTAAGAGTCATGGGTCCACTCACAACTGTAATCCCAGCACTTTGGGAGGTCGAGACGGGTGGATCACGAGCTCAGGAGATCGAGACCATCCTGGCTAACACAGTGAAACCCCGTCTCTACTAAAAAATACAAAAAATTAGCTGGGCGTGGTGGCGGGCGCCTGTAGTCCCAGCTTCTTGGGAGGCTGAGGCAGGAGAATGGTGTGAACCCGGGAACCAGAGCTTGCAGTGAGCCGCGATTGCGCCACAGCAGTCCAGCCTGGGCAACAGAGCAAGACTCTGTCTCAAAAAAAAAAAAAAAAAAAAAAAGAGTCATGGGTCCAGGTCAAAGGATTAGAGCCCATATTGAGCAATAACGGATCTGAAATCAGGAGACCTGGGCTCTTGTATTGAATATTAGATCATCAGTTCAGTTTGAGAAACTGTTTTTGTGAAATGCTCTGTGCTAGATGAAGAACGAGGAGCCAACATGAAGAATGAGGAGCCAATAATCCGGACCTTTAGTTTTTGAGTCTGATCATTTAGAGATGGGAGGGGGTTTCCTACTTTTAAAAAATGTGGTTTTAGCTTTTAAAAATGAAATCTTACATATAAGTTCAATATATGTAAAAGAAACAAAAGGAAAGTAGGTTGGCATTAGGAATTCTATACTGTATTAGCCCTCCCCCTGCTTTTCTCAACTGGAAGATGACTAACTGCATTTTCCTCCTGTAGTTTTGTTGGTGTACTTTCTCCTTATCCTAAGGTTGCAAATTTCAGTTTTCTTGGAGCACAACGGAAGAGAAGTCAAGCATTTGCCACAGAGCTGTGGATGCATAAAATACTCATGCTGAATAGAAACTTGGCTCAGAAGAGTCCCTATCTGCTCATCTTATGGGAGGCACTGTAGTTTGTGACATTTCTGACTTTCTGCTTAGACTCTCCCCTGTGTTTTCTGGGCTAAATTAGCCACTCTTCTCCAATTGCTCCAAGTAATATTCTGGGAAAGGAAAACCTAAGAAAATAACTTAAATATTCAATCATGTAAACACATTCTCAACATTTCATGGAAACAATCTAAGGCAGTAAATCCATAAACCAAAGAAAGTTTTTTGGGACCTAGACATTCAAATAGTGTAATTATGGTCTGGCATGGTGGCTCACGCCTGTAATCCCAGCACTTTGGGAGGCTGAGATGGACGGATCACTTGAGGTCAGGAGTTTGAGACTAGCCTGGCCAACATGGTAAAACCCGGTCTCTACTAAAAATACAAAAATTAGCTGGGTGTGGTGGTAGGTGCCTGTAATCCCAGCTACTCAGGAAGCTGAGGCAGGAGAATCACTTGAACCTGGGAGATGGAGGTTGCAGTGAGCTGAGATTGCGCCACTGCACTCCGGCCTGGGAGATAGAGACTTTGCCTCCAGAAAAAAAAAAAAAAAAAAAAAAAAACCCACACAAAAAATACCAGAGTAATTACTTCCCATTACTGAACATGATGCCAATACTCTTGAGTGGCTCATGATGAACTTTTCGTTGTATTATTTGAACATTTAAAAATATTATTGAAAATTTAAATCTATATTGTCTAACATTTTCTTCCAACCCTCATGTTGGCCACGAATAAAACTCTTTCAAGTCTAGGTCTGTATACTTCACAATCATTTTTTCTTCAAGTTTTACAAGACGTAAGACAGTGGGTAGAAACAGCAGATATCTTACTGGTTCTGAGAAAAATCACAGCAGACATTAAAGCTTGCTAGTTCCTTTTTCAATTTAGTGGGGACAGACACTTTATATTATATTCTATACATGGTGATAGCAAAGTAAGAAGAGGTATACTTCTGGAAGAAATCCATTTTTTCTGGAAGATGAAAAATTTCAATTAAAAATTTTCATGTTTTTATTAAGTTATTTATTCTGTTGTAAAAATTTTACTTTTAAATGTGTATGTCAGGAATTATTTGATGGTTCTGGAATCCTCCTGTAATAGAGTCTAGGATGACTGGTGAACTAAGGCCAAGGCAGAATCAGAATTGAAACAGACTCACACAGGACAACCTCCGTAGCCTTGCCCCCAATCTTCCACAGCATGACTTTCTAGGAGATGGGATGCCTCCTCCCTTCAGTACGACCTTTGCCTTCACCTCCTACTGTCTCAGAATTAGAAGAGAGGGCATTGTTCCTTTTGTCAAATACGTGCTGCCTTTATCTGTTTGTGGGAAGTGTTACAATCTTCTAAAACAGAAAATGTACTTGGAGGGGCCAACAGGAATAATCAAATTGCATGCTACTGTAGAATAAATTAGAGCCTGGCTCAGTCATAATTATGTTTCCTTTCTCACTGTTTTCTTGCAAAATAAATGATCAGTTGATTTTTAATGGCACTACATAACCTACTAAAGACTACTCAAATTAGCAACTTTCTTTTAACTTCTATTCCAAAATAGGAATTCTTCAACTTCACCTGATCATGATTCTCTTGTGCTGTCTCATTCTTTAGCTTTTCTTCACTTTGTTATTCCATAGATTTTTCTTCCATGTTTCTGACCTCTATTCTTTTTTCTTTTCTCTTCTTCCAACAGAATTCGGTAATCATCTCTCTGTAGAAGTCTCCTGAATTTATATTTTTAGCTGGACCTATCTTTCAAGTTAAAATTCTGAAATTTTCCGTGTTTTCTGGACAGATCCACATAGAAGTCCAAGCTACAGGTAGCCTGTAGTTCTTTTGGTTTTAGTTTTATTATTAATAATTAATTAGGAAATCTTCAAAAAGTGGATTTCTGCCTTTTTTTTTTGAGACGGAGTCTCACTCTGGAGTGCAGTGGCACCATCCTGTTCCTTCTGCCTCCATTTCCAGTCACAATTCCCAGTAAGTGATTCACGTGTTTTTTTTTTTTTTTGCCTGTAATACTTATGTCATCTCATACTTCACTCACTGTTTATCTCATTCCCACCTGCAAGACAAATGCTCATTAATCATTCATAGGCATATACGTCACAATTTTTGGGGAGTGTTCCTTGGGTCACCAGGAACTAATATATTCTTACAGTACTTAGATTATATCTGTTTTAGAATACATATGCTATAATTTGTTTTACTAATCTATCTTCTCTGTACGTGTGTGTGTTTAAGGGTGGAGATTTTGACTTGTCGGACTTTGTAGTCCTAATACTCAGGACGTGGTAGTATAGGACTTCAATGTCTCTGAACTGAATGGTACTATATTTCTTTTGGAGTAGAGAAGGAAACAGTCTTAGTAGGCTGCCTCATTCTTCTGAAGAATGAACAAAAAGGTCCAAACCTTTTTTCATCATATAAAAAAAAACTATCCATCACATGAAAAAAGTTAATCATCACACAAAAAAAGTTGACAAGTTCAGAAAAATATTTCAGAAATTAAAAATTAATAAATATTATAAAAATAAATTTAATAAGATTAAAAATACTGTTTATTCACTGAAAAACACAATTTAATTGTTGTAGAGCTTCTGAGTAAATTACCCCAATTTCCTTCTATCACTAGTTTAAATAGTACATATAAACTAATCTTAATAAAGAACATTAGTTCTAAACTAATTATAATAATTCACAGTTTCTCAGAAGCAGAAGTTTTCCAGGAGCAGTAGGATAGAGTGACAGTCTTTCACAACTAGAAAGGGAAAGTGGGAGAAGCAAGGAGAGGTTGTGCTGAAAGGGAAGAGGAGGAGGAGGAATGCTAAACTGTCTTGAAGAACAAGAAGAAAATGAAGGGAGGAAATAAAAGCAATACCCTAATTATCTGACCATTCTAAAATTTTGCTGTGCTGGAAAGATGTGCTGTAATAAACACATTCACATCTTTTCCAGGCCAAATTTGGATTCAGCCAGCACTGATGCCTGTCTTCACTCTCAAACATTTTTCTGCTAATTTGTTTTTAAGTTTAATATTTGGTTACAGCAGAAAAAAAAGATGAAAAAAGACCCTTCATCACCCACTCACTCCTCCATCTTTTTTTTTTTCTTTTTTTGGGCAAAAATATAATCCCTTGAGACCTATTGTAGGAAATGCAATGTATCCAGATCATGAAGTCTGAAAAAAAAACAAAATTCTTTTCCTATTTTGTAAATTTTTAAGAACCTCTTATCATTTACCAATTAAAAGTGATGACTTATGAAATATCTATTTTTTATATTTCTATAAGATTTTTCTTCTAGCCACAATATCAATACTATGAAAATGGGCATATTTGTATTCCATCAGAATTACCTACAAACTCTCATATCTATAGTAGGACAATCAGGATCCATATTAATTACTAAGGCAAGGCCAGTATTCAAGGAACTTCTGAATTATCAGTGAAATACAAAAGTGTATTTAGTGTAATTTTGAAAACTATGTTTCCTATTAGAAATATGTGAAAATGACCAGGCATGGTGGCTCATGCCTATAATCCCAACACTTTGGGAAGCCAAGAGGGAGGATCACTTGAGCCCAGGAGTTTGAGACCAGCCTGGGCAATAGAGTGAGATGTCATCTCTACAAAACAAAAAAATTTTAAAAAATTAGCTGTGTGTGGTGGTGCATGCTTGCAGACCTGCTACTGAGGAGGCTGAGGTGGGAGGATTGCCTAAGCCCAGGGAGCAGAGGTTGCAGTGAGCCAAGGTGGCATCATTGTAGTCCAGCTTGGGTGACAGAGCTAAAAATCCATCTCAAAAAAAAAAAAAAAAAGAGAAATATATGAATATTTGAAACTTATAAATAATACTATGTAACAATTAACTAAACCATAACATCTTGACTTTGCCCCCTCTAAGCCAAAACTTAATGAAGTATCCTTGCTGGTTATATGTGTGAAAATGGCTGAAAAATTAGAGGGTAGGAGTGATGCCAACTCAATATCTCTAAGCAAAAAATTTTTGTTTTAAAGTTTCTAGAGGTATGCTTCATAAATTGGAACTCATTTGAAGAACTCTATTATAGTTAAAGAACATGAGGTTTGGCCGGGCGCGGTGGCTCAAGCCTGTAATCCCAGCACTTTGGGAGGCCGAGATGGGCGGATCACGAGGTCAGGAAATCGAGACCATCCTGGCTAACACGGTGACACCCCGTCTCTACTAAAAATACAAAAAACTAGCCGGGCGAGGTGGTGGCACCTGTAGTCCCAACTACTCGGGAGGCTGAGGCAGGAGAATGGCGTGAACCCTGGAGGTGGAGTTTGCAGTGAGCTGAGATCCGGCCACTGCACTCCAGCCTGGGTGACAGAGTGAGACTCCGTCTCAAAAAAAAAAAAAAAAAGAACATGAGGTTTGAAATCAAACAGAATTGAGTGAGCCCTGATCTGACATTTACTAGCTAGGTAGTATAGATTCTTTCCAAGTCACATTTCCTTCACCTTAAAATGGAATAAAATTTCACTGGGTTAGATTAGGTACTGCAAGTCAAACGTAGCATCTTGTATGTAGTAAAAGTTCAGTAAATATTAGCTCTCTTTATTATTCCTATCATCTTCCTCTGGACTGCCATTCTTTACCGTGTTCTGTTAGGTAAATGGACTTACACAAGAAACACCAGGCTTTGACATGAAAACACAGATTTTACTTTACTCATGTTAGGGAGTATCGGCTGGGGGAAGAATTAGTGCTAGAGTCTGATGGTGGCAGGAAAGTCACCACTTAGCTAGCTCAGGAAATGCTGTGACTCTCTATACTTTAACATCACTAACTGATTAGGTCAGTTAGATTTACACAAATGACACAAGTGACTTTTCTAACTGCTTCTCTGGTTAGATAAGTTAGATTCATACAAATGACACAGATTACTTTTTCCAGGAAGACTTTCCTATTACCCTACCCTGAATTTACTTGCCATGGGCTTTCATATTTTGAAATGGAAATAACAACTAGGTCTAAAAATTTTATTTACAGCCAGATAAACTAGTGGGTCTTTATGTAGAATGTATAAGCCAAAGCTAAAATTCAGCAATCAAGAAATTAAATAACTATAAAATCAGGTAGAAATGTAAATTTATATTTCTTTAGACTGAGGAGTGATGTTATACATCTCACATTTTTTCCTAATATATTTATAAGATAATTAGTTTAATTATATATTATATACTGAATTAGACACATTTTGAAATAATACAGGTTACCTAAACCCTCCAGGTGTGGAAAATTCTTAATAATTAGCAGTCTTTTTTTTTTTTTTTTTGAGACGGAGTCTGGCTCTGTTGGCCCAGGCTGGAGTGCAGTGGCCGGATCTCCACTCACTGCAAGCTCCGCCTCCCGGGTTCACACCATTCTCCTGCCTCAGCCTCCCGAGTGGCTGGGACTACAGGCGCCCGCCACCTCGCCCGGCTAGTGTTTTGTATTTTTCAGTAGAGATGGAGTGTCACCGTGTTAGCCAGGATGGTCTCATTCTGCTGACCTCGTGATCCGCCCGTCTCGGCCTCCCAAAGTGCTGGGATTACAGGCTTGAGCCACCGCGCCCGGCCTATAATTAGCAGTCTTAAAGAAATCTTCTAACAATATGGGTGAACCTCAAAACGATCATGCTCAGCGAGAGAAGCAACACACAAAAGAACATACATTGTATAACTCCCTTTAAATAAAATGTCTAGAAAAGACAAATTTATAGAGACAGAAAGCAGATTAGTGGTTGCCTGGGGATGGGGAGTGACTGTGAATGGGCATAAGGTGTCTTTTTGGGGTGACAGAAATGTTCTATTTATTTATTTATTTATTTCCATTTTTTATTTTTGAGACAGTCTCACTTTGTCGCCCAGGCTGGAGTGCAATGGCGTAATCTCGGCTCACTGCAACCTCTGCCTCCCAGGTTCAATCGATTCTTCTGCCTCGGCCTCCCAAGCAGCTGGGACTACAGCAGTGTGCCACCACACCCAGCTAATTTTTGTATTTTCAGTAGAGACAGGGGTTTCACCATGTTGGCCAGGCTGGACTTAAACTCCTGACCTCAGGTGATCCAACTGCCTCGGCATCCCAAAGTACTGGGATTACAGTCATGAATCATCACTCCTGGCCTATTTATTTATTTAGTTACTTCTTTTTGTTTTTGAGAAATATTCTAAAATTAGACTGTGGTGATGGTTTTACCACTCTGTAAAACACTAAAATTACTAAAATACATACTTAAAATGGGTGAATTTTATGATATATAAATTATACTTCAACAATCTTCTTCAAACAAGTAAGTCTTTTTAATGGCTAGATACTAGAAAATAATTTTTTACATGTTGGAGAATTTTGAAGAAAAAATATGTTTCTCCTGAGAATGAGTGTCTGAATAAATGCTCTTATTCTGAAGACCTAACTCAATCAATAAAACTTCCTCAAATGCCAACTACATGTGGGGATCTTTAGAATCTGGAAAGGCTTCACGTCAGGATGATTGTATTTAAGGTGAATAGGGTATTTATTTTTCCTCTCAGGGTAAACATAGGCTATAATGGGTACCAAAGGATAAAGTGTTAGCTCTCTTGGGAGTCATTTTGAGTATCAATAACCAACAGATGTGCCTCAAAGAAGTAATGGGAGGGCTTTGCCATATTTTGACAGATTCCAGGAAAACCTCCAGAATACCCTGGTTATTAAGAGCTACAGCAGGGCCGGGCACGGTGGCTCAAGCCTGTAATCCCAGCACTTTGGGAGGCCGAGACGGGCGGATCACGAGGTCAGGAGATCGAGACCATCCTGGCTAACACGGTGAAACCTCGTCTCCACTAAAAAATACAAAAAACTAGCCGGGAGAGATGGCGGGTGCCTGTAGTCGCAGCTACTCGGGAGGCTGAGGCAGGAGAATGGTGTAAACCCGGGAGGCGGAGCTTGCAGTGAGCTGAGATCTGGCACTGCACTCCAGCCTGGGCGACAGAGCGAGACTCCGTCTCAAAAAAAAAAAAAAAAAAAAGAACTACAGCAGGGTGACCCTGAGGTGCATGGTTCACTGGAGAGAAGGCATTAAGTTAAAGGTGGCGGCGGCCGGGTATGTGGCTCATGCCTGCAATCCCGGCACTTTGGGAGGTTGAGACAGGTGGATCACCTGAGGTCAGGAGTTCAAGACCAGCCCGGCCAACATGGTGAAACCCCATCTCTACAGTAAAAATACAAAAATAAGCCGAGCATGGTGATGGGCACGTGTAATCCCAGCTACTCGGGAGGCTGAGGTGGGAGAATCGCTTGAACCCAGGAGGCAGAGGTTGCAGTGAGCCAAGATTGCACCATCGCACTCCACCCTAGGCGAAAAGAGCGAAACTGTCTCAAAAAAGAAAAAAAAAAAAGTTAAACGGTGGCTTGTGGTAAAGGGGCCATGACTTTCACTGTTGCTCACTGCTATTGTTGGGAAAGAATAATACAAAAGTATCCTACTGTGGTTCTATTTCTGCTCTATTGGGTTTTACTTTATTATTTTCCTTCTAAAAAAGTAACCTTTAGACATGAACCTCTGCTTTACGTATTCTCCGTATACACTCTGGCTCTGAATTTAATAAACATAATCTTTAAATGAAAAGGGCATAAGTAAATCAATGAGTAGCTCAATGTTATTATTCATCAACTTTGAAATGATTCCTCTACTGTCAACAGCTGATCAATGGATATGAAAGGCCATTAGTATGTGTCCTGAGGGTATGGATTATGTGTTACTAATCTGTGATTACTCTGAAACAGACATAAGCACAGGGCTTGCCATATCTAATAAACTGAAATCAAAACTGAAAGTACCATATAAACAACAAACATAAGTATAAAAGATTACATTATTTTTCACAGTAAAAGTAATCCTGAGAATTTAAACCTGGCTGTTAAGGTACCACCTTCAAAGAAGGCTTCCATAAGAGTTAGTGAATCAACGGCAGCAAAAGCCAAAATTGACATATGGGATCTAATTAAACTAAAGAGCTTCTGCACAGCAAAAGAAACTACCATCAGAGTGAACAGGCAACCTACAGAATGGGAGAAAATTTTTGCAATCTACTCATCTGACAAAGGGCT
>NC_045446.1:54863246-54885963 GCF_002776525.5 Piliocolobus tephrosceles | reverse complement strand
ATCTGGAATATATATATGATTTTTTTTTTTTTTTTTTTTAGATGGAGTTTTGCTCTTGTTGCCCAGGCTGGAGTGCAATGGTGTGATCTCGGTTCACGGCAACCTCCGCCTCCGAGGTTCAAGTGATTCTCCTGCTGCAGTCTCTCGAATAGCTGGGATTACAGGCATGCGCCACCATGCCCGGCTAATTTTGTATTTTTAGTAGAGATGGGGTTTCTCCATGTTGGTCAGGCTGGTCTTGGACTCTCGATCTCAGGTGATCTGCCTGCCTCGGCCTCCCAAAGTGTTGGGATTATAGGCGTGAGCCACCGTACCTGGCCCGTGTGTGTATGTATATATATATATCTATCTATCTATATATATATACATACACATACACGGAACTTTTACTTTTACTTAAGATAATGTCCATCTGGTTGGTGGCATTGTGGACCAGTTTGATTTTTAAAAATTATCTGCAGTATTAGACTACTAATATAAGTTCCTAGGGACCATGTCAATGTTTGATTAATGTTGCTGCCCATGATGTTGCCTGTCATAGTAGCTTTTTATATTGAGATACCCAATAAACTTTTGTTCCATTGAAAAAAATTAATAATGTTATTTAAAATATTTTAAAAGTAAGTTTAAACAAGACAAGTAGCTGAGTCCATTCTCTGAAGCAATGCTGGCAAGACCCAGGAGTTTATACTGGCTGGACAGTATAAGGATGGCTAATTTGCAATTTGTGCCCAGGATAATGCAATTTATATCTACTTCCTTAATTAACAAATCTAATATGCACTAGAAATAATTTTCCAAAAGGTACAGATTTAGAAAATATCCGAGAATCAGTGTGATCTACCTTACCTAACCCCTCTGTTATCACTGCAGTACTTCTTTCTTCCAAACCTATCCTTCTCTGTCTTGCTTTGTGATACTGGAACTGGCCCTTATAAACATTTCTCCTTTGCCAAAATGCAGAATATTAAGCTTTGCCAGTAAAGATGCTGAAGGAACACTGCAGTAGGAAGTGGATTCTCTTCCTAGTTCTGGTGTACTTTCTCCTTCTTGCTACTATGGTAGGCACCTACTGGTGGTGTGTGGGACCACAGTGGCAGTGCTCACTATCTATAAAGTTTCAGCGGTACCCCAGGTGGTAGCTTCCTATCAAGTTTCACTGGCACCCTAGAAGTTTCAGGGCCATCCTAATGGGTGGCTTCCTAGCAATTCTTGCCAGCACTCCGGCAGGCAGTTTACTGCTTGCCAGTTCTGGTCTGTTGAAATTTTATGCCATCCAGTGGCCACACCACCTCTCCAACATGATCTGAATCAGCCTAGATCTGGGAAGGGGCTTTCTTCCAAGTCTGCTTCTTTGTTGGGTACTATGCCTGAGCTCTAGAGGCAGTAGTTGCTCCCTTTATTCTACTCCTGTACTCCTAAGAATTCTCTTTACCTCTTAGTAGTTAATCCCCTATTACTACTTAATAACTCCCTATATTAAAATTTCTGGTCAGGTGTGATGGCTCACCCCTCTAATCCCAGCACTTTGGGAGGCCAAGGTGGGCAGATAGCTCGAGTTTAGGAATTTGAGACCAGACTGGGCAACATGGTGAAACTCTGTCTCTATGAAAAATTACAAAAATCTGCTAGACGCGGTGGCTCACACTTGTAATCCCAGCACTTTGGGAGGCCAAGACAGGAGGATCATGAAGTCAAGAGATCAAGACCATCCTGGCCAACATGGTGAAATCCCGTCTACTAAAAATACAAAAATTAGCTGGGTGTGGTGGCACGCACCTGTAATCCCACCTTCTCAGGAGGCTGAGGGAGGAGAATCGCTTGAACCTGCGAGGTAGAGGTTGCAGTGAGCTCAGATCGCACCACTGCACTCCAGCCTGGGCAACAGAGCAAGACTCCATCTCAAAACAAAACAAAACAAAAACATTAGCTGGGTGTGGTGGTGTGTGCCTGTAGTTTCAGCTACTTGGGAGGCTGAGACGGGAGGATCACTTGAGCCCAGGAGGCAGAGGTTGTAGGGAGCTAAGACTGTGCCACTGCACTACAGCCTGGGCAACAGAGTGAAACCCTGTCTCAAAAAAATAAAAATAGGCTGGGCATGGTGGCTCATGCCTGCAATCCCAGCACTTTGGGAGGCCGAGATGGGTGGATCACCTGAGGTCAGGAGTTCGAGACCCGTCTGACCAACATGGTGAAACCTCATTTCTACTAAAAATACAAAAAATCAGCCAAGTGTGGTGGTGCATGCCTATAATCCCAGCCACTTGGGCAGCTGAGGAGAACCGCTTGAACATGGGAGGAAGAGGTTGCAGTGAGCCGAGATTGCGCCATTGCACTCTAGCCTGGGCAACAAGAGCTAAAACTTCTTCTCAATAAATTAATAATAAAAATAAAAATAAAATAAAATTTCTCTGTTCACATTATTGGTGTGGTTTCTGCTTCCTGATTGGACCTTGACTGATTCATCCCTAAACCAAAACAATCCAAAACAAACTCATGAAACAATAAACCATGCCAACCACAAAAAATCAAATCCAAGCCCACCACTAAAACATTAAGTATGTATGATTACTCTGCTAACAGAGAGAAACAGCATGGCAGTTACCAAACTTGTTACCTTATTGCTTCTTGAAGCTGACTGTGCATGTGGCTGAATAGTAAGTGAGCTGCTACCACAGAATTACCGTGCATTATCGCATATTTCAAAAGGACGTATTAAATGCATTGTTCCAAGTGTGGGTGGTTATCTAATGCTTTACAAGTCTTTCACGGGAAAAGAAATTTGCTGATTTTTGTCTGCCATAAGAATTAATCTACTTATGAAAAAGCATAGATATAACTGTAATAAGTGACAGAATTTTAAAAAATCACTTTGAACATTCCGGAAAATTCTCAGAAGGTTCATAGAAATTACCAGTAAAGTTAAACTCTAATTTCCGGCTTCAATGTCATTCATTCAATAAATATTTACTGAGTGGCCCTGGGACATTGCAGTAAAGAGGACAGACAATATCCCAGCCTCATGGAATTTACTTTCTATGATGGGGAAAAAACATATAAACAAACCAATATGTAACATAAATTCAGGTGTTTTCAAGTGTTATAAAGAAAATTAAGGAAAAGGATGTAATGGGTGTGGGTGCTATTTTAGGAGATGATTTAGTGTTCTATATTAAATTTCCTACACATAGCAATAAATGTTATAATAAATATAACCACAGATATATCTTAGGCATACTACTAAGAGGACAGGACTCATGTAGTTCCATAATAAATCAAACTGAATACATTTATGTAAATCGTTAACAAGCTTATATATGGACCAGTAAAACTTACCCTATAGAAAGCACTGGTCAAAGGGAGTAATGCTGCAGCAATGTTATATTCTTCTAAACTTGAACAATCCTTTAAGCAAAACAAAGACAAAAGAGCATTAGAATACTTTTACCAGAAATCACAAATATATGGGAACTAACATCTGGAATAGACTGTTTATTGTCCTATGGGGTTTTGACCTTTTTATTTTTATTTTGCAGAGGACCTGATGGAGGGGTTGGTACTTTTATTCCAAATTGCCATTAAGGCATAGCTAGGTAAGTTTTGGGGGAAAAAACTGTGTGTGAAGCACATTCTTTTTTTTTTTTTTTTGAGACGGAGTCTTGCTCTGTCGCCCAGGCTGGAGTGCAGTGGCGCAATCTCAGCTCACTGCAAGCTGCGCCTCCTGGGTTCACACCATTCTCCTGCCTCAGCCTCCCAACTAGCTGGGACTACAGGCGTCTGCCACCACGCCCAGCTAATTTTTTTTACTTTTAGTAGAGACGGGGTTTCACCACGTTAGCCAGGATGGTCTGGATCTCCTGACCTCGTGATCTGCCCACCTCAGCCTCCCAAAGTACTGGGATTACAGGCGTGAGCCACCGTGCCCAGCCCACATTCTTTTGTAAATAATGTAAAAGTACATTTGAGAAAGGTATTTTCATACACCATTGCTGAGTAGCCACTTTTACTTTCCTGCTCTACAAAGATTGTGTTAAAAGTTGTGTAACTTACACACATTTTTTTTTGGAGGGGGTTTTAGTATATTTACCAACTGTATTCCATTGAGACTAAAATACAGTTTTTGCACATTTTAACACTTCTGAGATTGGGATCATCTTATAATTGACTGGAGGTATTTTTTTCTCTCTCACTGTTATATAAAAAGGGTTATCTTGCAGGCCGGGTGCGGTGGCTCATGCCTGTAATCCCAGCACTTTGGGAGGCCGAGGCAGGTGGATCGCCTGAGGTCAGGAGTTGGAGACCAGCCTGGTCAACATGGTGAAACCCTGTCTCTACTAAAAATACAAAAATTAGCCAGTCATGGTGGCAATTACAGCTTCCAAGTAGCTGTAATCCCAGCTACTTGGAAGGCTGAGTCAGGAGAATCGCTTGAACCCGGGAGGCGGGGGTTGTGGTAAGCCAAGATCCCGCCACTGCACTCCAGCTTGGATGACAGAGTGAGGCTGTCTCAAAAAAAAAAAAAGGTGGGGGTGGGTGGCGTGGGGGATCTTGCTATTGATCAGACAAGATATATCACTGATTCTAAAACCCATTGAGTGAAATGCTGATGAATAGAAAGTTCAGGAAATCTCAGTGGGAATGTAAAATGGCACAGTGACTGTGTATAGCAATTCCACACACACAAAAAATAAAGAAACATATAATTACTGTATATTACAATTATTCTTCTGGGCATATACCCAAAAGAATGGAAAACAAGAACTCAAACAGGTTTCTGTATACTCATATTCACAGAAGCATTATTCACAATAGGCGAAAGGTAAAAGTGACTCAGGTGTCTGTTGACAGATAAGTGAATAAACACAAGCGGTGGAGAGAGGCTCCAAGATGGCCGAATAGGAACAGCTCCAGTCTGCAGCTCCCAGTGTGAGTGAGGCAGAAGACGGGTGATTTCTGCATTTCCAACTGAGGTATTGGGTTCATCTCACTAGGGCTTGTCAGACAGGAGGTGCAGCCCATGGAGCAGGGTGGGGCATCACCTCACCTGGGAAGCACAAGGGGTTGGGGAATTCCCTTTCCTAGCAAAGGGAAGCCGTGACAGATGGTACCTGGAAAATCAGGACACTCCCACCCTAATACTGCGCTTTTCCAATGGCCTTAGCAGATGGCACACCAGGAGATTATATCCTGTGCCTGGTTCAGAGGGTCCCACACTCACGGAGCCTCACTCACTGCTAGCACAGCAGTCTGAGATCGAACTGCAAGGTGGCAGTGAGGCTGAGGGAGGGGTGTCCACCATTGCTGGGGTTAGAGTAGGTAAACAAAGCCACCAGGAAGCTTGAACTGGTGGACCCCACTGCAGCTCAAGGAGGCCTTCCTGCCTATGTAGACTCCACCTCTGGGGGCAGGGCATAGCTGAACAAAAGGCAGCAGAAACTTCTGCAGACTTAAATGTCCCTGTCTGACAGCTTTGAAGAGAGTAGTGGTTCTCCTAGCATGGAGTTTAAGATCTGAGAATAAGACAGACTGCCTCCTCAAGTGGGTCCCTGACCTGTGAGTAGCCTAACTGGGAGGCACGTCTCAGGAGGGGCCAACTGACACCTCATATAGCCGGGTGCCCCTCTGAGACGAAGCTTCCAGAGGAAGGATCAGAAAGCAACATCTGCCATTCTGCCATATTTGCTGTTCTGCAGCCTCTGCTGATGATACTCAGGCAAACAAGGTCTGGAGTTGACCTCCAGCAAACTCCAACAGACCTGTAGCTGAGGATCCTGACTGTTAGAAGGAAAACTAACAAACAGAAAGGACATCCACACCAAAACCCCATCTGTATGTCACCATCAAAGACAAAAGGTAGATAAAACCACAAAGATGGGGAGAAAACAGAGAAGCTGAAAATTCTAAAAATCAGAGTGCCTCTATTCCTTCAAAGGAATGCAGCTCCTTGCCAGCAACAGAACAAAGCTGGATGGAGAATGACTTTGATGAGATGAGAGAAGAAGGCTTAAGATGACTGGCAGTAACAAACTTCTCTGAGCTAAAGGAGGATGTTTGAACCCATTGTGAAGAAGCTAAAAACCTTGAAAAAAGATTAGACGAATGGCTAACTAGAATGAACAGTCTACAGAAGTCCTTAAATGACCTGATGGAGTTGAAAACCATGGCATGAGAACTACATGACACATGCACAAGCTTCAGTAGCCAATTTGATCTAGTGGAAGAAAGGGTATCAGTGATTGAAGATCAAATGAATGAAATGAAGCGAGAAGTTTAGAGAAAAAAGAGTTAAAAGAAACAAACAAAGCCTCCAAGAAATATGGGACTAGATGAAAAGACTAAATCTATGTCTGATTGGTGTACTTGAAAGTGATGGGGAGAATGAAACCAAGTTAGAAAATACTCTCCTGGATATTATCCAGGAGAACTTCCGCAACCTAGCAAGGCAGGCCAACATTCAAATTCAGGAAATATAGAGAACACCACAAAGATACTCCTGGAGAAGAGCAACTCCAAGACATGTAATTGTCAGATTCACCAAAGATGAAATGAAGGAAAAAATGTTAAGGACAGCCAGAGAGAAAGGTCGGGTTACCCACAAAAGGAAACCCATCAGACTAACAGCAGATCTCTTGAGAAAAACACTACAAGCCAGAAGAGAGTGGGGGCCAATATTCAACATTCTGAAAGAAAATAATTTTCAACCCAGAATTTCATATCCAGCCAAACTAAGCTTCATAAGTGAAGGAGAAATAAAATCTTTTACAAACAAACAAATGCTGAGAGATTTTGTCACCACTAGGCCTGCCTTACAAGAGCTCCCGAAGGAAGCAATAAACATGGAAAGGAACAACCGGTTCCAGTCACTGCAAAAACATACCAAACTGTAAAGACCATCGATGCTAGGAAGAAACTGCATCAACTAACGAGCAAAATAACCAGCTAACATCATAATGACAGGATCAAATTCACACAAAACAATATTAACCTCAAATGTAAATGGGCTAAATGCTCCAATTAAAAGACACAAACTGGCAAATTGGATAGAGTCAAGACCCATCAGTGTACTATATTCAGGAGAGCCATCTCACATGAAGACACACACATAGGCTCAAAATAAAGGGATGGAGGAAGATCTACCAAGCAAATGGAAAAAAAAAAAAAAAACAAAACAAAACAGGGGTTGCAATCCTAGTCTCTGATAAAACAGACTTTAAACCCACAAAGATCAAAAGAGACACAGAAGGCCATTACACAATGGTAAAGGCATCAATTCAACAAGAAGAGCTAACTACCCTAAATATAGATGCACCCAACACAGAAGCAGCCAGATTCATAAAGCAAGTCCTTAGAGACCTACAAAAAGACTTAGACTCCCACACAGTAATAATGGGAGACTATAAAACCCCACTTTATACTGTTGGTGGGACTGTAAACTAGTTCAACCATTGTGGAAGACAGTGTGGTGATTCCTCAAGGATCTAGAACTAGAAATACCATTTGACCCAGCCATCCCATTATTGGGCCTATACCCATAGGATTATAAATCATGCTACTACAAAGACACAGGCACACATATGTTTATAGTGGCACTATTCACAGTAGCAAAGATTTGGAATCAACCCAAATGTCCATCAGTGACAGACTGGATTAAGAAAATGTGACACATATACATGATGGAATACTATGCGGCCATAAAAAAGGATGAGTTTTTGTCCTTTGTAGGGACATGGCTGAAGCTAGAAACCATCATTCTGAGCAAACAATCGCAAGGACAGGAAACCAAACACCGCAAGTTCTCACTCATAGGTGAGAACTGAACTATGAGAACACTTGGTCACAGGGTGAGGAACATCACACACTGGGGCTTGTCGTGGTGAGGAGGGAGGTGGGAGGTATAGCATTCGGAGATACCCCTAATGTAAATGACAAGTTAACGGGTGCAGCACTCCAACATGGCACGTATATATATGCAACAAGCCTGCACGTTGTGCACATGTACCCTAGAAACTAAAGTATAATAATTTTAAGAAGTATAAAAAACAAAACAAAACACACAATGTGGAATATAAGCACACATACATAGATGCATGGAATATTCAGCCTTAAAAAGAAATTCTGACACATGCTACCACATGGATGAACCTCGAGGACATCATTATGCTAATCTTTTTTTTTTTGAGACAGAGTCTCACTCTGTCACACAGGGATGGAGTGCAGTGGCATGATCTCGGCTTACTGCAACCTTCGTCTCCCAGGTTCAAGCGATTCTCGTGCTTCAGCCTCCCGAGTAGCTGGGATTATAGGCACATGCCACCACACTTGGCTAATTTTTATATTTTTAGTAGAGATGGGGTTTCATCATGTTGGCCAGGCTGGTCTCAAACTCCTGACCTCAAGTGATCTGCCTGCCTCAGCCTCCCAAAGTGCTCGGATTACAGGCATGAGCCACCACGCCCAGCAGACAGATATTTTCATACACTTATATTAACCAGTTCTTCCTCTATCTGGCAGTGGGGTCCAATGTGGCCAGAATCCAAAAAAGTGCCCACAATGGCTGCAAATGTGGCAACTGATTTCCCTAGTGGCTGAAGAACAGTGATTAAAGCCCTGACCTTAGACAATGTAGCTATCTCCATCAAAACTCCTCATCCATCCATTATTTTATGTTTGCATGAAATTATTATAAACTCATAGAGCTGGGACCTTAGACATCAATTATTCCTGTGCAATTCCTCCACTTTCCAGATTAGAGAAAAGAGGCATAGATGTCAGCCACAGAACCACAACTGGAATCTAGATTTATCTACCTATCGGTGTGGTGTTTTTTCCTCTAGACACTGCCTTTTGTACTTGCTTTCCTTTAATTTGTGAGGTAGAAAATACGGATTGTCTGAACTTCCAGCACTAATTTTAGAGTGTGAGGGTGGTGAGAACAGACCTGACCAGGAGAGCAGCAAAAGGCTTAGAGCTGCCTAAGTGCACTAATGCCTGGGACAAGCACTCTAGAAAACAGGAGGAAGAGTCAGAAGGGAAAGTGAGAATACACCACAGATAATCTTTGCCTATTTCAAACTACTGCTGTGGATGGGGAGGTTGTAGTACTGCCCTGAGGAAAAAGGAAGAAACTTTCTTTCAAGAGCTTAGCCTAGAAGTGGCCATCTAGTCTAAAGCCAGTCTTTCTAGCCTGAGTGCTTTTGGTACTAGGATCAGCTAAAAATGTTAATTGAATTTCATGTATTGTCAATTCCGAAAAACAGTTTAGAATCTACTGCATGTTCTATTGCAATGACTACTGAAACAATAATGGATTACAAGGCTGGGCACAGTGGTTCACGCCTGTAATCCCAGCACTTTGGGAGGCTGAGGCAGGTGGATCACCTGAGCTCAGGAGTTCAAGACCAGCCTGGGCAACATGGTGAAACCCTGTCTTTACAAAAAATACAAAAATTAGCTGGGCACAGTAGCCTGTGCCTGTAGTCCCAGCTACTCAGGAAGCTGAGGCAGAAGAATCACTTGAACCTGGAGTCAGAGGTTGCAATGAACTGAGATGGTGCCATTGCACTCCAGCCTGGGCAACAGAGTGAGATCTGTCTTTAAAAAAAAGGATTATAAGATATATCTCAACAGTAAAAAGTAATTCTCATATGGCTCACATTCTGTGACCCAATTAAAAATAAAAAAGTAAAAGATAGGCTCAAGCTTCCTATATTATGCTAAAAATAATATTTTAACTAATTCATCCTATTGAGTAAATGTTTATTGGAGAAATGAATAAGTGAATAAATAAAGGAATAAACGTAAGGAGAATAATGAGAAAAAGGAGCCAAGGACAGAAACTTGGGAAAGATGTGTATTTATATAAAGGGAGTGAGGAAAATCAAGATGGGGAAGGAGAACTGTTGAGAATGGATCATAGATATTAAGAGGAAATCACCAATAGTGTTACATGCTTTAGAGAAAGTTTAGTAAAATAAACATTTAAGGGGCCGGGCGCGGTGGCTCAAGCCTGTAATCCCAGCACTTTGGGAGGCCGAGACAGGTGGATCACGAGGTTAGGAGATCAAGACCATCCTGGCTAACCCAGTGAAACCCCGTCTCTACTAAAAAATACAAAAAACTAGACGGGCGAGGTGGCGGGCGCCTGTAGTCCCAGCTACTCGGGAGGCTGAGGCGGGAGAATGGCGTGAACCCGAAAGGCGGAGCTTGCAGTGAGCTGAGATCCGGCCACTGCACTCCAGTTTGGGCGACAGAGCTAGACTCTGTCTCAAAAAAAAAAAAAAAAACAGTAAAAAAAAAAAGAGAAACTGATGAATATAAGAGGTCACTGGTGACTTCTGAAATTATTAGGGAATAGGTGAGTAGAATAAAACAAAAGGCCCTGACTATAAATCTTCAAGGTTGAAAAGGAGAGCAATAAAATAGCCACTTGGGCTGGGTGTGGTGGTTTATGCTTATAATCCGAGTACTTTGGGAAGCCAAGGCAGGCAGATTGCTTGAGCCCAGGAGTTTAAGATCATCCTGGGCAATACCGGGAGACTCTGCTTCTACAAAAAAATGAAAAAAGTTAAAAATTGGCCGGGTATGAAGGTCCCAGCTACTCGGGAGGCTGAGATGGGAGGATCGCTTGAGCTTGGGAGTTTGCAGTTGCCGCAAACTGTGATCACGCCATGACTCCCCAGCCTGTGTGACACAGACACTATCCAAAAAAAAAAAAGCTTTGTTATTACATCTAAATTTATTGTCTAATGAATCTCGATAGGGCTTAACTAGATGAATGGTGATATTTTATCCAATCCTTTGATTCTTGAGAATTAGACGGGCCCCAAGTACACTAAAAGGGAAACTCCAATCGAGGAGAGAGAGGAAAAAGAAAGATCACTAATAGACTGAGGACTCTGAGATACGTCTGGTAGTCAATATGGTCCCCATTTCTAAGGCAGGGTTAGATCCTGAAAACATCATAAAAAGCAAATATCTAGAATTTATATTAAACAGCAAGATCCCTGATGATATCACCAGATATAACATATGAGGAAAAAGAAGCTTGGTTCTGCAAGGAAGACTCAGGACTTCCTATATATATATATATATATATATATATTTTTTTTTTTTTTTTTTTTGAGATGGAGTCTCGCTCTGTCCACCAGGCTGGAGTGCAGTGGTGCGATCTCGGCTCACTGCAAGCTCCGCCTCCTGGGTTCCCACCATTCTCCTGCCTCAGCCTCCCGAGTAGCTGGGACTACAGGCATCCGCCACCACGCCCGGCTAATTTTTTGTATTTTTAGTAGAGACGGGGTTTCACCGTAGTCTCGATCTCCTGACCTTGTGATCCGCCCACCTCAGCCTCCCAAAGTGCTGGGATTACAGGCGTGAGCCACCACGCCCGGCCCTTAGGACTTCCTATTTTTATGGCAGGGGGAGGATGAGTGGGGAGAGCTCTTTAAACTATTCTGCAAATACTAGTTCTGTAGAGCACTGATAGCTGTTACTTAGGGGGAATTGGGGAAATGCTGGGTAAACAAAATTAAACAAGGTTTTCCTTTTCTTTCTTCTTTTTTTTTTTTTGAGACGGAGTCTCGCTCTGTCACCCAGGCTGGAGTGCAGTGGCGCCATCTCGGCTCACTGCAAGCTCCACCTCCCGGGTTCACACCATTCTCCCGCCTCAGCCTCCGGAGTAGCTGGGACTACAGGCGCACGCCACCATGCAGGGCTAATTTTTTGTAATTTTAGTAGAGACGGGGTTTCACCCTGTTAGCCAGGATGGTCTCGATCTCCTGACCTCGTGAACCGCCTACCTCGGTTTCCCAAAGTACTGGGATTACAGGCATGAGTCACTGCGCCTGGCCTTCTTTTTATTAAAAAAAGAAAAAACAAAACAAAAAAACCCCAGGATTTTGTGGGAGTTTAAACTGTGACTCTATGAAGGGAATTCGGCATACAACATCTGTAAACCCAATTTCACTGAGTATTTTAAAAGAAAGCAGTTGTAAAATATATTT
The DNA here is from genome assembly GCF_002776525.5 of Piliocolobus tephrosceles. Taxonomy (NCBI): domain Eukaryota; kingdom Metazoa; phylum Chordata; class Mammalia; order Primates; family Cercopithecidae; genus Piliocolobus; species Piliocolobus tephrosceles. The sequence continues at coordinate 54,873,964 of NC_045446.1, read as the reverse complement.
TGGAAAATTATTATTTAAGATCATCAAAAATCCTATGATAGAATTCCAATCAAAATGTTAAATGAGTTCTAAATTTCGTTTCAAAGAATCAATATGTCAGTATGTTCAATTCTTTGCCTTCTACTTTTAAACTTAACTTCCTCATAAAGCAACCTTTCTGGATTACTGCTCCACCCTGACTCATTCCAGTTACCTGTTCCCCCCTGACTCATTCCAATTACCTGCTACCTGCTCCGCCCTGACTCATTCTCCACCCTGCATAACCATTTTTGCCGCCAAACCACTCACTCTGTCACTCTCTTTAAATTAGCCAATCGGAATTAGTTTAACCTGTGCCGTCTAACCCTAGCCAATAGGGAAACGACGCAGCAGCAGGGGCCACGTGCGTCAGGGATAAGAACCCCTTCCCCTCCTTTGTCCAAGTGTGAGCTCACCATTGCTCCATCTGTAAGGGCGCACACTTCTACAGAAGTAACTTGGCTGGCTGAGAATTAAAAAGACAATTTTACATTTGAGTGCTATTTCTTTTGCGGCACCAAAACCTTATTTATAACAAAAAGAATTTAAAATAAAAAAAAAAAAAAATTTCTTAAGAGACAGGATCCTGCTCTGTCGCCTAGGCTGTGCAGGGGCACAATCATAGTTTACTGCAGCCTTGAACTCCTGGGCTCAAGGGATCCTCCCACCTCAGCCTTCCAAGTACCTGGCATGCACCACAGCACCCAGCTAATTTTTTATTTTTTTATGTAGAGGCAGAGTTTCACTATGTTGTCCAAGCTGGTCTTGGACTCCTGTGTCCTTCTGTCTCCACCTCTCAAAATGCTGGGATTACAGGCATAAGCCATGACACCCAGCCCAAAAGATCATTTTAAAATTTACTTATAGATTTTTATTTCTTGACTTATGGTTGTTTTCCTAATCTGATAGGCAATTTTTCTAAAAATAATTTTCAATGATAGATAAAATATTTTAAAATCTTTAATACAATGCAATAAATTGGCAAGAAAGCAAGGAATATGCAGACCAAAATATAAGTAGAAACTTGGAAAGATAAACAGAGCACTGAAGCTAAATTTTAACTTAGGAACTGGTGGTGAGCAAATTTTCGTATTAGTTTTGAACTCAAGGGACTCAAGGGATAGGACAAAAAGATTAACACTTGCTAAAGGCAGGAAGTCATTTAGGAGAATATAAACCAAAAATGTAATGCTGAGCCCCACAACCAAACGAACAGACCCCTGACCAAAGTGATCCCAGGGAAACCTGAAAAACTGAATTCCTGGCCATAACAGGGAGGGAGGTGGGACACGCCTCATTAGCCCCCTCCCTTTTGGTGTTTAGGTAAAATTACAGATCTGACAAAACAGACTCTTGGTGGCAATAAGATATCATATTATAAACACGACCTAAGGCCATGCCAGGCAGGGGTTAAGTCATACCCTATAAACCATAAAATCTCATGAAATGGGTTTTTTTTGTTTTTTAAAAAATTTTTGTATTTTGAGACACGGTCTCACTCTGGAGGCTAGAGTGCTGTGGGGTAGTTTGCGCTCACTGCAACTGCGACCTCCTGGGCTCAGGTGATCCTCCCACCTCAGCCTCCTGAATAGCTGGGAAAACAGGCATGTGCCACCATGTGCAGGTAATTGTTGTATTTTTTGTAGAGATGGGGTTTCACCATATTGGCCAGGATGGTATCAAACTCCTGAACTCAAGTGATCCTCCCACATTTGGCCTCCCAAAGTGCTGGGATCATAGGCATGAAAACATGTTTTTAAAATTATCCCAGCATAAAGCAGCTTCCTTTCTAACCTGACTCTGATACAGCATCACATGATAGATAGGAGACCCTGAAGGAAATAAAAATATTTTTCTTTGACATATTTTGAAATGGCCCTGCAAAGTCATCTGTTGTGGGGGAAATTTGCTCTGTAGAGAATCTCCATTAATGCAGCCAGGACTTCCCTTTCTAGGACTTTCTCAGCTGTGGGAGAGATTAGCTGGGAGTCTGACACTTTTATGGTCTAAAAAGAGACATGTACCATCCATTCTCTCTGAGGGCTGCTACCTATGAGGCTTCATCTACATAATAAGAGCTTTGACCTCCACAACCCCCTTATCTTGACTCAAGCATTTCTTTCTACTGACATCAAGTATTTATACAAAGCTTAATTCTTTCAATCAGTAGCCAATCAGAAAATCTTTGAATCCACCTATGACCTGTAAGCCACCATCCCACAAGATATCCCACCTCTTTAGGATGAACCAAGGTACACCTTCCATATTTTGATTTATGATTTTACCTACAATTTCTGTCTCCTTAAAATATATAAAATTAAACTGCAACCCGACTGCTGGCCTGTGGTCACTCCTATTGGCTCAGAATAAGCCTCTTTAAAATATTTTACAGATTTGGTTTTTCAGTTAACAAGAATGACAATAATCCTGGGATCTCTAAAGCCACCTATGACACCAGATAGAAAGTCTGAGATGGAAGAAGATAACCGAGCCAAAAAAGAGATAAATATGTAGGTAAATCTAAACACACACTGACTGTATAGAACAATGACAATATTGTCTTTTGATGGCAAAGAAAATTAAGATACAACTAAACTATACAATCATGGTAGGATACTTTGTAAGGGAGTGGATTGGAGTTAGATTTTGATAAATCTGATAGATTTTGATAGATTTTGATAAATTAAGTAAGCATTTAAGAATGTCTGTATTATCACCAAAGAAATAGAAATAGAGTGGGTTGCAACTTCCAAACTAGTGGAGGAAAAAATGGAATAATAGGAAAATAAAAAAAACTAACAAACCTGAACCCAAGGGAAATAAAAACAAAGTGGAACAAGAAACTCAGAAAAGGGAAACAATCAGAAAAAGAAAAAAATAAGATGGTAGGAATAAATATGTTAGTGGTGGCAAATATCTGAGTCTCACAGCACCAAATACGTTGCCAGAAAAGGTATCCAAGGTATTACCGATGGTGAATCCCTATGGGTCTGCAGCAACCTTATTTCTTGCCTCCTCAGAAGAAAGAACTGGACTGAGGAGCATAAGGCAGAAAAAGAGACCAAGGCAAGTTTCAGAGCAGGAGTGGAAGTTTATTTTAAAAGGCTTTAGAACAGGAAAGAAATGAAATAACACTTGGAAGAGACCCAAGCGGGCACGTGAAGGTCCAGTGCCATTTTAACCTTGATCCTAGGACTTTATACGCTGGCTCCTTTCCCATGATTCTTCCTGTAGGCTGGACTACTCATAAGTACAGTGCCCTCCTTACACTTGGGAGGTGAGCATGCACAGTGTGTTTAGGAAGTTGTATGCATGCCCATCTGTGGCTTTCTTCCCTTTTTGGGTGGTGTGCCTCTGGAAGGTCATACTCTGCCATATTGTCTCTTAATGCTCATGCCCAGGAAGTTGCTTCTCCCTGGTGCCTGCATTGTTAACACTTTAGTGTACCAGGTGTGGACAATCAGGAAATGGCCTGTCCCTGGTGCCAGCTGTCAATTTATCACTTTTAGAGAGGCAATGTGATAACTGCCCAACCATCACCTGACATTCCTAGTGGGTGGGGAACAGCTTTCCCCTGCCCCGCTCATGCCTGTCTAACTACTTGTAACAAATACAAATACAATAGCACAAATTGACCAAATGTTCTGGTTAAACAAAGATTGACATTAAATCTACAACCAGAATCTAAATATTTGTTGCTTATAAATAACATATATATATAACTTAAGGATACACAAAATTTAAAGGATAAAAAAATATGTACCAAAAGAAGTTGGGGTAGCTACATTAACAATCAGACTATAAAATACTCTTTAAGGCAAAATGCATTACTAGGGATAAAATGAAGCATTACATAATAATAAATAGCTCAATCTACCAGAAAGCTATAACAATTTAAATATGTATAAACCTAGTAACTTAGCCTCAAAGTATATAAAGCAAAAACAGATGTAAAAGGAAAAATAGATAAAATAGATAAATTTACAATCATGCTAAAATATTTTAATATACCTCTCTCAGTAACTGATAGGTCAAGCAGGTAGAAAAATCAGTCATCGTGGCCGGGCGCGGTGGCTCAAGCCTGTAATCCCAGCACTTTGGGAGGCCGAGACGGGCGGATCACGAGGTCAGGGGATCGAGACTATCCTGGCTAACATGGTGAAACCCCGTCTCTACTAAAAAATACAAAAAAAAAAAAAACTAGCCGGGCGAGGTGGCGGGCGCCTGTAGTCCCAGCTACTCGGGAGGCTGAGGCAGGAGAACGGCATAAACCCGGGAGGCAGAGCTTGCAGTGAGCTGAGATCTGGCCACTGCACTCCAGCCCGGGCAACAGAGCGAGACTCTGTCTCAAAAAAAAAAAAGAAAAATCAGTCATCATATAGTAGATTTAAAGAAATACTGCAAAAGTTAGAGCTAATAGATATGTACAGAACACTGTATACAAAAACTTGCTTGCTCTAATGGACACTGCACTCTAACATTGTACCCAGAACTGTTCACATGGATTTAAAAAAACTGACCTCATATTGGTCCATAAAGTAAGTATCAGGGCTGGGTATAGTGGGTTATACCTATAATCACAGAACTTTGGGAGGCCGAGGTGAGAGGATCTCTTGAGCTCAGGAGTTCAAGACCAGCCTGAGTGATGGTAAGAGCTCTTCTACAAATTATTAAAAATTAGTTGGGTGTGGTGGCATGTGCCTGTATCCTCCGATACTTGGGAGGCTGAGTTGGGAGAATCACTTGAGCCCAGCTGGTTGAGGCTACAGTGAGCCATGATTGCACCACTGCACTCCAGCCTGGGTGACAAAGCAAGACCCTCTCTCAAGAACAAAACAAAACAAAAAACTATCAGTAAATTTCAAAATGTTTTGAATCATACAGATAGAGTTGTCAGCTCACAATGCAATCAAGTTAGAAATCACTAATACATGTAAAATACTTAAAATTGTACCTGGTATATAGTAAGTACTCAATAAATGTTATTATCACTGAGGCTAGGAAATGCTTAGCATATCACACTCTATTGTGATTATTTACTTGTCTCTTTACTAGACTATAAGCAATTTAATGGCATTTTTATAGCAGTGAGTAAGAAGCAGTTATCAATATTTATGGTAAGTTGTTGAATGAGTGATGTGCCTTTTTGAATGTCATACAAAGCTGAAAGAACAGTAGAACAAATGATCTTACTAGGTCTTAGATTTCCAGAATTAGCATTGCGCGTAATCAGGATTTTCCTTTGAATAACGATTTTTTTCAACAAATATTTATTGAGTATCTACTATATGTCCTAATGAACTCAGGAATCTCTTTATCCCAAGAGGGAATAGGGATGACAAATAAGAACACACTTTAAAGGGATGAGATAAATTCATGGCTGAATAAGATACATCCTTAAATTAGAGGGACAATGATGTTCTTTCATGATGTCTCTGTGGGGACTTTTGTTGGAGTCCAGTTACTGGTTAGGCAGATTTTTAAGTTAGAACAAGTAATCTTTTGTTTTAAATTCAAGAACATGAGTTTTACACATAAAAAGAGTGACTGTTAAAACTGAGTAGCATCTTTCCCTCAGTCAAACCTCTGGAAATGAATGTGTGTGAGAAAGCAAAGGGAGAAAAGAAATATGAGTCAATGGGAACTTCCTTCAGAGAATATTAAAATAAACTGAAATATTACTTTGAAGGCAGTCATTACCTTGGAGTCATGTTTAGGTTTTTATTTTAGAATACAGTCAGGCCACGTAGGAAAACACCACACCTTTTTCCTATGTGGTATCACTGCAAGGTCTCCATCCTCTCCATGGATTTTATATAATAATTCCAGAATGTGGCAAAAAGTATGAATCATCTTTTTCTTCCTGACTTATTCCTCACCCCCTTAGGACACTGCTATGCACAAGAATGTCATCTGTGTCCTAGCACATCTGAATTTCTTTAACAGAAATGCCTTACATGTTTCTGAAGACTGTCATGAGGCCCAAGGCAATAAAGTTCAACTGACTTGAGCTGTAATCTTCTCCCAAGGAAATGGTTGGGATGCCAAGATGCCTTTTGACTTTGATTTCACAGCAGGGCTTCATTTATAATGACACTGTCCAAACTTTAAATGACAACAGCTGTGATATGAAGCCCTGCACACTCATTTATAATAATTTTCCACAAATTAAAAAAATTAAACAATGGGGAATTTCAATCCATGACCAATTAGCAGAGAACAGGCAATCATAAAACATTTAGACTAGTAGGCACTATTTATTATCTTACAAAATGTTTACACATTGTAGTGCATATCTCAAACCTGTGTGCTGGTCAAATGCTGATTGCAAAATATAAATAAAAAATTCTTTGCAAATCACGTTAGAGACATTCTAAGTTAATTAGGTTGAAAGAGGGAAAAATTTTACAATAATAAGTCTACAACTATTGACACAGCAACAGCATTCCAGAATTGTGCAGTTATGTGTTGGGGAATCAGTCCATAAATACACAATCTGAAGTCCCCTGTGCTTTGGTCAAATAATAGCATTATAGTAATAAACATACCAAGCATTTTATAAACTTGCAAGGTCTTGAATACTGACACACGTTTTATTCTGAACTTTGCTTTGTAATTTACCTTTAATTTTCCTACTACAATTGAAGAGTGAGCCCTGCAATCTTAATTTCCCATTATCCTCAATTACTTCATACTTTTAACCTAGATACCTTTGAACTGTTGTGGCCAACATTCCAGTTTGATAAAACTCTGGAATCTCTAAAAAATGTTATATTTAACCATTAAAGAAAAAACTAGATGGAAAGGAACAGTATGTTACAGAACCGACTTTCCTTTAGAGTTTAGATTAGACACAGCTTAGAAAACAGTTTTTTTGAATTGCCCAAAACATTGAAAACATTTGCATCTTCTCTATAAGGGCAAAAATTAAAAACACAAACTCCTCTTTGTATCATATTACTCTCCTATTCAAAAATTCAGCTATTTTCTGACCATTTTAGAATAATGACCAAACTCTTCTGCCAGGTGTATTAGTCCTCCTCGGTACGGATCCACCTCTATACCCATCTGACCATATGGGCCCCTGTCATGAGCTGCTGCTTTAGTCAACCTATTTTATTTATCACCTTCTATTCCACATCATACTTATTCCTACCATATCTAATATGGTTGAAGAAGCCCATCCATGCTTTGGTTTGTCATTTATATGCTTTCTCCTTGGTATTTTAATATGCATGCCCCCATATTTCTCCCTTCTTTCCAAGTACAATATTAAGCAAAAAATAGGCAAAAGGATTTTTTTTATACAGTTTCAGCTTCAAGTTATATTTTAACATTAAATAAACCTATAAAACCATAAAGGATGTATCACAGTTTTGAATACCACTGTTATTTATATGTACAATGACTCCCATTGAGATAGAAGGTGAATGCTAGACTTGACAAATAATATTAAGCTTTATTTTAAGTTATTTGAGTGAAAGGACCAAGTCAGTTTCAACTTTACATGCCTGGAAACTAGAACACTGCACCTGGCATATGGCAATAATAGCACTTATTAAGTGTTTACTAAGTATCACAAATATTCGAAGTATGAATTTACAGATATTATTTCATTTAATCTTCACAACATCTTGATTAGATAGGTACTGTAATTATGTCCTTTTTGTTGATAATGAAACTGAGCCTCTCAGAGGTTAAATTATTTGCCTGAGATTATATGGCCACAAATGGCAGAGCCAGAATTTGAACCTGGGTAGTCTTACTCCAGTATTTGTGCTTGAAACCTCAATGTTCTCTTGCCTCTCAAGCAAGATATTGAACTGAATATAAAAATGGAGTCTGTGGAAACGTAATTCATGAAAAAGAAAGCTTCTTGTAAATTATAAATAATATTCTCAAGAGAGTTTGAAACTATACATCTATGAAAAAGCAATTAAAAACATAATTGTTACAATTAAACTGCAATGGGGCCGGGCGCGGTGGCTCAAGCCTGTAATCACAGCACTTTGGGAGGCCGAGATGGGCGGATCACGAGGTCAGGAGATCGAGACCATCCTGGCTAACACGGTGAAACCCCGTCTCTACTAAAAAGTACAAAAAGCTAGCCGGGCGAGGTGGCTGGCGCCTGTAGTCCCAGCTACTCAGGAGGCTGAGGCAGGAGAATGGCCTAAACCCGGGAGGCGGAGCTTGCAGTGAGCTGAGATCCGGCCACTGCACTCCAGCCTGGGTGACAGAGCGAGACTCCGTCTCAAAAAAAAAAAAAAAAAAAAAAAGACTCTAAAAGCTGTTCGAGAGAGAGTGAGAAAAAAAAGCAGTTCATCTACAAAGAAACAGGAATTAGGGGTGAAAAGAAGTTCAACAATGTTAGATGATAGAAAATCACACTGGACGCTACTAGAGGCAGTGGAGAAGGACGGGGGCAAGAGTTGAAAAACAGTTGGGTACTATGCTTACTACCTGGGTGATGGGATCAATCTGTATCCCAAACCCCAGCATTATGCAATATACTTGTGTAACAAACCTGCACATGTACCCCCAAATCCAAAATAAAAGTTGAAATTCCTTAGAAAAAGAAATAAAATCACAAACAGCAATGTTTTCAGAGTGCTGAGAAAAAATACTTAAACATCTATTTTATTTTGTATTTAAAAATAATATACAGTAAAATGGACTTGTTTTCTGGCTATACAGGTCTATAGATTCTAGTACATAACCACATTAGATTGTATAACCACAGTCGGATTCAAAATACAGAACAATTCCATCACTCCCCACATTTCTCATTGCCATCTGTTTATAGTCATGCTGTCCTGCATGACTACTAGACCCTGGTAATTACTGGTCTCTTCTGACACTATGGTTTTGTCTTTCTGAGAATGTTATGTCAATGAAACTGCACTATTTATAACCTTTAGCGAGTGGCTTCTTTCACTCATGAAAACATCTTTGAGATTCATCCACACTGTTGTATACAATGGTTCATTTTTATTGCTGAGTAGTATTCCATTGTATGCATGTACCAGTGTGTTTATCCATTCATCTGTTGAAGGACATATGGGTTGTTTCCAGATTTTGGGAATTACAAATAGAGCTGCTATTAATATTCAAGTACAGGTTTTTGTGTTAATGTAAGTTCTGATTTTTTTTTTCCAGGGTAAATCCCTAGGAATGAGATGGCTAAGTCATATGGCAAGTATATGTTTAACTTTATAATAAACTGCCAAACTGTTTTCCAGATAGGTTGTACTATTTTATTATTATTTTTATTTTGAGATGGAGTCTCACTCTGTCACCAGGCTGGAGTACAGTGGTGAGACCTTGGCTCACTGCAATCTCCGCCTCCCAGGTTCAAGTGATTCTCCTGCCTCAGCCTCCTGAGTAGCTGGGACTACAGGCACACGCCACCACATCCAGCTAATTTTCGTATTTTTTGGTAGAGACTGGGTTTTGCCATGTTGGCCAGGATGGTCTCGATCCCTTGACCTCGTGATCCGCCCACCTCAGCCTCCCAAAGTGCTGACTTTACAGACATGAGCCACCATGCCTGGCTGGTTGTACTATTTTATTTGAGAGTTCTGTTATCTCTGCATCCTTGTCAGCCTTTGATATTTTCAGTGTTTTTATTTTAGCCATTCTAGTATGTGTACAGTGGCATTTCTTTAAGGTTTAATTTGCATTCCCTAATGGCTAAAGATATTGAATAGATTTTTATGTGCTTATTTACCATCTATATATCCTCTGTGATAAAATGTCTGCTCAACTCTTTTATCCATTAATACAAATCAAGCGGCTTGTTTTAATATTTTGTAAGAATTCTTTAGATATTTAAAAATACAAGATCTTTGTCAGATATGTTTTGCCAATATTTCCTCCTAGTGTGTGGTTTGCATTTTAATTTTCAACAGTATTTTTTGTAGAAAAAGTTTTAAATTCTGATAAAATCCAATTTATCATTTTCTTCATTTATGGTTTATGCTTTTTGTGTCCTAAGAAATCCTCGCTTTACACCAAGGTCACAAATATTTCCCCTATGTTTTCTTCTGAAGTTTTATAGCATAAGCTCTTATATTTATGTCTACAACTTAATTTTTATAAATGATAAAGCTAAGGGTTGAATTTCACTTCTTCTCCCATGTGGATGTCCTGTTCCAGCACCATCTGTTGAAAAGACTATCCTCTCCCCATGAATTACCACACCTTTGTCAAAAATAAATTATCTATATATGTGTATGTCTATTTCTGGCCTCCCCATTCTGTTCTATGATCTATTTAGCTTTTTTTTTTTTTGTTGTTGTTGTTTTTGAGATGTTGTTTCGCTCTGTCACCCAGGCTGGAGTATAGTTGCTTCATCTTGGTGTACTGCAACCTCCGCCTCCCAGGTTCAAGTGATTCTCCTGCCTCAGCTTCCTGAGTAGCTGGGATTACAGGTGCCCACCAACACGTCTGGAAATTTTTGTATTTTCAGTAAAGACAGGGTTTCACCATGTTGGCCAAGCTGGTCTTGAACTCATGACCTCAAGTGATCCGCCTTACTCGGCCTCCCAAAGTGCTGGAGTTACAGGCATGAAGCCACTGTGCCTGGCCTATTTGGCTATTCTTACACCAATACCACACAGCTTTGATTACCATAGCTTTAATGTAAGTTTTGAAATCAGTTTTTCAATTTATTCTTTTTTTTTTTTTTTTTTTTTTTTTTT
>NC_045446.1:54819823-54863146 GCF_002776525.5 Piliocolobus tephrosceles | reverse complement strand
TTTTGAGATGGAGTCTCGCTCTGTCACCCAGGCTGGAGTGCAGTGGCCGGATCTCTGCTCACTGCAAGTTCCGCCTCCTGGGTTTACGCCATTCTCCTGCCTCAGCCTCCCGAGTAGCTGGGACTACAGGCGCCCGCCACCTCGCCCGGCTAGTTTTTTGTATTTTTTAGTAGAGACGGGGTTTCACCATGTTAGCCAGGATGGTCTCGATCTCCTGACCTCGTGATCCGCCCGTCTCGGCCTCCCAAAGTGCTGAGATTACAGGCTTGAGCCACCGCGCCCGGCCTATTCTTTTTTTTTTTTTTTAATATGGAGTCTCACTCTGTCACCCAGGCTGATGTGCAGTGGTACAGTCTCAGCTCACTGCAACCTCTGCCTCCTGGGTTCAAGTGATTCTCCTGCCTCAGCCTCCTGAGTAGCTGGGATTACAGGTGTGTGCCACCACACCCGACTAATTTTTGTATTTTTAGTAGAGACGAGGTTTCACCATGTTGGTTAGACTGGTCTTGAATTCCTGACCTCAGGTAATTTGCCTGCCTTGGCCTCCCAAAGTGCTGGGATTACAGGCGTGAGCCACCATGCCTGGCCAATTTATTCTTAACAATTGTTTTGGTTATACTAGGTCCTTTGCATCTCCATATAAGAATCAGCTTGCTAATTTCTACAAAAGAGACTGCTAGGATTTTGATGAGAACTGCACTGAATAAACATGAATTTGAGGATTGACATCTTAACAGTTTTGGGTCTTCTAACCTATGAACACGTGTTATGGGGTATCTTTTCATTTATTTCAGTTTCTTTCATTTGTCTCAGTAATATTTTGTACTGTTCATTGCGTAGGTCTTGGCATGTAAATGTATCTCTAAGCATTTCATGTTTATTGGTGCTACTGTAAATAGTATTTCTAAAAATTCTAATTGTTACTATTATATAGAAATCAATTGGTTTTTAAAAATTTACCTTGTACTTGGCAGCCTTGCTAAACTCACTTGTTCTAGAAGTTTTTTGTGTATGTTTGGATTTCTGAAGATTTTTTCTATATATGATATCATATGTGAATAAAGACAGTTTTACTTCTTCCTTTCCAATACTTATCCATTTTATTTCTTTGTATTGCCTTATTTCACTGCCAACAAACTCCACTATAATGTTGAGTAGAATGGTGAGGACAGACATCCTTACTTTTCCTCTGAAATTTATAGGGAGAGCATTCAGTCTTCTTCCATTCGATCTGGTATTAGCTATAGGTTTTTTGTGTATTTATTAGATTGAGAAAATTATCTTCTAATTCTACTGTGAAGAAACTTTTTCTAAGTAATGAGTGGGATATGAATTTGTCCATACTTTTCCTACATCTACTGAGATGATCACATAGCTTTTCCTTCTTGGTCTGTTAATATGGTGAACTTGTTTTCAATTGTTTAACCAACTTGCAACCCTGAGATAAATTCCACTGGTTCATGATGTATCATTTTTTTCTTAAATATTTGGTACAATTCACCAACATCATATTCATTTTTAAATATTCACTAGACATAGTTTCATTTATTTAATCTATTAAAATTATCGGGGGCCGTAAATAAAACTAATTTTCACTTTATAAGATATACAGAATAACTTATGATTCGAAAGAGCTGATTCTGGTCTCAAAAAAAAAAAAAATTATCATGACTTCCTGGTAGCTTCTAGAACATACTACAAAAAATGCTGTTCAAACTGATTTCACAAAGATATCAAGTATTTTCTTAAATAGCATGCAAACAGTACCAGTGGAAGTATTTCCGGAAACTGAGCCCAAATACAGTGCCACTTCAGGACTTGTTGGAAACCTGAATTAACATTTCTACATAGTTCAAGTATGCGCAGCAATAAAACAATAAAATTTGGTCCTACACACGTGCACCAAAATCACTGAAAACAGAATATCTTTTATGTCTACCTGTGAATACACAGATGACTGGGTTTCTCAATAAGTAGTTTTCTACTTTAAACTTTTTGTAAATATTCATACCCATCGATAAAATTTTATAGACATCTACATATCAATATTTTCTTGTTAGTTTTGACGGTAGGTGAAAGCAAGTTATTAAGCTGGGATGTAGCTGGATTACATTTGTTTTTTAGAGTGACCACTCTGACAACAGTGTGGAGAAAGAGCCATGTAGAGGACAGATTCAACCATTCAGCCACCACTGAGCTCCCATTACGTGCCCAGTGCTATTTTAGGTGCTAGTTATATAGCAGTAAACAAATCAAAGTCCCTTTTATCATAGAGTTTACATTAGAGTAGAAAGATACTGGAAATGTACTCCTTAATCTTTAGATATTAAAATCTTACCTTTATTTAAATTTTTGGCCCAAATGCCATCTGTTCATAATCTTTTGTTGTTGTTGTTGTTGTTGTTTTAGAAAGGGCAGGGTCTCACTCTGTCCCTCAGGCTGAAGTGCAGTGGTGTGATTTTGGCTCACTGTAGCCTCGACCTCCCGGGTTCAAGTGACCCTCCCACTTCAGTCTCCTAAGCAGCTGGGACTACAAGCATGTGCCACTGTGCATGGCTATTTTTTTTTTTTTTTTTTTTCTGTAAAGATGGGGTTTTGCCATGTTGCTCAGGCTGGTCTTGAACTCCTGAGCTCAAGTGATCCTCTCACCTCGGCCTCTAAAGTGCTAGGATTACAGGTGTAAGCCACCATGCCCGGCCTATTCTTTAGTTTGTATTTGTATTAAAATTATATATATTGTATATCCTCCCTAATTAGTCATAAGGCCTTTTGAGGGCAATGATTGTGTTAACATAATAGATGTTCAATAAATATTACTAAACAAAAGAACTATTACTTTAAAAATGAAAAGAAAGCTATTTTATAAATATAGCTAAAAGAGAAAATAAAGTATTAGTATAGTGATTCCTTTTTATGAAATCACTTCTCGGGGCCGGGTGCGGTGGCTCACGCCTGTAATCCCAGCACTTTGGGAGGCCAAGGCAGGTGGATCACGAGGTCAGGAGATCGAGACCATCCTGGCTAACACAGTGAAACCCCGTCTCTACTAAAAATACAAAAAATTAGCTGGGCGTGGTGGCGGGCACCTGTAGTCCCAGCTACTCGGGAGGCTGAGGCAGGAGAATGGCGTGAACGTGGGAGGCGGAATTTGCAGTGAACCAAGATCATGCCACTGCACTTCAGCCTGGGCGACAGAGTGAGACTCCGTCTCAAAAAAAAAAAAAAGAAATCACTTCTCAAATGTGCACTTTTATTCTAAGGAACTCACTTTAGCCTAACCACTTATTTTGGACAGTTCTTGTTTTCTGTTCTGTTGGTTTTGTATTTCCCCCCATACTTTCGCTTTTTTTTTTTTTTTTCCTTTTGACCTTAGAAGGCAGGCAACAACAACAACAAAAAAAACCTGACTTACACAATAGAAGATACCCTGAGGCCTTTGTGGTAAAAACACTCAAATCTTACTGAGAAGTTAAGTTGTAAACATCTGTACTCTGTGGGTTTATTTTCAGAAGTTACCCTACTAACTAACAGGTATAGCTCAGAATCTTCATTAACTATTGGCATAGTATCTAGGCCTAGGACTTCCCATCAAAAAATACTGCCATTTCTGACAGAAGTGGCATGGCAGATCAAAGAAGAAATGATATATATTTTAATATATGATGCTGAGGCTATTGGGCAGACGTATGGAAAAATAAAATGAAATTGGACTCTTACTTCAAACTACATGCAAAAATCAGTTGCAGGTGGGTGAAGGTTAGATGATAATATAAAAGAATGACTTCATGACTTCAGATTAGGGGAACATTTCTTATGATACAAAAAAGCACAGTCACAAAGAAAAAGACTAATAAATTGAACTATAGTCACGTGGCCTTACAATGATGTTTTGGTCAACAATGGACTGCATATATGATGGTGGTCACATATGACTATAATGGAGTTGAAAAATTCTTATTGTCTAGTGACATTGTAGCCATTGTAACATCCAAAAGATCACAGTTTAACACATTACTCAGACATTTGGGGTGATGTTGGTGTAAACAAACCTACTGTGCTGCCAGTCTCATAAAAATATAGCACATACAATTTGTACAGTACATAATACTGAAGGATAATAAATATGTTACTGGCTTATGTATATACTATACTAAACTTTTAATCATTATTTTAGAGTACACTTCTACTTATTAAAAAAATAGCTAATGGTAAAATAGCCCAAGGCAAGTCCTGCAGTAGGTATTCTAGAAGGCACTGTTATCATAGGAGATGACAGCTCCATGTGCGTTATTGCCCCTGAAGAACTTCTAGTGGGACAAGATGTGGTGGAAGACAGTGATATTGATGATCCTGACCCTGCGTAGGCCTAGGCTAATGTGTGCATTTATGTCTTCATTTTTAATAAACAAGTTTAAAAAGTAAAAAAGAATAAAAATTTTTTACTTTTTTCTACTTTTCTATTAAAAATAGAAAACACAGCTGGGGTTGAGTACGGTAGCTCATGCCTGTAATCCCAGCACTATAGGAGGCCGAAGTGGGTGGGTCATGATATCAGGTGATTGAGACCATCCGGCCAACATGGTGAAACCTTGTCTCTATTAAAAAAAAAAAAAAAAATCAGCCGGGAGTGGTGGTGCACACCTGTAGCCCCAGCTACTCAGGAGGCTGAGGCAGGAGAATCTCTTGAACCTGGGAGGCGGAGGTTGCAGTGAGCTGAGATCGCCCCACTGCACTCCAGCGTGGTGACAGAACTAGATTCCGTCTCAAAAAAAAAACCACAACCGGGCACGGTGGCTCATGCCTGTAATCCCAGCACTTTGGGAGGCCGAGGTGGGTGGATCATGAGGTCAGGAGTTCAAGACCAGCCTGGCCAAGATTGGTGAAACCCTGTCTCTATTAAAAATGCAAAAAAATCAGTCAGGTGTGGTGGTGGGGGCCTGTAATCCCAGCTACTCAGGAGGCTGAGGCAGAGAATTACTTGAACCTGGGAGGTAGAGGTTTCAGTGATCCAAGACTATGCCACTGCACTCCAGCCTGGGTGACAGAGCGAAACTCTGTCTTGAAAAAAAAAAAAAAAAAAAAAAAAGAAAACAAAAAGATAAAATGAAAGAAAATATTTTTGTACGGCTATACAATATCATGGCCTTGAAGCTAAGTGTTATTACAAAAGAGTCAAATAGTTTAAAAAATTAAAAATTTTGTAAAGCAAAAAAGTTATAGAAAGCTAAGATTAACGTATTTTTGAAGAAACTAAAAAAATAAATTCAGTGTAGTCTAAATGTAAAGTGTTTATAAAGTCTACAGTAGCATACAGTGATGTCCTGGACCTTCACATTCACTCACCCCTCACTCACTGACTCACCCAGAGCAACTTTCAGTCCTGTAAGCTCCATTCATGGTAACTGTCCTATACAGGTGTACCATTCTCAATCTTTTATACTGTATTTTTGCTTTACAATTTCTATGTATAGATATGTTTAGATATACAAATACTTACCATTGTGTTACAACTGCTTACAGTATTCAGTACAGTAATGTGCTGTACAGATTTGTAACCTTGGAGCGATAGGCTATACCATACAACCTAGGTGTGGAATAGGCTAACCAAGCTTGTCCAATCCGCAGCCCACAGGTCGCATGTAACCCAGAACAGTTTTGGATGTGGTCCAACACAATTCATAAACTTTTTAAAAACACTATAAATTTTTTTATTTCTTTAAAAAAATTTTTTTTGGCCGGGCGTGGTGGCTCAAGCCTGTAATCCCAGCACTTTGGGAGGCCGAGATGGGTGGATCACGAGGTCAGGAGATCGAGACCATCCTGGCTAACATGGTGAAACTCTGTCTCTACTAAAAAATACAAAAAACTAGCCAGGCGAGGTGGTGGGCGCCTGTAGTCCCAGCCACTCGGGAGGCTGAGGCAGGAGAATGGCATAAACCCGGGAGGCGGAACTTGTAGTGAGCTGAGATCCGGCCACTGCACTCCAGCCTGTGCCACAGAGCAAGACTTCGTCTCAAAAAAAAAAAAAAAAAAAAAAAAAAAAATTTTTTTTTTAGCTGGGCACGGTTGCTCACGTCTGTAATCCCAGCGCTTTTGGAGGCTGAGGCAGGCGAATCACAAGGTCAGGAGTTCAAGACCAGCCTGGCCAACATAGTGAAACCCCATCTCTACCAAAAATACAAAAATTAGCCGGGTGTAGTGGCGGGTGCCTGTAATCTCAGTTACTCGGGAGGCTGAGGCAGAATAGCTTGAACCAGGGATGTGGAGGTTGTAGTGAGCCAAGATCACTGTACTGCACTCCAGCCTGGGCAACAGAGTGAGACTCCATCTCAAAAAAAAAAAAAAAAAAAATTATTTTTAGCTCATCAGCTATTTTCAGTGTATTTTATGTATGGCCCAAGACAATTCTTCTTCCAATGTGGCCCAGGGAAGCCAAAAGATTGGACATTCCTGGTACCATGTACAGCACACTCCTACTTATTTAAAAAAACAAGTTTGCCTAAGCGCACAACAACAAAACTGTCAAGCTACACATTTTTCAGCATGTATCCCCACTGTCAATTTAAAAATTTATAAAATGGCATCATAAAGAGTCAAATGACAAGTCACTGCATACAAGAAGACATTTGTAAAATATATAACTGTTATCCAGACTATATAAATAATTATTATAGAACATTAAGAACAAAAGAGATAACTCAGAAAAAGTTGGGTAAAAATGTAAACAGGTACTTCGAAAAAGAGAAAATCATGCTGGATATAGTGGTTCACACCCGTAACCCCAGCACTTTGGGAGGCTGACAGGGGTTGATGGCTTGGGCCCAGGAGTTCACGACCAGCCTGGGCAACATGGTGAAACCCTGTTTCTACAAAAAAAATACAAAAATTAGCTTGGCGTGGTGGCATGTGCCTGTAGTCCCAGCTATTCAGGAGGTTGAGGTGGGAGGACCATTTGAGCGGAGGTTGCAGTGGGCTGAGACTGCGCCACTGCACTCCAGCCTGGGTGACAGGGCGAGACTGTCTCAAACAAACAAACAAAATGAGAAAACCAGAATGGCCAAGAGACATGAAAAACTGCTCAACTTCAGTAGTAATGCAAATTATAATCACAAAGAGAGAGCATTACACAGCCACCAGATTGGGAAAAATAAAAAAGTCTGACAAAACAAGTGTTGATGAGGATGTGAAACAATAATGGAGTTTCTTGTGGGAATGAGATTAGTATAATTACTTAGAAAAAAAAAATTGACCTCCTTTAATACAGTTGAACATATGCATATCCTAAGATTCCATTCCATATCCTAGGAATTCCATTCCTAGGTATATATTCTAACACTTATATACCTGGGTACTAGAATTGTATGACAATGATGTTTTTAACAGAGTTGTTTAAAATAGCTGAGATGTGGAAAAAACCAAAATGTCCACATGAATAAAATGCAGGAGTGACAGTCCAGAGGCACAGGCTCACCAGACGACTAAGACCAAATCACAGAACTACAGAACGCTTCTCTTCCCTGACACCTTACCACAATACATTAGTAAAGGCCTACTTACAGCAGCTCCTTTTGGTTGTTGTTGTTGTTTAAATAGAGACAGGGTCTCACTACGTTGCCCAGGCAGGTTTCTAATTCCTGGGCTCAAGCCATCCACCTGCTCTGGCCTCCCAAAGTGCTGGGATTACAGGCATTAGCCACCACACCAGGCCTTGCAGCAGTTCCTTTTACATAGTATATCACATTTGGCTATCAAGATAAAATTATAAGGCATACTAAAGGGCAAAAAACACAGATTGAAGAGACAGGAAGTATCAGAACCATACTTAGATATGGAGGTACGTTAGAATTATTAGACCAGGAATTTAAAACAACTGTGATTAATGTGCTAAGGGCTCCACTGGATAAAGTAGACAGCACACAAGAATAGATGGACAATATAAATAGAAAGATGGAAATTCCTCGAAAGAACCAAAAAGTAATGCTAGAGATCAAAAACACAGTTAACAGAAATAAAGAATGCCTTTGATGGGCTTAGTGGTAGACCGGACATGGCTGAGGAAAGAATCTCTGAGAGCCAATAAATAGACCCGCATAGATATAGTAAACTGATCTTTGACAAAGGAGCAAAGGCAATAGAATGGAAACAAAATAGTCTTTTCAACAAATGGTGCTGGCACAACTGGACATTCACATGCAAAAACTGAACCTGGACAGAGACTTTACACACTTCACAAAAAATACGTCAAAATGGACCAGATATCTTAGTGTAAAATGCGAAACTATAAAACTCCTAGAAGACTACATAGGAGAAAATCTAGATAACCTTGGGCTTGGCAGTAACTTTTAGGACACACTATCAAAAGCATGATCCACGAAAGAAATAACTGATAAATGAGGCTTCATAAAAATGAAAATTTTCTGTTCTGCGAAAGACACCATCAAGAGAATGAAAAAATAAGCCACAGATTAAGAGAAAATATTGGCAAAATATAAATCTGTACAACACCAAGAATGAACCCTAATTTAAAATGTGTACTTTGGATCACAATGATGTGTTAATGTAGGTTCACCAACTGTAACAATTATACAATGTTACAGGGTGTTTATAGTGGAGGGGACGATAGATGTGTGGGGGGCAGGTGGTATACAGAAAATCTCTGTACCTTTTGCTCACTGTTACTGTGAACTAAAAACTGTTTTAAAAAATAAAGTCTATTAAAGAGAAAAAGAATATAAGGCTTCAAAAATTAAAAGACAAGTGGAGAAGGATGAACTTGTGAAGATGGAGATGAAATGGCCAGGGAGACAGAAGGATATGCTAGAAATGTTTCATTATGGAAGCCAAGGAAAGAGAGTACTTGAAAAAGAAGGCCGGGTGCAGTGGCTCACGCCTGTAATCCCAGCACTTGGGGAGGCCGAGGCGGGCAGATCACGAGGTCAAGAGATTGAGACCATCTTGGCCGCCATGGTGAAACCCTATCTCTACTAAAAATACAAAAATTAGCTGGGGGTAGTGGAGCGCGCCTGAAATCCCAGCTACTCAGGAGGCTGAGGCAGGAGAATTGCTTGAACCCAGGAGGCAGAGATTGCAGTGAGCCGAGATCGCGCCACTGCACTCCAGCCTGGTAACAGAGCGAGAGTATGTCTTTAAAAAAAAAAAAAAAAAAAAAAGAAAAGAAAAGAAAAAAAGAAAAAAATTCTAGCTGATAATCTGCTTCCTCTATCCTTCAAAACAAGGAAAAGATGGACTTACCCATGAAGAGGTAACATTAATAATTTGTACAGTTTACATAGTTTCAAAGTTGCTACTGTAATTTTTTTTGCTTTTCTTTCAGAAACAAACAAAAAAAAGACTAGACTTAAAGTTCCTGTGAGATAAAAGGAAACTCAATTATAAATCTGTCATACTTAGAAGGGTTAGTAGGATGACCAAATAAACAAAATGTACAAAAAACCATTCTGTACATTAGAAAAGGCTTCATGCATATAAAAAATGTCATAAGAAACCAAATAGGCCAGGCACAGTGACTCATGCCTGTAATCCCAGCACTTTGGGAGGCCAAGGTGGGTGGATCACCTAAGGTCAAGAGTTCGATATCAGCCTGACCAATATGGTGAAACCCCATCTCTACTAAAAATACAAAAATTAGCCAGGTGTGGTGGCATGCGCCTGTAACCTCAGCTACTCTGGAGGCTGAGACAGGAGAATTGCTTGAACCCAGGAGGCAGAGGTTACAGTGAACCAAGATTGTGCTACTGTACTCCAGCCCAGGTGATAGAGCGAGATTTCGTCTCCAAAAACAAACAAACAAACAAAAAACCAAATAGTAATTTTTAGCATTTTAAATCTATGAGTTGTCATAATGTTGCCTTTATAATACTAGCAAAGATAAACTAATCATATACTTATGTAATCAACTATCACAAATAACTAGGGATAATTTTCTTTATGACATATCATAAAAAGATGATAACAGAAGATCAGAGAAAAGCTTACCTAGTTCTCAGTTTCAAGAAAAATAATCTGGTATATTACTGTAAATGGTCAAAAACAAACAAACACTGGCAGAAAAATTTTAAATTTTAAGAACGTAATTGTTCCTGCTGAGCATTATTAATGAAAATGTTTTTGAAATTCACAATCCTGTTCCATACAATAAATGAAATATATTTATATTTATATTTCACATATTTGCCTGTGCTTAAATATATTTTTTTCAGATGCACTGACAAACACACTCAGTGAAATGTGAAGCGTTATAGGTAGTCAGGATAGTAACATGAAAGCGGCCTTGGAAATACTAAGAAACAATGTGCAAGTCCTGAACTTATATCTTTTTCTTTCTTTTCTTCTTTTTTTTTTTTTTTGAGACAGGGTCTTACTCTGTTGCCCAGGCTGGAGTGCAGTGGTGCAGTCATGGCTCACCGCAACCTTAAACTACTGGGCTCAAATGATCCTCCTGCTCAGCCTCCTGAGTAGCTGAGACTACACACATCTGGCTATTTTTAAACTTTTTGTAGGGATGGAGTGTTGCTCAGGCTGGTCTTGAACTTCTGGCCTCAAGTGATCCTCCTGCTTCAGCCTCCCAAAGTGCTAAGGGTACAGGAGCAACTCACCATGCCTGGCCCTGAACTTGTTTGTTACTCATAACATAAAATTGGGTATTAGTCAGAAGATCAACAGCCTCTTGTTTGGCTTGGGCCTTCTGTACCCCACACCCTCATCAACCAAATGGATTATATTTAGACATTTAATTTAACGTCTGTACCATTTAAGATTAAACATGTGTTCTTTTTTTTAAAATTTCATTTAAAAAAAACTCACGAACTTCCATTTCAATATAAAAGATGTAGGAAATACAGGTAAGTGAAAAGAAAGCAAAATATCTTGTGGATAAATCCCACCATCTTTGAATGATCAATGTAACTCTTTGGTGTCAATACTTCATTTTCTTCCTAATAGCAGATTACATATTTATTCATATAATTTCTCTTTTATAAAGTCACTTTATTCTTGAACTGATTTCCTTCCTTGGCCTCTGTGATCTTCTTTTGTCTCAGGTTCCATTACAAGTTTTTATTATTCTGTCTACCCCCTTAATATTAGTATTCCTCACTTTGTGTTTTCATCTTCAGATCTCTTCTTATGGTACCTGTCTTCCTCAGGTTAGGGCAACAATTTTTGTGACATAAAGCACCACTGGAATCTGTATCTCCAGCCGAGACCACCCTCCTCAGCTCCATCTGACTGGACACCTCCAATTTCATGTCTTTAAAAACCCCAAACTCGATATATCCTAAACTCAATTATCTCCACCCAGGTCTCTGACACTCACCCCTAAGCATGATCCTCTTCCACACTGTCTTGGTAAACAGGACCAGCATTTATTCAGTTACCTCGCTGAAAACCTTTCCATCACATTATGCCCTGTGATTCCATCAGATATCAACTTGATGCCTCCAAAGTGATGTTCTTTCTACCTAGCCATCCAACAATATGCTTAGTTGAAATAGGTGCATCTAGGGACCATGAATTAAGTAGTTATATGATCATTGCCCTCTTGAAGTTTGATCAAGTACTGTTATTTCTATCTTCACCACCTTTGTCATTAGTTCCCTCTTATTAACTTACTACCTTTGGACTTTCACCATGGCTATAACCTTTACTCCTATCCATTTTACAGCCTTTGGGGGAGCTTTGTAGTACAAATCAGATTGCTTCTCTGTTTTCCCCCCATCCTCCTATTTTTAGCTTTCCCATGTCTACTAAGTCTACTTGTCCATTTTCTTTTCTTTTTTTTTTTGAGACAGGGTCTCACTTTGTCCTCCACGTTGGAGTGCTGTGGCACAATCATGGCTCACTGCAGCCTCGATCTCCTGGGCTGAAGCCATCCTCCCACCTCAGCTTCCTGAGTAGCTGGAAATACAGGTGCACGCCACCATGCTTGGCTAATTTTTGTATCTTTGTTTTTTATTTATTTTATTTTTTGTAGAGACAAGGTTTTGCCATGTTGCACAGACTGGTCTCAAATTCCTGGGCTCAAGGGATCCACTCATCTTGGCCTCCCAAAGTGCTGAGATTACAGGCATGGCCACTACGCCTGGCCCCTTTGCTTTCTATATTCTAAAATTTTGTTGCGAATACCTCTTTATTTTCTTTTCCTTGTGGATTTACATCTTTTTTTTTTTTAATCCTCTACTATCCAACTTTTAGGAAAAGAGTAGAAGTAAATGGAATATGGAGATAAATGACCAGGAGCCCAGAATTAGGTCATTCTTGAGTTCATAATTCCTAGAAATTTATACCACTATTGTTAGAATATTTTGATTTCTTTTCTGTCACATTCTCTAGCTGATTTTCCACCAATATTTGAAATAATCTCTCCTTTCTTCCTCTTCTTTTTTTTTTTTTGAGACAGAGTTTCGCTCTTATTGCCCAGGCTGGAGTGCAATGTCGTGATCTTGGCTCACCGCAACCTCCACCTCCCGGGTTCAAGCAGTTCTCCTGCCGCAGCATCCCGAGTAGCTGGGATTACAGGCATGCACCACCACACCAGGCTAATTTTGCATTTTTAGTAGAGACAGGGGTTTCTTCATGTTGGTCAGGCTGGTCTCAAACTCCTGACCTCAGGTGATCCGCCCGCCTTGGCCTCCCAAAGTGCTGGGATTACAGGCATGAGCCACCGTGCCTGGCCTCTTCTTTATTTTTTTTAAAAAAAAACTTACTTATTTCTTATCTTATATAGACCTCTAGTCCAAAGAAATAGAAAATAAGACTCAGTAAGTTGCCAGGTATATTGGGAGAGTATAGCAACCACATATAACTCATAAGGCTCAAAACTGCAAATACTGCGTGTATGTATATACACATATATGTACATTTATTTATTTATTTTTAGCATGGAAAAACAGGCGGAATTGGGAAGGGGGAAAAATTTACTCCAAGTTGTGTAACTGAGCTTTGGCAGGGAGATAGGGAGGCAAGAGTCAGGCCAAGTTCCTGATACAGAGAAGCTACCAGCTTTGTGTGAAGTTTTATTGTAGGCACCAGTGCAAGAATTATGTACTATTAATTACCATATATATGCCTTAGCATATGCCTACATAAAACCTAGTCTGTCTTTCAGAACATATATTTAAAGGAATTTTATAATTAGGTTGCAGATCATTAGACTTTCTGCTTATTGAGTGATAAAGTAACTTCTTTCCTACATGAGAAGAGACATTAATCTAAAATTTCTTTATGATTTTATCTATTCTAAGATTTCAGTGTTGTGTGGAAAAGTAGCTCTTCAAAGTACTGGTTTTAAAAGACTAGTTGCAGAAGGAGGCCAATTTCCCAAAACAAAAGTGACTGGATATTAAATTGCAATGCGGACACTGTGCCCTGTAACTTTATTTCAGAATGTCCAGGTATGAGGACAGTGATACCCTAGTCAGGGAAGCATGACATGGAGAGAGGCCAAGTCTTTCTAATGCCCTGGTGTTCTGTCAGGGTTCCACAACCTACCCTTAAGTGTTCCCCCTACCCTTAATTTTCCCATTCATTGCATCCTTTGCCCTACTTTCCTTTCTCTTTTCTGGTTTACCTCTTCCCTTCTCAGCCTACTGCCTATAGTAATAGTTTTCAAAATATGGTCCCTAGATGATATGCATCAGTATGACCTGAAAACTTTTTTTCTCTTTAGATGGAGTTTTGTTCTTGTTGCCCAGGCTGGAGTACAATGGTTTGATCTCGGCTCACCGCAACTTCTGTCTCTAGGGTTCAAGCGATTCTCCTGCCTCAGCCTCCCAAGTAGCTGGGATTACAGGCATGCGCCCCCATACCTGGCTAATTTTGTATTTTCAGTAGATATGGGGTTTCTCCATGTTGGTCAGGTTGGTCTCCAACTCCTGACCTCAGGTGATCTGCCCGCCTGGGCCTCCCAAAGTGCTGGGATTACAGGCTTGAGCCACTGCGTCTGGCTAGAACTTGTTAAATATGCAAATTCCTAGGCTCCATCCTAGACCTACTTAATCAGAAACTCTGGGTGTGGCCTCAGCGACCTGTGTTTTAACATGCTCTCTAGTTATTCTAATACTCGCTAAACTTCAAGAATCACTGCCTTATAGTGTACTAAAATTATTCTTTCTGATATGACCTTGAAACATTCTAGAAAACTAGAATTATACCTGATTTTAGATTCAAGCAAATGTGTGAAATTCTTTGCATGATTAAAATTACTCTGTACTTGCTTAAACTTGTCACCACATTTTTTTTTTTTTGAGACGGAGTCTTGCTCTGTGGCCCAGGTTGGAGTGCAGTGGCCGGATCTCAGCTCACTGCAAGCTCTGCCTCCCAAGTTCAGGCCATTCTCCTGCCTCAGCCTCCAGAGTAGCTGGGACTACAGGTGCCCACCACCTCGCCCGGCTAGTTTTTCGTATTTTTTTAGTAGAGACGGGGTTTCACTGGGTTAGCCAGGATGGTCTCGATCTCCTGACCTCATGATCTGCCCATCTTGGCCTCCCAAAGTGCTGGGATTACAGGCTTGAGCCACCGCGCCCGGCCAGTCACCACATTTTTACAATTAAAATCTAAGTGTTTTAAAGAAATATGCTTGTGTTACTTACTTCCTACTTATGTCTTTATTTCTTCACCAATAAGTATGAGCCCAGTGCATACAAAGTAAAAGCCCACATACAGTCTCTTACAACTGGAGTTATTCTGTCTTCAAAGGGCTTTCAAGCTAGTGGAACTAACAGATAAGCAGGCTTACCTATAGCTAATATAAATCCATGTGTTTAACTTGCCACAATAGAAGTAGAAAAAGATGTTATGAGATTATAGAAGAGGGAGCGATTCCAATAGCAACCAGAAAAGCCTTCATGGGCTGGGCATGGTGGCTCATGTCTGTAATCCTAGTACTTTAGGAGGCCAAGGTGGGAGGATGCTTGAGTCCAGGGGTTTAAGACCAGCCTGGGAAACATAGTGGGACTCCAATTATACAAAAAACTTAAAAATTAACTGGCATGGTGGTATGCACCTGTAGTCCTAGCTACTCAGGAGGCTGCAGTGGGAGGACTGGTTGAGCCCAGGAGATGGAGGCTGAATGCAGTGAGCCACGATCATGCCACTGTACTCCAGCCTGGGAAACAGAGCAAGACTGCCTCGAAAAAAGAAAGAAGTAAAAAATCAGCTTCCATGAGTGAGACATATTTTAGCTAGACTGGAAGATGAATAGTCTATTTGGACTCATTTTTCTTTCACATTTTCCTCTAATTTTTTCTCTTATATCCCAGTAGTTAATGGCTGTTATTTTGCACATAGTTTACACTATACCTATAATTTACATAAAGTTTTTACACATATCTGCACTAAAAATTGGGTCTACTGATTTTCATTTTTAAGTATTATGTTTTGCCTAAATAGAAGTTTACAAAATGAAACTAGTTTATCATTATGCGAATTCAAAAATTTTTTTTCCTTTCACACAAATTTAAAGAAATGTTATTAGGGTTACAGACCAAACACCATTATCATTTTGAAAAGACTAAAAGGCAGAAATGAAATCCACAGGCAGACAGCCCGGGCGGCGCCCTGGGCCTGGTTAAAGATCGACCCCTGACCTAACCGGTTATGTTATCTATAGATTCCAGACGTTGTATGGACAAGCGTTGTGAAAGTCCCTGTCCTGTTCTGTTCTGTTCTGATTACCGGTGCTTGCAGCCCCCAGTCACGTACCCCCTGCTTGCTCAATCGAAACCACCCCCCTCCCACCCATGGTTAAGCAAGCAGTTTGTCTAAAAAAAAAAAACCCTAGACGTTTGTGGTTTAAAAAAGGGTGGGAGCCAATCAGAAACTGCCGAATGTTCAAACTTCAAAATGTCAACCAATCCCAATCTTGTAACTGCAAAAATGCCCTAATCTTCTGTAACCTGTTTGTGCCTTACTATAAAAAGTAGGCTTGAGCTGTGCTCGGGACCTCTCTCTTGCCCTCCTGACTACGCCTGTATGGAGAGAGGTCTGGGTTCGAACCTGCAATAAAGTGATCCCGGCCGCTTGGCTTTGACTTCGGTTTCTGGTGGTCGTCTTTGAAGAGGGTCTCGGAACTCAGGGCACAACATTTGGGGGCTCGTCCGGGATTCCCCCTGAGCCCACCAGGTGACCAGACTCCAGGTCAATGGGTCATCACTAATCAGTAAGTAAGCCGGCTTTGTCTCTGTTCGTCTTTGTCTCTCTGAGGAATCCCGCGGGATCTGTACTGAGGTTGGCATAGTCTTGGCGGACGTGCTATAAGACAGCCACCAGGGACCGGTAGGAGACGTCCTCCGGTGCCCATCTGGGGCCTCTGTATTCTGTTGGCCTGTCTGACTCTGATCGGGAACTAAACCCGAAACGCGCTTGCGGAACTGTTTTCTGTTGTTGCTGTTGTAGACTATTACTTGTTTAGAACTCACTTTCACTTTTCAGGAGCCGCTGGACGAGACAAAAGTTACTTCAAATCCTGTTACTGATATTTCTCTGTATCCCTTTCTCTACCTCCAGGGTTCCTGAAATGGGCGGCGCCCAGAGTACGCCACTCTCTCTCCTTGTAAATAACTTTAAAGATGTCAAAGCTAGGGCCTATGACCTTAGTGTAGAGCTAAAGAAAGGAAAATTGATAACCTTCTGCCGCTCAGAGTGGCC
Organism: Piliocolobus tephrosceles; assembly: GCF_002776525.5. Lineage (NCBI taxonomy): Eukaryota > Metazoa > Chordata > Mammalia > Primates > Cercopithecidae > Piliocolobus > Piliocolobus tephrosceles. The sequence continues at coordinate 54,846,481 of NC_045446.1, read as the reverse complement.
CACTTTCGGGATAGGGTGGCCTCCCGAGGGAACATTTTGCCTTCCTATTATCACTAAGGTAAAAACTAAAATTTTCCTACCAGGACGTTCGGGGCATCCTGATCAGATCCCCTACATCTTGGTATGGCAAGACCTTGTGGAAAACCCACCACCCTGGCTAACTCCTTTTGTACTGGCCCCGGAGCCATGTAAAGCACTGGTCGCACAACCAGTGGAAAACTCTCACAAACCAAAAACTCCATCCGCTCCCCAGTCCCTGTGTTGCCTGACAGTCAGGACCCTCTGTCTTTGGAACCCCCACCTTATCTCCCTCACCCCGATCCTTCAGGCCCCGCTGGCTGCTCTCCCGGGAGGGCACGAGGAACGAGAGGCAGCAGCCGCGCCAGTGGCAATCGAGAACGAAAGTAATTCTGGGGGGCCAGCGGGACGAACGCGTGGACACGCCCAACGTGAGACGATCTCGCAGCCCCCCGATTCCACTGTGGCACTCCCCCTGAGGGAAATAGGACCCCCTGATGATACGGGCAACCCTAGGCTCCAGTATTGGCCATTTTCCACCAGTGACTTATACAACTGGAAAACCCAGAATGCCTGGTTCTCAGATAACCCCAAAGACCTAACGGTCCTTCTAGACAGTGTTATGTTCACCCACCAACCCACCTGGGATGACTGTCAGCAGCTCCTCCAGATTCTGTTCACGACGGAGGAGCGAGAAAGAATACAGGTTGAGGCCAGAAAACTGGTTCCTGGAGATGACGGCCAGCCGACCGCCAATCCTGACCTCATCAATGCAGCTTTCCCTCTGACCAGACCTAGATGGGATTACAACACGGCAGAAGGTAGGGGAAGGCTACTCGTTTATCACCAGACTCTAATGGCGGGTCTCCGGGCTGCCGCTCGCAAGCCCACTAATTTGGCCAAGGTATATTCTGTATTGCAGGGAAAAACAGAAAGCCCAGCTGTCTATTTAGAAAGGTTAATGGAAGCCTTTAGGCAGTTTACCCCTGTGGACCCAGAAGCTCCTGAAAACCAGGCGGCTGTCGTTATGTCCTTTGTAAATCAGGCCGCCCCAGACATTAAGAAAAAACTCCAAAAATTAGAAGATTTAGAAGAGAAACAAGTCCAAGACCTTCTTCGGATAGCACAGAAAGTTTATAATAACAGAGATGCTCCGGAGGAGAGGCAAATTAAGGCCACCGAGAAAATGACCAAAGTCCTGGCTGCAGTTGTTCAAAAAGAGCAGTTACAATCAGGAGAAACCCAGTCCAAGCGCGCCCCTAGACGCGACCTGGGAAAAGATCAATGTGCATACTGCAAAGAGACAGGCCACTGGATAAAAGATTGCCCCAAAAAGAAACAGCGCCAGTCAGGACAAGGGCAGTGGCAGCCTAAACCCACACCTATACTTGTGACCCAAGATATGGATTAGGGGGGACGGGGTTCGGACCCCCTCCCCGAACCTAGGGTAACTCTGCAAGTGGAGGGGTCCCTGGTTCAGTTCCTAGTCGATACCGGGGCGCAACGTTCAGTCTTGGTCAAGCCTTATGGAAAATTGTCTGATAATTCATCTTGGGTACAAGGAGCCACAGGAATTAAAAAATATCCTTGGACAACTCAGAGGACCATAGACTTGGGAACAGGAAAGGTGTCCCACTCCTTCCTAGTGATTCCTGAGAGCCCTTGCCCCTTGTTGGGGAGAGATCTGTTAACAAAAATGGGGGCCCAAATTCACTTCCAATCAGGGGGTCCCAAAGTGACTGACTCTCAAAACAAGCCAATATCCATCCTCACTATCACCTTGGAGGATGAATATAGACTCCATCAGGAGCAAGTGCCTCCTGATCAAGATATCAACTCCTGGCTCCAGCGTTTCCTGGAAGCATGGGCAGAAACCGGGGGCTTAGGGCTGGCAAAACACCGCCCCGCCATATTTGTTGAAGTTAAGCCTGGGACAGACCCGGTTCGGGTTCGGCAGTACCCAATGCCCCTAGAGGCCAAAGAGGGGATTACGCCCCACATCCGCTGGCTTCTAGACCAAGGAGTTCTACGTGCCTGCCACTCGCCGTGGAACACTCCGTTGTTACCTGTTTGTAAACCTAATAGTAAAGACTATAGGCCGGTGCAAGATTTGAGAGAAGTCAACAAAAGAGTCATGGACATACACCCCACCGTACCCAACCCATATACCCTCTTAAGTACTTTGAACCCTGAAAAACAGTGGTATACTGTCCTTGATTTAAAAGATGCTTTTTTCAGCCTACCCTTGGCTCCCAAAAGTCAAGAGCTTTTTGCATTTGAATGGACAGACCCCCAGAGGGGTATAAACGGCCAGCTAACATGGACCAGATTGCCACAGGGATTCAAGAACTCGCCAACCCTGTTCGACGAAGCCCTCCACGAAGATCTGGGTGAGTACCGACGGCAACACCCTGAAATAAATCTTTTGCAGTATGTTGATGATCTTTTAGTAGCGGCCAAATCCCCGGAAGCCTGTGTTCAAGGAACCGAAGACCTCCTAAAGACTTTGGGGAAGCTAGGCTACCGGGCCTCAGCAAAAAAGGCTCAAATCTGCAAATCAGAGGTAACCTATCTGGGATACCTGTTAAAAGGGGGGCAATGTTGGTTAACCAGTGCCCGGAAAGAGACAGTCCTACGTATCCCTAGACCCCAATCAACGCGACAAGTAAGAGAATTCCTGGGGTCGGCGGGGTTCTGTAGGTTATGGATACCCAGGTTTGCAGAGTTAGCCAAGCCCCTATACCAGGCAACAAAGGAACAGCAGCCCTTCAATTGGACGGAAGAGGCTGAGTTGGCCTTCCAACAGATCAAAATCGCTCTGTTATCAGCCCCCGTGCTGGGACTCCCTGATGTCTCCAAGCCCTTCCACTTATACGTGGACGAAAGCAGGGGCGTTGCCAAAGCGGTATTAACTCAGTATTTAGGCCCCTGGCGGAGGCCAGTTGCCTATCTGTCAAAAAAATTGGACCCAGTAGCCGCAGGATGGCCTCCCTGCCTCCGAATAATTGCAGCAACCGCTTTGATGGTGCAAGATGCTGATAAACTGATCATGGGCCAGGAACTACGGGTCACTACTCCACATGCCATCGAAGGCGTTCTCAGACAGACGCCTGATCGATGGATTAGCAATGCCCGGCTCACCCACTACCAGCGGCTACTGCTAAACCCCCTCAGGATAACCTTCCTGCCCCCAACGACCCTGAACTCTGCGTCACTACTGCCAAATCCGGACTTAGAAACCGCGTTCCATGACTGCTCCGAGATATTGGCCCAGATGCACGGAGTCAGGGAAGACCTGCAAGACCGCCCACTGCCCGAGGCCGACCTCATCTGGTTCACTGATGGGAGCAGTTTTATCTACCAAGGACAAAGGTACGCAGGGGCGGCGGTAACTTCAGAAACTGAAATAGTTTGGGCAGAGCCTTTGCCCCCGGGGACATCAGCTCAAAAAGCTGAATTAGTGGCTTTAACCCAAGCCCTAAAAATGGGAAGAGACCACAAACTGAAAATATATACTGACAGTCGGTATGCTTTTGCTACCGCCCACATACATGGGGCAATATACAGAGAAAGGGGGCTCCTCACGGCAGAAGGGAAAAATATCAAAAATAAGGAAGAAATCATAGCCTTACTAGCAGCCCTTTGGGGACCCAGAAAGCTAGCAATAGTCCACTGCCCAGGACACCAAAAGGCTACTGACTCAGTCTCCCGAGGAAATAACTTGGCTGATCAGACTGCTAAAAATGTGGCTAAAACTCCAAACTCTCACACAACTACTAGCCCGGGGCCCAAAGAGTTACCCCCAAATCCAGAATACTCAGAGAGTGACCTTCAGTGGATAGACAAACTTCCCATGGCCCAAATCCTTAATAATTGGTGGAAAGACTCTGAAAATAACATCATACTCCCAGAAAAATTAGGACAACGAGTGTTAGAACAAATCCATCGGAGCACCCATTTAGGTTCGCGGCGAATACTGGACTTAATAAGACGCTCTAAATTAAAAATTAAAGACGCCTCCAGAAAGGCTGATCAAGTAGTCAAAAACTGTGCAGTTTGCCAACTCAATAAGGCAGGTAACCAACCCCAAAGCAGTGGAAAAAGGCAGAGAGGAGACAGACCTGGGGCCTATTGGGAAGTTGACTTCACAGAAATAAAACCAGGAAAATATGGATATAAATACTTGCTAGTCTTTGCAGATACCTTTTCAGGATGGACGGAAGCTTTCCCCATAAACAGAGAGACTGCTCAGGTTGTGGCAAAAAAAATCCTAGAAGAAATCTTGCCCAGGTATGGATTCCCAGTTATGATAGGATCAGACAATGGGCCTGCCTTCGTCGCTAAGGTAAGTCAGGGACTGGCTTCCATTCTCGGGGCTGATTGGAAATTACATTGTGCATATCGCCCCCAGAGCTCAGGGCAGGTAGAAAGAATGAATAGAACATTAAAAGAGACCCTAACTAAATTGACCATGGAGACTGGTGCTAACTGGGTATTCCTTCTCCCCTACTCTCTGTTCAGAGTGCGTAACTCCCCTTACAAATTAGGACTTACCCTTATGAAATTATGTATGGCTGGCCTCCCCCTATCATCCCTGACCTGAAAGATAATCTCATTAAAACCGAAGCTGATGATAGTCTTAAACTCTTATTCTCCCTACAAACTCTACAGAAAGTTCATGAGGAGGTCTGGCCTAACCTAAGAGAGCTGTACAAAATAGGACCTCCACCCGAACCACATCAGTTCCAGCCAGGAGATTGGGTTCTCATCAAACGCCATTGGCAAGAGACCTTAGAGCTGAGGTGGAAAGGACCATTCCAGATAATCTTGACAACACCAACCACACTCAAGGTGGAAGGAATCGCCGCCTGGATCCATTACACACACGCCAAACCAGTGGATCCAGTCTCGGACCTCGTCGGACCGCCAGCGGCTTGGACGATGGACCGGACTAAAGACAATCCTTTAAAACTCACCTTGCGCCATCAACAACCTAAACTGTAATTATGATATCCCTTTCCCTCACAATGCTTTTGCTTGTACAGGCCTTTATCTGGGAGACCCAATCACAGGGGGCCTCATCCCCGTTTGCTTGGTGTTTTTACTTAACTGAGAATTGGACTGACCATGCCCAGACACAAAAAGAGAGCCAGGTCTTGGCAACGGCTGACTGCCACCCTGCAGGGTGTCAAACGGCCATCTATCTAAATTTCTCTGATTTTGTCACAAAACCAGGAAAGGTCACCCCCGCTATCTGTTTTCTCTTTGACCAACAAATCATCTATTGTAAAGATTCTTGGGTCGAACAGAATGTCGGTTGTCCTTATGGGTCCTGTAAAATCCACACTGCCAAAACTCTCACAGCTTCTGAGACCCTCTCCGGACAACGCTATAACTCTCATAATTTTTTCAAAACCAACTTAGGATATACATGGGTTGTCTGGGATCCGTGGGACTCCCGCTGGACCACCCGACAGAAAGGGGCCATGTACATGACCCCAAAAACAACGTGGCCCAGCAGCCGCCTTTACCTTTGGCGCTCTCTTGTTCAGATCCAAACCACCCTCCACGCTACAATCCAGAAACAGGAAAAAGAACTAAACATACAACTCTCAGCCTTAACTTCCCCTCGCCCCTTCTCTTGGTTATCTCTACTAAGAGAGGGATTACTGCTTGCAAACGCCACCGGTCTAGGCAATCTCTCCACGTGCTTCTTCTGTGCTGCCCTAGGGCGACCACCCCTGACGGCCGTCCCACTCATGGGCCCCTTCAATAATTCTCCTACACACAGCTCAGGACACTTCCTCCTCTCTGGTGTCCCCCTATTCTTGAGCCCTGGACAAACACAGGTCTCATTCTGCTACTCAAATGCTAGCACCTCCCTCTGCAATACGACCTCTTCTCCTAACACAACCCTGTTCGCCCCTCATGGTTCTTTCTTCTGGTGCAATGGAACCCTACATAAAAATCTTTCCACCCAGGCCACTAAGACCCTCTTATGCCTTCCTGTCACACTGGTTCCCCAATTAACCTTACGAACCCCTGCAGAATATCTGGGATGGGACAACATATGGGACAGCACACCATCCCCCAGAACAAAACGGGCTATATTTCTTCCCCTAGTGGCCGGTGTCTCACTTGCCACATCCGTAGTTGCAGCAGGACTGGCGGGAGGGGTCCTAGGCCATTCTCTACTCACAACTGCTAAACTCTCCCAACAATTCTCCATAGCTATGGAAGCCTCTGCCGAATCCCTAGCCTCCTTACAAAGACAACTAACTTCCCTCGCCCAGGTTACCTTACAAAACCGACGTGCCCTAGACCTATTAACACCTGAAAAAGGGGGAACTTGTCTCTTTCTCAAAGAAGAATGTTGTTTTTACATAAATGAATCAGGGTTAGTAGAGACACGGGTCCAACAGCTACACAAACTCAGCATAGAATTACAACAACAAAAATTTACCTCTGCAGCTGATAGTTGGTGGGCATCCACCATGTACTCCCTCCTAATGCCCCTCATGGGGCCACTACTTAGCCTACTCCTCCTCCTTACCATAGGGCCCTGCATAATATCCAAAATTATAAACTTTATTAAAGACAGAATCAACACAGTCCAACTAATGGTCCTTAGATCCCAATACCAGCCCGTCATGACAACAGAATCAGTGTAAGACCCAAGATTGGCTCTTAAAGGTACCAGAGACAGGGGGGAATGAAGAGACTAAAAGGCAGAAATGAAATCCACAGGCGCCCTGGGCCTGGTTAAAGATCGACCCCTGACCTAACCGGTTATGTTATCTATAGATTCCAGACGTTGTATGGACAAGCGTTGTGAAAGTCCCTGTCCTGTTCTGTTCTGTTCTGATTACCGGTGCTTGCAGCCCCCAGTCACGTACCCCCTGCTTGCTCAATCGAAACCACCCCCCTCCCACCCATGGTTAAGCAAGCAGTTTGTCTAAAAAAAAACCCCTAGACGTTTGTGGTTTAAAAAAGGGCGGGAGCCAATCAGAAACTGCCGAATGTTCAAACTTCAAAATGTCAACCAATCCCAATCTTGTAACTGCAAAAATGCCCTAATCTTCTGTAACCTGTTTGTGCCTTACTATAAAAAGTAGGCTTGAGCTGTGCTTGGAACCTCTCTCTTGCCCTCCTGACTACGCCTGTACGGAGAGAGGTCCGGGTTCGAACCTGCAATAAAGTGATCCCGGCCGCTTGGCTTTGACTTCGGTTTCTGGTGGTCGTCTTTGAGGGAGGTCTCGGAACTCAGGGCACAACAATTTAAAGACCATATGTAGTAAACTGAAAAAAGCACAGGACCTGCTTTGAAACATACTCTTGTAACTGAGCACCCCCATTTTTCTAAGAGAGAAAGGATGAGCTCGTTTTTTTCTCTTTTCTCCATTTCCCCCTCTTTCTATTTCCTACTTAGCCCTTTAGAAATGCAATTATAACCTTTTACCTCCCTGTTACCAGACACTCCCTATAGAGCAAGTTCATTTAACTACGTGTTTAGGAGCTCCAGAGTGCAACTCACTCGCACCCACCAGGAGGTTACCTCGAGAGACAACAGTCAATCTACAATCCAAAGTATGCCCTAGGAAACTTTCTCCTACCTGGAGAGTTTCAGCTACCTTTACAACCTAGTTCTGCCTACAAAGGCATCAGTGCTTGCCAGCTCAAATGCTAGGCAGACAGGGTACTGAAGCAAGGCATGTGGATCTTCTCCTCTTTCTTCCTCCCCTGCATGCCATTCATGCCAAACTCCCTTTTAAAAGCACTCACTTCCTGCTCCAAAAGCAAAGCAGTACTCTTAAGGCAGGAAGCCTGTACTTCTTACCCTAAACTAGCTTTGGAATAAAGTCATTTTCTTTATACTATATCTCTCTCTTGTTAATTGGACTCTGCAAGTGAGGAGCAACCAAACCTGCATTTTGGTTACACCTGAGTTAACAACAACAACAACAACACAGACAAGGCATGCTGAGTTCTACAATGGAGAGACTAAGCAATTTAAATCCAGTGGCAGCATTTTTGGCTACACTGAGATAAACTTTAGGGACATACGAGACTCTCCAAAAATGTGGTTAGAATGGTTTCAGTGTAAATGCAATTCTTAGAAACATCATGGCCACTGTTTACATATGGTCGTGAAATTTTGAATCTGTCAAAAGTTGTTTGAGTAAGTAACCTTAAAGAATGGAAAGCTATTTACAAAGGGACATATTTTCTTGACTCTAAAACAATAAATGGTTGTAGATCTTCACCATTTTCTAGGCAGGCTCCTCCTGGCACATGGAGATCATGCTATGAATTGCAGGAGGAAGGGTTTAGCAGTAAACTTTGGAATGTAACCCCTTACTGGCAAAGTATGTGTACCTAATTGATTTCCCTTACCCTTTTAAAAAAAGAATCTCTAGTTCCAGGCCCCAAAAGGCCACCTAAACTTCAATCAAATATTGCAATAAAATCCAAACTAAGTGGATTTCACCGAATTATAAAGTGTGAGGCAGAGAATTAGAGACCAGATTTATTAGCTTAGGTTGAATTTCACGCTAGTTCCATTACTTAAAAAGCAATTTTTGCTAAATCTCTGTAAGGGCTTTGATGCTGTCAATTGTTTTCACTTACATCCACCACTACTTCAGGCGCTTCTATCATCAGGATCAAAGGAAAATGAGTGGTAGAAAAGGAAAGCAAGACTAGTGTCTTAAGCTTGAGTTTGAGCATGGGATTCTAGAGCAATGATGTCTGACTGAAATACAGATAGTCCAAAACTTATGATGGTTCAACTTACAATTTTTTGAGTTTAAGATTGTCAGGCCTCTGAGCCCAAGCCAAGCCATCGCATCCCCTGTGACTTGCACATATAGGCACAGATGGCCTAAAGTAACTGAAGAATCACAAAAGAAGTGAAAATGCCCCACCCCTGCCTTAACTAATGACATTCCATCACAAAAGAATTGAAAATGGCCAGTCCTTGCCTTAAGTGATGACATTACCCTGTGAAATTCCTTTTCCTAGCTCATCCTGGCTCAAAAGCTCCCCCACTGAGCACCTTGTGACCCCCCCCCACTCCTGCCCACCAGAGAACAACCCCTTCGACTGTAATTTTCCTTTACCTACCCAAATCCTAAAAAAGGCCCCACCCTTATCTCCCTTTGCTGACTCTCAGACTCAGCCTCACTGCACCCAGGTGATTAAAAAGCTTTATTGCTCACGCAAAGCCTGTTTGGTCGTCTCTTCACATGGACGCGCATGACAAAGATGATATGAAAGTGATATGCATTCGGTAGGGACTATACCTGAAGTACCCATACAATCATTCTATTTTCCACTTTTAGCATAGTATTCAATAAATTACATGAGATATTTGACACTTTATTATAAAATAGGCTTCGTATTAGATGATTCTGGCCAACTGTAGGCTAATGTAAGTGCTCTGGGCATGTTTAAAGTATGCGAGGCTATGTTGTTCAGTAGGCTAGGTGTATTAAATGCATTTTCTTATTTTTATTTATTTATTGATTGAGACAGGCTCCTGCTCTGTCACTCATGCTGGAATGAAGTGGCATGATCACAGCTCACTGCAGCCTCCACCTTCCAGGCTCAGGCAATCCTCCCACCTCAGCCTCCCAAGTAGCTGGGACCACAGGTGTAGGCCATCACATCCAGCTAGTTTTTTTTATGTTTTATAGACATGAGGTCTCACTATGTTGCCCAGGCTGGTCTTGAACTCCTGGGCTCAAGCAATCCTCCCTCCTCAGCCTCTCAAAGTATTGGAATTACAGGTATGAGTCACTGCACCCGGCCTAACTGCACTTTCAACTTAGGATATTTTTAACTTACAAAGAGTTTATCAGGAATGTAATCCCACTTTAACTGAAGTAGGATCTGTGTGATGTGAGCTATATGTGTAATTTAATATCTTCTAGTAGCCTAATTTAAAATAGTAAAAGGAAACAGGTAAAATTAAATATAATAATATATTTTATCTTATCAAACACATCTAAAATATGACAGTTCAACTTAAAATTAATATAAAAATCACTAATGATATATATATATATTTTTTAGATGGAGTTTTGCTCTAGTTACCCAGGCTGGAGTGCAATGGCGCGATCTTGGCTCACCGCGACCTCCACCTCCCAGGTTCAAGTGATTCTCCTGCCTCAGCCTTCCAAGTAGCTGGGATTACAGGCATGTGCCACCAGGCCCGGCTAATTTTGTACTTTCAGTAGAGATGGAGTTTCTCCATATTGGTCAGGCTGGTCTCAAACTCCAACATCAGGTGATCCGCCTGCCTGGGCCTCCCAAAGTGCTGGGATTACAGGCACGAGCCATCACGCCCGGCCACTAATCAGATATTTTATACTCCTTTACTGGACTAAGTCCTCAAAATCCAATGTGTATGTCACACTTAACAGCACATCTCAGTTTGAACTAGACACATTTCACTAGTTGAATCTAGTTCCACATGTGTCACATGAAGATTTTGGACTACATTAGACTACAAAACCCTTAAAATATAGGTCTTGTAGTCCTAAAGTTATAGAAAGTGTGATCTTCTATCTCTTCTCTTCCCACAACTGCCATTTCCTTAGGCTTTTGGCTGCTATTTTTGGAATACTGTTTAGAAAATTATGGCAGGGGACATCAAATCAGGGCACTGAACTTTTTTTTTTTTTTTTTTTTTTTGAGACGGAGTCTTGCTTTGTCACCCAGGCTGAAGTGCAGTGGCACCATCTCGGCTCACTGCAAGCTCCGCCTTCTGGGTTCACACCATTCTCCTGCCTCAGCCTCCGAGTAGCTGGGACTACAGGCACGCACCACCACGCCCGGCTAATTTTTTGTATTTTTAGTAGAGACGGGGTTTCACTGGGTTAGCTAGGATGGTCTCGATCTCCTGACTTCGTGATCCGCCCGCCTCAGCCTCCCAAAGTGCTGGGATTACAGGCGTGAGCCACCATGCCCAGCAGGGCACTGAACTTGTTATAGGGCAACTCGAAAATGTCAGTCTCCCCAGGCTAAAAAAAAAAAAAAGAGGTTTGGAACCATGTAATAACATGTTTTCCATGAAATTAGTTATAGAAAAAAGAGAGAACAGTTTGAACTTCAAAGGGTATCAAAGTCAGACAGCCTCAAAGACTGATATGTGGATGTTTCCTCTTTGACTTTGTTACGAAACCAGGCTGTCTCCATTGCAGACTATCTGTATTCTGGCTTAAGTTGTACTTATAAAAGTGTTTTAGTCTCCTTGTTTTTTTCCCTTTTCACATTGAACTTTGGTCATTTCCACACCGCATAAGTAGAAAAATATTTGGGGTAGACTGTATTTGATTTTCTTGTAGCTATTAGAAACCTGCAAACCTTTTTCTCATTGGTGACAATTCAAAATTGAAGTTTAGCCTTAAGAATAAAAAAAATTGTCTTTTTTTTTCCTTTTAACAAACTATCATTGGAATGACTGAAAATCTTAAGTAGGGAAAAAACAAAAGGATAGCCCCTACTTGAAATTTCATAATGCTACACCTATCAAAATTCATATATTAGAACACACATTCTTAGTGTGTGTGTGTTATGTATAATTCAGACTTTATTGCTTATTAATTATGTCACTCTACAACATTTTAAGTAAACAGACATTGAGAAAATATACTGGGAGTGTTAAACAGATGATGGCAATATTGATGAGGCTGTTCCAAGTATTTTACATAAGGTAATAAGAGGCACCACCATCACCATCACTCCTAGAAATTTGTACATTTCATATAAAAAGAGTAAAAATAGTTCATTGGCATGTAACTAGCATCATTCTCTGTCATCTATGAGCCATAATAAGCCTGAACAATTTCAGTCTCCTCAGAGCAAAACAAAGTATTTTATTCCACCAGCAGATGTTTGTTCCAAAACAAAAAACAAACCAATACAACGACAAATACTACCCACACACAACCCTGAAACATAAGTTGCCATATTCCAGTGGTCCTGAATTTTAACAGGTTTTGCTCTACATTAATTCAAGAAATAAAATGTGAAACAGCTTTTGAAAATGAGATTAACTCCTTTGCTGTCATTATACTTACTCTATAATTCAAACTATTTAGCTGAAGTCAGTTAATGAGTGAAAACTGCGGACACAGCTCAAACTACTCTTAACTTCTTTAAATGTTTATTGTTCTATCAAAACTCAGACCCAAGCTGCACAGGTGTAACTTGAGGCACTAACAAGCTCCCTACCAGCGCACATTCTTTTCTTAGATCATACATTGGACCATGAAACATCTCCCAATGAATTTAAAAGCATGTTATCTGATCACGATAGAAGTTAGAAAGCATTAAGAGAAAAAACTCTAAAAGATCCACACAAAGATTATAATATAAACTAGATAACATAATTCTAAATAACCTAAGGGTTCAAAGAAGAAATCAAAAGGGAAATGAGAAAGTATTTTAAAATGAGTAAAAATGAAAACATATTATATAAAAATTTGTTGGCTGCTAATAAGGTGGTATTTAGTGAGAAATTTATAGCACTAAATACCTGTGTTAGAAAAGAAGAAAACTTTCATATTAATCACTTTAGCATCTACCTTAAGAAAATGGACAAAGAGCTAATTAAATATAAAGCAGAAGAAAGGAAATAAAAGTTCGTGTAGAAACCAATAACGAAAACATAAAAACAACAGGGAGAAAATCAATGAAACCCAAAACTGGTTCTCTGAGAAATTTAATAAAACATATAACTCCCTAGATTGACTGAAAAGGATAAAAAAGGGAGACCACAAATTATTTCCATGAGGAATGAGAGAGATGACATTACTCTAGCTTCTAGAGATATTAAAAAAGATAATAAGCAGGGCGCGGTGGCTCAAGCCTGTAATCCCAGCACTTTGGGAGGCCAAGACGGGCGGATCACGAGGTCAGGAGATCGAGACCATCCTGGCTAACACGGTGAAACCCCGTCTCTACTAAAAAATACAAAAATCTAGCCGGGCGAAGTGGCGGGCGCCTGTAGTCCCAGCTACTCGGGAGGCTGAGGCAGGAGAATGGCGTAAACCCGGGAGGCGGAGCTTGCAGTGAGCTGAGATCCGGCCACTGCACTCCAGCCCCGGCCACAGAGCGAGACTCCGTCTCAAAAAAAAAAAAAATAATAATAATAATAAAGAACTAGGATTAACATGTTATATCCATACATTGGACAACTTTGACAAAATGAACAAATTCCTTTCAAGATACCAATTGCTAAAGACCTCTTACAAAATAAATAACCCTAATACATTACAACTATAAAATAATTGAACTTGAAGTGAAAAATCTAGGCCTGGATGGCTTTATTTGTGAATTCCGCCAAATAGTTAAGGAAGCAATAATACCAATTCTAGACAAACTCTACTGGAAAATCGAGCTGGAGTATACACTTCCCAATTCATTTTACGAGGCCAGCAATACCCTGCTACCAAAACCAGACACAGAAATTAGCAAATCAAATCCAACAAGTTAAACCGGATCAGTATTACACGCCTATAGTTCCAGCTATTTGGGAGGCCAAAGCAAGAGGATCACTGGAGCCAGTTTGGGCAAGATAGCAAGTCCTCTGTCTCTAATAGAATAAAAACTTAAATAAAAAAATAAAAGATACATCATGATCAAGTGGAATGGAAAGCTGGTTTCACATTAGAAAATCAACCAATGTAATTCACTCTGTTAAAAAACTGAAGAGAAAAACTATCTGATCACCTTAAAAGATACAGAAAAAAAAAATCTGACAAAATACCATAAAAATTATTTGATTCCTCCATATCCTAGGAATCAAAGGACACTTCCATAAACAGTTAAGAGAATATCTACAAAAAACTCTACAGCTAGTGTCTGCACTTAAATCTATACTACTTTTCACAAAAGTGCAAAGCCAATTCAATGAGGAAACAAATGATGTAACAACTATATACCTGTTTGTAAAAGAAATGAACTTGGTCCCACACCTTGTACCAAATTAAAAAGATAAACTAGAAACAGCTGAGACCTAAAGATGACACCTAAACATTTAGCATTTTCAGAAGAAAATAGGAGAAAATTTTTGTCACTTTGGATTTAGAGAAGACTTCTTAGATATGACACCAAGTGCATATCCATTCATAAAGAAAACACTGATAAACTGGACTTTATCAAAATAAAAAGATTCTGATCTTTAAAGACACTGTTCAGAGAATAAAAATATAAGACAGTATCTGAAAGTAATTGAAAATTATATATTTGAGAAAGGACTTGTATTCAGAATAAAAATGTTTCCAAACTCGGCAATAAGAAAACAAAAAACCCAACTTAAAAAGGGCAAAATAATTGAACAGATACATCAACAAAGATACACAGATGGTAAGTAAGTATAAATCAAGATGTCCAATATCATTAGTCATTAGGAAAGTGCAAATTAAAACCACATAAGACACCACTATAGGATGGCTTCAAATCGAAAGACTGACTACAGGAAGTGTTGAAGAGGGTGTGGAAATACTGGAACTTTCATATACTCATGGTGGGAATGTAAAATGATACAGCTGCTTGAAACACAGCTTAGACATTTCTTAACAAGTTAAAAGTACACATATTATAGGGTCCAGCCAATACACTCCTGTAATTCTAAACAAGATAAATGAATGCATTACATCCATCAAAGATTTATGCATGAATGTGCAGAGCAGTTTTACTTGTACCAGGCCCCAACTGGCAATGAATCAAATATTCATTAACATGAGAATGGATAAGCAAAAGTAACTGAGGTATTTGCATTGTTGCAAGTTGCCGTTTGATACTGGAATACATTCTTAAACGTGGTTATGTTTTATACATCCCTTTAATGGGCATTTCACACTTTATTTTTCTTTTGTTAATGACTTATTACTTGGTGTTCATTTTATATTTACTTTAGACTATGAAAATGATGTTAGATAAAAATTAAATTGGAGCAATTTTCTTGTTCGAGTTCAAAATGGGTCATAAAGCAGCGGAGATAACTTGCAACATCAACAACGCATTTGGTCCAGGAACTGCTAATGAATGTACAGTGCAGTGGTGGCTCAGGAAGTTTTGCAAAGGAGACGAGGAAGATGAGGAGTGCAGTGGCCAGCCATCAGAAGTTGACAACAACCAATTGGGAACAATCATCAAAGCTCATCCTTTTACAACTACACGAGAAGTTGCCGAAGAGCTCATCATTGACCATTCTATGGTCATTTGGCATTTGAAGCAAACTGGAAAGGTGAAAAAGCTAGATAAATGGATGCCTCATGAGCTGAGCCAAAAACAAAAACAAACAAACAAAAAACCTCATCGTTTTGAAGTGTCATCTCCTCTTACTATATGCAACAAGGAAACATTTCTCAATCAGACTGTGATGTGCCACAAAAAGTGGATTTTATATGACAACCAGTGATGACCAGCTCATTGCTTGGACCGAGAAGAAGCTCCAAAGCGCTTCCCAAAGCCAAACCTGTAGTAAAAAAAGGTCATGGTCACTGTTCGGTGGTCTGCTGCCAGTCTGATCCACCACAGCTTTCTGAATCCTGGCGAAAGCATTATATCTCAGAAGTATAGTTGGCAAATCGATGAGATAAACCGAAAACTGCAAGGCCTGCAGCTGGCACGGGTCAACAGAAAGGGCCCAATTCTTCTCCATGACAATGTATGTCACACAACCAATGCTTCAAAAGTTGAACAAACTGGGCTACAAAGTGCTGCCTCATCCACCATATGCACCTAACCCCTCGTCAACTGATTACCACTTCAAGCATCTCCTCAACTTTTTGCAGGGAAAATGCTTCCACAACCAGCAGCATGCAGAAAATGCTTTCCAAAAGTTCACTGAATCTTGAAGCACAGATATTTATACTACAGGAATAAAGAAACTTATTTCTTATTGGCAAAATATGTTGATTGTAATGGTTCCTATTTTGATTAATAAAGATGTGTTTTCATTGTTCAGCTCCCATGGACACAGGGAGGGGAACAACACTTACTGGGGCCTGTTGGGGGATGGTAGAGGTGGGAGAGCATTACGGAAAAAAGCTGATGCATGCTGGGCTTAGTATCTAGGTGATAGGTTGATAGGCACAGCAAACCACCATGGCACACATTTACCTATGTAACAAACCTGCACATACTGTACATGCACCCCAGAAATTAATTTAAAAAGTTTTTAAAAAAAGTAAAAACAGGTGAAAAAAATGTGTTTGAGACTAGTTATAATGATGTAAAATTCATGGTCCAAAACTGCATTTACTTTTGTACCAACCTAATATTTATACAATATATAACAGTACTATTCACCATTAAAAAGGAATGAACTATTGATGCATACTACATACATCAGAACAACGACACTGAGTAAATGAAGCCAGACCAAAAAAATTATTTGATTCCATTACATAAAATTTAGAAAATGCAACCTAATTTATAGTGTCAGAGAAAAGATCAGCAGTTACCTGGGAATGGGTATAGAGGCAGGGTGTTGAGAAGAGGAGAGAGTACCCTTTGTATCCCTTTTCTTGTGCAAGAGGTACAAGAAACTTTTGGGGATAATGAGTTGTGTTCATTATGTTGATTGCTGTGATAGTTTCTTTTTTTTTTTTTTTTTTTTTTTGAGACGCAGTCTTGCTCTGTTGCCCAGGCTGCAGTGCAGTGGCGCGATCTCAGCTCACTGCAAGCTCCGCCTCCCGGGGTCACGCCGTTCTCCTGCCTCAGCCTCCTGAATAGCTGGGACTACAGGTGCCCACCATCATGCTGAGTTAATCTTTTGTATTTTAAGTAGAGACAGGGTTTCAGTGTGTTAACCAGGATGGTCTTGATCTCCTGACCTCGTGATCCTCCCGCCTTGGCCTCCCAAAGTGCTGCGATTACAGGCTTGAGCCACTGTGCCTGGCCTGCTGTGATAGTTTCAAATAACATGTTAAAAAGTTACTAACTTGGCCAGGTGCGGTGGCTCACGCCTGTAATCCCAGCACTTTGGGAGGCCGAGGCGGGCGCATCACAAGGTCAGGAGATCGAGACCACGGTGAAACCCCGTCTCTACTAAAAATACAAAAAAAAGTTAGCTGGGCGCCGTGGCGGGCGCCTGTAGTCCCAGCTACTCGGGAGGCTGAGGCAGGAGAATGGCATAAACCCGGGAGGCGGAGCTTGCAGTGAGCCGAGATAGCGTCACTGCACTCCAACTTGGTGGACAGAGCCAGACTCCGTCTCAAAAAAAAAAAAAAAAAAAAAGTTACTAACTTGGGGAGATTCGTTCCAAGATGGCTGAATAGGAACAGCTCTGGTCTGCAGCTCCCAGGGTAATGGACACAGAAGACCGGTGATTTCTGCATTTCCAACTGAGGTACCTGGTTCATCTCATTGGGACTGGTTGGTCAGGGGGTGTAGCCCATGGAAAGTGAGCCAAAGCAGGGTGGGGCGCTGCCTCACCTGGGAAGCGCAAGGGGTCAGGGGATTTCCCTTTCCTAGCTAAGGGAAGACGCGACAGACTGTACCTGGAAAAACAGGACACTCTCGCCCAAATACTGTGCTCTTTCCAAGGTCTTAGCAACTGGCAGACAAAGAGACTCTCTCCCATGTCTGGCTTGGTGGGTCCCACATCCACGGAGCCTTGCTCACTGCAAGCTAGCGCAGCAGTCTGAGATTGAACTGTGAGGTGGCAGCCTGGCTGGGGGAGGGGCGTCCACCAGTGCTGTGGCTTGAGTAGGTAAACAAAGTGACTAGGAAGCTCGAACTGGGCAGAGCCCACCGCAGCTCTACAGACTCCATCTCTGTGGGCAGGACATAGCTGAAAAAAAGGCAACAGACAGCTTCTGCAGACTTAAATGTCCCTGTTTGACAGCTCTGAAGAGAGCAGTGGTTCTTCCAGAATGGCGGCTGAGCTCTGAGAATGGACAGACTACCTTCTCAAGTGGGTCCCTGACCCCCATGTAGTCTAACTGGGAGATACCTCCCAGTAGGGATCAACAGACACCTGATATAGAGGGGTGCCCCTCTAGGTCGAAGCTTTCAGAGGAAGGATCAGGCAGCAATATTTGCTGTTCTGCAGCCTCCACTGGTGATACCCAGGCCAACGGTCTGGAGTGAACCTCGAGCAAACTCTAACACACCTATAGCTGAGGGACCTGACTCTTAGAAGGAAAACTAACAAACAGAAAGGAATAGCACCAACATCAACAAAAAGGACATTCACACCAAAACCCCACCTGGAGTTCACCAACATGAAGATAAAAGGTAGATAAAACCACAAAGATGGGGAGAAACCAGAGCAGAAAAGTTGAAAATTCTAAAAATCAGGGTGCCTCTTCTCTTCCAAATGATCGCAGTTCCTCGCCAGCAATGGAACAAAGCTGGATGGAGAATGACTTTGACGAGTTGACAGAAGTAGGCTTCAGAAGTTCAGTAATAAACTCCTCCGAGCTAAAGAAGTATGTTCAAACTCAAGCTAAAAACCTTGAAAAAAGGTTAGACAAATGGCAAACTAGAATGAACAGTATAGAGAAGACCTTAAATGACCTGATGGAGCTGAAAACCATGGCACGAGAACTTCATGACGCATGCACAAGCTTCAATAGCCGACTCGATCAAGTGGAAGAAAGGGTATCAGTGATTGAAGATGAAATGAATGAAATGAAGCGAGAAGACAAGCTTAGAGAAAAAAGAGTAAAAAGAAACGAACAAAGCCTCCAAAGAAATATGGGACTAGGTGAAAAGACCACATTGACATTTGACAGGTGTACCTGAAAGTGATGGGGAGAATGGAACCAAGTTAGAAAACACTCTTCAGGATAATATCCAGGAGAACTTCCCCAACATAGCAAGGCTGGCCAACATTCAAACTCAGGAAATACAGAGAACACCACAAAGATACTCCTTGAGAAGAGCAACCCCAAGACACATAATTGTCAGATTTACTGAGGTTGAAATGAAGGAAAAAATGTTACGGGCAGCCAGAGAGAAAGGTCGGGTTATCTACAAAGGGAAGCCCATCAGAGTAACAGCAGATCTCTTGGCAGAAACCCTACAAACCAGAAGAGAGTGGGGGCCAATATTCAACATTCTTAAAGAAAATAATTTTCAACCCAGAATTTCATATCCAGCCAAACTAAGCTTTCATAAGTGAAGAAGAAATAAAATCCTTTACAGACAAGCAAATGCTGAGAGATTTTGTCACCACCAGGCCTGCCTTACAAGAGCTCCTGAAGGAAGCACTAAACATGGAAAGGAACAACCAGTACCAGCCACTGCAAAAACATACCAAACTGTAAAGACTATCAATGCCATGAAGAAACTGCATCAACTAACGAGCAAAATAACCAGCTAGTATCATGACAGGATCAAATTTGCACCTAACAATATTAACCTTAAATTAAAATGGGCTAAATGCCCCAATTAAAAGACACAGACTGGCAAATCGAATATAGTCAAGACCCATCAGTGTGCTCTATTCAGAAGACCCATCTCTCATGAAAGCTCAAAATAAAGGGATGGAGGAAGATCTACCAAGCAAATGGAAAGAAAAAAAAAAAGCAGGGGTTGCAATCCTAGTCTCTGATGAAACAGACTTTAAACCCACAAAGATCAAAAGAGACACAGAAGGCCATTACACAATGGTAAAGGGATCAATTTAACAAGAAGAGCTAACTATCCTAAATATATATGCACTCAATACGGAAGCAGCCAGATTCATAAAGCAAGTCCTTAGAGACCTACAAAAAGACTTAGACTCCCACACAATAACAATGGGAGACTGTAAAAACCCACTGTCAATATTAGACAGATCAACGAGGCAGAAGGTTAACAAGGATATCCAGGACTTGAACTCAGCTCTGGACCAAGTGGACCTAATGGACATCTGCAGAACTCTCCACCCCAAATCAACAGAATACACATTCTTCTCAGCACCACATCACACTTATTCTAAAATTGACTACAAAGTTGGAAGTAAAGCATGCCTCAGCAAATGTAAAAGAACAGAAATCACAACAAACTGTTTCTCAGACCACAGTGCACTCAAATTAGAACTCAGGATTAAGAAACTCACTCAAAACCACACAACTACATGGAAACTGAACAACCTGCTCCTGAATGACTACTGGGTAAATAACGAAATGAAGGCAGAAATAAAGATGTTCTATGAAACCAATGAGAAAAAAAGACACAATGTACCAGAATCTCTGGGACACATTTAAAGCAGTGTGTAGAGGGAAATTTATAGGACTAAATGCCCACAAGAGAAAGCAGGAAAGATCTAAAATCCACACCCTAACATCACAATTAAAAGAACTAGAGAAGCAAGAGCAAACAAATTCAAAAGCTAGCAGAAGGTAAGAAATAACTAAGATCAGAGCAGAACTGAAAGAGAGACACAAAAAAACCTTTCAAAAAAATCAATGAATCCAGGGGCTGGTTTTTTGAAAAGATCAACAAAATGGATAAAATGACAAAAACCACATGATTATCTCAATAGATGCAGAAAAGGCCTTTGAAAAAATTCAATAGCCCTTCATGCCAAAAACTCTCAATAAACTAGGTACTGATGGAACGTACCTCAAAATAATAAGAGCTACTTATGACAAACCCACAGCCAATATCATACTGAATGGGCAAAAACTGGAAGCATTCCCTTTGAAAACTAGCACAAGACAAGGATGCCGTCTCTCACCATGCCTATTCAACTTAGTGTTGGAAGTTCTGGCCAGGGCAATCAGGCAAGAGAAAGAAATAAAGGGTATTCAATTAGGAAAAGAGGAAGTCAAATTGTCCCTGTTTGCAGATGACATGATTATATATTTAGAAAACCCCATCTTCTCAGCCCAAAATCTCCTTAAGCTGATAAGCAATATCAGCAAATTCTCAGGATACAAAATCAATGTGCAAAAATCACAAGCATTCCTATACACCAATAACAGACAAATGGAGAGCCAAATCATGAGTGAACTCCCATTCACAATTGCTACAAAGAAAATAAAATACCTAGGAATACAATTTACAAGGGATGTGAAGGAACTCTTCAAGGAGAACTACAAACCACTGCTTGATGACATAAAAGAGGACACAAACAAATGGAAAAGCATTCCATGTTCATGGATAGGAAGAATCAATATTGTGAAAATGGCCATACTGCCCAAGATAATTTATAGATTCAATGCCATCCCCATCAAGCTACCAATGACTTTTTTCACAGAATTGGAAAAAACTACTTTAAAGTTCATATGGAACCAAAAAAAGAGCCTGCAATGTGAAGACAATTCTAAGCAAAAAGAAGAAAGCTGGAGGCATCATGGTACCTGACTTCAAATTATACTACCAGGCTACAGTAACCAAAACAGCATGGTACTGGTATCAAAACAGATATATAGACCAACAGAACAGAACAGAGGCCTCAGAAATAACACCACACATCTGCAACCATCTGACCTTTGACAAACTTGAAAAAAACAAGAAATGGGGAAAGGATTTCCTATTTAATAAATGGTGCTGGGAAAACTGGCTAGCCATATGTAGAAAGTTGAAACTGGATCCCTTCCTTACACCTTATATAGAAATTAATTCAAGGTGGATTAAAGACTTAAATATTAGACCTAAAACCACAAAAACCCTAGAAGAAAACCTAGGCAACACTATTCAGGACATAGGCATTGGTAAGGACTTTACGACTAAAACACCAAAAGCAATGGTAACAAAAGCCAAAATAGACAAATGATATCTAATTAAACGAAAGAGTTTCTGCATGGGAAAAGAAACTACTATCAGAGTGAACAAGCAACCTACAGAATGGGAGAAAATTTTTGCAATCTACCCATCTAACAAAGGGCTGATATCTAGAATCTACAAAGAACTTAAACAAATTTACAAGAAAAAAAACAAACAACCCCATCAACAAGTGGGCAAAGGATACGAACAGATACTTCTGAAAGAAGACATTTATGAAAAAATGCTCATCATCATTGGTCATCAGAGAAATGCAAATCCAAACCACAATGAGATACCATCTCACACCAGTTAGAATGGCAATCATTAAAAAGTCAGGAAACAACAGATGCTGGAGAGGATGTGGAGAAATAGGAATGCTTTTACACTGTTGGTGGGAGTGTAAATGAGTTCAACCATTGTGGAAGACAGTGTGGCGATTCCTCAAGTATCTAGAACTAGAAACACCATTTGACCCAGCAATCCCATTATTGGGTATGACCCAAAGGATTCCAAATCATGCTACTACAAAGACACAGGCACACATATGCTTATTGCGGCACTATTCACAATAGCAAAGACTTGGAATCAACCTAAATGTCCATCAATGATAGACTGGATTAAGAAAATGTGGCACATATACACCATGGAATACTATGCAGCCATAAAAAAGGATGAGTTCTTGTCCTTTGCAGGGACATGGATGAGGCTGGAACCAATCTTCTCAGCAAACTATCACAAAGACAGAAAACCAAACACCGCATGTTCTCACTCATAGGTGGGAATTGAACAATGAGAACACTTGGCCACAGGGCGGGGAACATCACACAATGGGGCCTGTCAGGGAGTGGGGGGTTGGGGGAGGGACAGCATTAGGAGAAATACCTAATGCAAATGACGAGTTGATAGGTGCAGCAAACCAACATGGAACATGAGAGCGAGAACTCCTTTACTCCCTTGAGGATTAACTCAGTTATAAAAGAGTAGCATTAATCCCTGTCAATGACCTAATAATCATCTCTTAAAGGTCCCACCTCACAACACCAACACATGGGTCAAATTTCTAACACATGAATTCTGAGGAACACACTCAAAGTCTAGCAAGGGCCAACATCTGAATAGTGGAAATCCCAGAAGAGCAAAATGAGAAAAAGAAGGAAGATGAAATTGCCTGGAATTTAAGGACAAAAGCTTTCAGATTAAAAGGGCTTGTCACATATTCAGCACAATATATGCAAATACCCCAATGACAGCAGTAGACATCACTATAACATTTCAGAAGACTGGGGTCAAAGGGAAGATCCTACAAACTTCCACAGAGAAAAGACAAAGTTTTGTGGGAAGCGTAAAGGAATGCAATCATGGGTCAGTGTAAAAACTTATCAATTTCATCTATTAAATCAGGACATTAAGGAAGAGGAAAACATTATAATGAGTGCTGAAAAGCAACTGAAAAATATTTATCAACCAATACAAATAACAAGTAAAATGGGAACAGAAGAAAACTAGTTCAAGATAATAACAATTATTTACTAAAGCCAAATAAAAAATAATTATCCCAAATAACAAAACACTAACCATTTTGATTAGGATTAAGAGAGTGATAATTTTTATCAGATTTTTATTTAACTATGTCTTGGAGGTTCTGGCAAATATAATACGACAAGAAAATGATATAAATAAATTGTATAAAAATGGACAAAAAAGACATAAAACTTTCTTTTGAACTGGTATTATTGCATGCCTAGAAAGCCCAAGGCACTCTAATAGAAAACTGAAATTAATAAGAGAATTTGGTAAAATTGATAGATAATAAATAAGTATGTAAAAGCAATAGATTTGATTTAGTATAGCAAAAAAGCAACTGAAAATGGAAACTTAAAAAATGCTTCACTCACATCAGTATAAACCATAACATGCTAAAGAATACATCTAATAAAGCAAGAAACTTGTAAGAAAACTTTAAAAGCTTACTGAAAGGCACCAACAAAAAGTGAAAACTGGATGTTATTAGACGGGAAGACTTACAAGTTTAAGAAAATATTAAATTTTCAAAATTAACATACAAATAGAAAGCAATTCCAAATGGTTTGCACTCTCAATTCCAGTGGATTTTTTTTCAGGGAACTGAACAGTATTGTCTTAATGTTTACATTAAATAATCAATGCCCAGGAATGGCTTAAAAAATACAAAAAAAAAAATCAATGTAGGATAATTTGCTTTTGGAACATAATGTTATTTTGGAATCAAATAAATATGGTATTTGTTTAGAAATAAATATCCATAGATTAGAATAACAATCCAGAAATAAATCCCAGTATGCATAAAAATCCAATATATGACAAATATTATAGTTCAATTCAGTAGGAAAATGTCAAATTATTTAATAAATTTTGCCAGAATAACTGGCCATTCTTTCAGAAGAAAATAAACTGGATATTTCTAATATAATATACAGTTATAAATTCCAGCTGCAATAAGAATCTTGCAAGAAATTCAGACAACATATATATCTTGATGAAGAAAATGTTCTGAACAGACTGAAAATATGGAGGCTATTTTAAAAAAGGCTAGCCAAAATGAACAAGTATAATTAAAAGTTTTTCTACGGCAAAAGTTAAAATACAAAGTCAATAGATAAATAATGTATTTGGGAAAAAATTGTAAAGGGTAATATCTAAACTAAACAAAGTGCTCTTATAAAATGGCAAGAAAAAGTTAACCCAAAAGAAAAAAAGGCAAAAAGTATGCATAAGCAAGTCAAAGAAAAATAGAAAGGCCAAACAAGCACGCTTTGCTTCATTTCATTTCATTTTACTTTATTTTACTTTTTGAGACAGAGTCTCGCACTGTTGCCCAGGCTGGAATGCAGTGGCGTGATCTTGGCTCACTGCAACCTCTGCCTCCTAGGTTCAAGCGACTTTCCTGCCTCAGCCTCCCAAGTAGCTGGGATTACAGGTGCCCATCACCATGCCTGGCTAATTTTTTTATATTTTAAGTGGAGACAGGGTTTCACCTGTCTTGGCCAGGCTGGTCTTGAACTCCTGACCTTGGGATCCGCCCGCCTCGGCCTCCCAAAGTGCTGGGATTACAGGCGTGAGCCACTGCACCCGGCCTAAACACTCATTTAAAATAATGCTCAAATTCAATTAATACTCCAGGGAATACAAATTGAAGTAAAAATAATATAAGTTAGTTGACTGATTCCTGCATCCATTCAGTCAACAAATATTTACTGAAACTTTTCATGGGCTAGGCCCTATTTTAGGTGCTGGGGATCAGAAGCAAACCAAACAAGTTCTTTATATGTACTTTTACCATCTTTTTTGCCTATATAGCAAACAACATTTACAAGAGCAACTGAACTGACTGTTGGTAAGGATGTGGGAAAGGAGATACTCTGAAAAACTGCTGGTAGTGATATGAAACCTAGCCTTCTGGACAGCAACCTGCCAATACTTATTAACTACAGGTACCAGTAAATAAAGACATATGTACAAGGATGTTTGTACATATGGGCAACAGAGCAAGACTCCATCTCAAAAAAAAAAAAAAAAAGTGCATACTATACTAAAAGATAGAAATGTTGGTGGTGCAGTCAGTCTAATACCAAAGTCTGAGCAGCTGTGCATACCCAAGAGGAGCACATATACCATTAGTAAGCAACTGTAGTTATTTTTAAATGAAATAAAAATATTACTATTTTTGAAAAAATTTAAGTGTATATTTTTTCTCAGATGGCTATTAAATTGTAGGAATATAATACACATTACTTGGCCTGAAAGATTTACTAAATGAAGCTGTTAGGTATTCAGTTTGGCCCAGGGGGCACCAAGAAAATACTGCTGAGATACTAAGAGACTCATCGTGAACTCAGAAAATTTGGGAACCTCTTAAACCTGCAGCCAAAGAAGTAAAAAATAACAGAACAAGTGAAAAACTTAGATGAATGGAAATAATAAAGATAGAAAAGAAATTAATTAGAAAGCAAAGATACAAAGGCAAAGCGTTTATAGACTATAAAATGGACAAAACTAATTTAAACAAAGAAAAAAGTCACTAATCAATAGAAATGTTCTTAGGAAATAATTACCAAATGAACTCAAGAAAAGTTGAAAATCGGAATAGACTATAATTAGAAATTAAAAATATTCTCCCAAAGGCTGGATGTGGTGGCTCATACCTGTAATCCCAGCATTTTGGGAGGCCAAGGTGGGAGGGCTGCTTGAGAATTCAAAACCAGCCTGGACAACAAAGTGAGATCCTGTCTCTACAAAAAAATTAAAAAATATTTCAGCTGTGCATGGTGGCGTATGCCTGTGGTCCCAGCCACTGTGCCCAGCCCATACAATGTTATGAAAGACATTAAAGATCTAGATGTACAATACTATGTTTAGAGATAGGAAGACTTGTAAAAATGTCAATTCTTCCTACATTAATCTATGGATTCAATGTAATTTTAATTCAAGTTCCAATAGAGGTTCTCATGGAAGTAAGTAAGGTTATTCTAAAATGATATGGAAACACAAGGGCAAAGAATATGCAAGATATTTCTTAGGAAGATACAGTATGGGGGCTTGCCCCGGCAGGTACTAAAATTTATTATAAAACTTTAATTAAGACTATGTGATGGGCAACATGGTGAAATCCTGTCTGTACTAAAAATACAAAAAGTTAGCCAGGCATTGTGGCATGCACCTGTAGACCCAGCTACCAGGGAGGTTGATGTGGGAGGATCACCTGAGCCCAGGAGGCAGAGGCTGCAGTGAGCCATGATCACATCATTGCACTCTAGCCTGGGTGACAGAGTAAGAGAGTAAGACTCTGGAAAGAAAGAAAGATAAGAAAGACAGAAAGAAAAAGAAAAAGAAAAAGAAAAAAGAAAGAAAGAAAGAAAGAAAGAAAGAAAGAAAGAAAGAAAGAAA
>NC_045446.1:54765981-54819813 GCF_002776525.5 Piliocolobus tephrosceles | reverse complement strand
AAAGAAAGAAAGAAAGAAAGAAAGAAAGAAAGAAAGAAAGAAAGAAAGAAAGAAAGAAAGAGGGAAAGAGAGAGAGAAAGAGAAAGAAAAAGAAAGAAAGAAAGAAAGAAAGAGATTGTGATGCTCTTACATAAATAGGCAAATGAATGAACTGAATAGAAATCCTGAACTGAGTCACACATTTATAGAAATCTGATGTATAAAAAAGGGGTCACTGCAAATCAGTGGTGAAAACACACAGTATGAAATAAATTGTTCTGGGGCAACTGGTTATTCATTTGTAAAAAATTAACTGGATCTCTACCTTACACAATTCACAAAAACCAATTTCAGACAGATTAAGGACTTAAATAGGAAAGGTAAAATAACTAAACATTTTAAAAGAGTATGAGAATATTTTTATGGCCTCATGATAGTGAAGGATTTCTTACACAAGACACAAAAAGTGTCAAAACATCGAGAAAATGATTAATGAAGTTGATGACATTAAAATTACAAACATATTCGCCAAAAGACATCAGAAAGAGAAAAGAAAACCACAAACCAGGAAGAAATACCAGCTACATGTATAAGTATCAAAGGACTGGTATTCAGAACATACTAAAAACTCCCATAAATCAATGAGAAAATAAGAAACAATGCAAAAGAAAAAAGGGCGGCCGGACGCGGTGGCTCAAGCCTGTAATCCCAGCACTTTGGGAGGCCGAGACGGGCGGATCACGAGGTCAGGAGATCGAGACCATCCTGGCTAACACAGTACAACCCCGTCTCTACTAAAAAAATACAAAAAACTAGCCGGGCGAGGTGGCGGGCGCCTGTAGTCCCAGCTACTCGGGAGGCTGAGGCAGGAGAATGGCGTAAACCCGGGAGGCGGAGCTTGCAGTGAGCTGAGATACGGCCACTGCACTCCAGCCCCGGCGACAGAGCAAGACTCCGTCTCAAAAAAAAGAAAAAGAAAAAAGGGCAAAAGAAGCAAAGGCATTTCCTTATACAGAAAACATGCAAAGCCAATGAACATGAAAAATTGTTCCATTTATTAGTCATCAAGGAAATGCAAATGATAATCACAATGATATGTCCTTTTATAATCACTGGACTGGTAGAATTTAAGAATCCAGAATTTTTAATACTAAAAGTTGGCAAGGATGTGAGGCAATAGAAACTCTCATATATTGCTGTCAGAGTATAAATTTGTAATATCATTTTGGAAAATAATTTGTTATAATCAAACACAGCTGAAGATGCACATACTCTTGACTCTGATTTCATTCCTATGTAGTTATCCAAGAGAAGCTCTTGCACAAGGGCATCAGGAGACATCTATTAGGAATGGTCATTACAACACTGTGTTTACTTACAACACCGTTTTCATTGCCAGGGCAATGAAATAACCTTCAGTAGTAGAATGGACTTAAACATAAGTGCAAATAAATAAGCCATAACTACATGAATCAACATGTATGAATATTATAAGCAGTTGTTCAATGAATACTTATTTTATCAGTGAATAAACAGGATGATTCCAATCACAAGAAGGTCAAAGTCAGGCAAAACTAAACTGAATTATATTTTAAGAGTACGTCCTTATTGGGTGAAACTGTGGGAAAAAGCAAAGAAATGATTAAACCAAATTCAGGACAGTGGTTCTAAAGGAGAGGAAAAATGAAAGCAGTTGCAGTGTAGCTTTGAGGACTTCATTGCTCATCTTCTATTTCTTAAACTGGGTGTTGGGTACACAGATATATTTTGTTGTTATTCTTTAAACAAAACATATATTAATAAATACTATATATTTCATTTCATAGGTCATACAATGACTACTAGAAAACAATGCCAAGTTGAGATGTAGAATGGGTAGTGATTAGCAAGGTTTACACACTAGTGTTTCATTAGCACATAATGGCATTACATGTATAACCCAAATTTCTGCTTCAGCAAAAACACAAATTGCTACATATTTATGGATATTCTCAAATAGCCAAACACTTAGAATATTAAATTTTCACAAAAGAGTGAAATACCTAGGAATACAGATAACCTGGGAGGTGAAAAAATCTCTGCAATGAGAATTATAAAATACTGCTCAAAGAAATCAGAGAGCTGACACAAATAAATGGAAAAAACAGTCCATGTTTAAGGATTCGAAGAATCGATATCATTAAAATGGCCATACTGCCCAAAGCAATTTATAGATTCAATGCTATTCCTATCAAACTACCAATGCTATTTTTCACACAATTAGAAAAAATCCTAAAATTCACATGGGGCCAGGAGTGGGAGCTCATGCCTGTAATCCTACCACTTTGGGAAGCTGATGCAGAAGGAATGCTTGAGGCCAGGAGTTTGAGACCAACTTAGGCAACAAAGTGAGACCCTGTCTCTACAAAAAAATAAAAAATTAGCCAAGTGTGGTGGCACATGCTTGTGGTTCCAGCTACATGGGAGGCTGAAGCAGGAGGATCACTTGAGCCCAGGAGGTTGAGGATGCAGTGGGCCATGCTTGCACCACTGCACTTCAGCCTGAGTGACAGCGCCAAGATTCTATCTCAAAAAAATAAAATTCATATGGGACCGAAAAAAGCCCAAACAGCCAAAGCAAACAAAGCCAGAGGCATCACACTACCCAACACAAAGCTATGGTAACCAAAACCAGGATGGTACTAGTACAAAAACAGACACATAGGCCAATGGGACAGGTTAGAGAAATAAATAAATAAATAAAGCCACACATCTACAACCATCTGATCTTCAATAAAGTCAACAATAACAAGAAATGAAGAAAGGACTTCCTATTCAATAAACGGTGCTAGGATAACTGGTTAGCCATTTGCAGAAGATTGAAACTGGACCCCTTCCTTTCACTGTATGCAAAAATAAACTCAAAATGGATTAGTGACTTAAATGTAAGACCTAAAACAATAAAAACTCTAGAAGAAAATCTAGGAAATATCATTCTGGACACAAGCCTTGGCAGAAGTTTCATGGTGAATTTTCCAAAAGCAATTGCAACAAAATAAAAAATAGACAAGTGGGATCTAAATAGTGAGCTTTGGCACAGCAAGAGAAACTATCTAAAGAGTAAACAGACAACCTAAAGAACAAGAAAGAAATATTTACAAACTATGCATCTGACAAAGATCTAATATCCAGAATCTAAAAGACAGTTAAACAAACCAACAAGCAAACCCAAATAACTCCATTAAAAAATGGGCAAAGGACATGAAGAGACACTCTTCAAAAGAAGACATATACATGGCCAACAAGTATATAAAAAATGTTCAACATCACTAATCATTAGAGAAATGCAAATCAAAACCACAATGAGATAACATCTCACATGAATCAGAATGTCTACTATTAAAGAGTAAAAAACAAACAAAAACAGATGTTGGTGAGGTTGTGGAGAAAAGGGAATGCTTATACATTGCTGGTGGGAATGTAAATCAGCTCAGCCACAGTAGAAAGCAGTATGGAGATTTCTCAAAGAACTTAAAACAGAACCACCATTCAACCCAGCAATTCCATTTCTGGGTATATACCCAAAGGAATACAAATCGCTCTACCAAAAAGACAAGTATACCTGTATGTTCATTGCAGCACTATTCACAATAGCAAAGACATGGAATCAACCTAGATGCCCATCAGTGGTTGACAACATGGATGGAGATGGAGGCCCATTATCCATCCTAAGCAAATTAATGCAAGATCAGAAAGCCAAATATCACATGTTCTCACTTATAAGTGGTGGCTAAATGTTGAGTACACATGGACAGAAAGATGGGAACAACAGACACTGGGGCCTACTTGAGAAGAGAGGGTAAGAGCTGGAAAACTACCTATTAGGTCCTATCCTGATTACCTGGGTGACAAAATCATTTTTATACAGAACCTAGCAACACACAAGTTAACCACCTAACAAGTCTGCACATGCACTCCCTAAACCTCAAATAAAAGTTGGGGAAAAATGCCAAATCTACAACTGCTGACAGGCTATTATATTTCTTTTTTTTTTTTCTTGAGATGGAGTTTCACTTTTGTTGCCCAGGCTGAAGTGCAGTGGTGCAATTTTGGCTCATGGCAAACTCCGCCTCCTCGGTTCAAGCGATTCTCCTGCTTCAGCCTCCTGAGGAGCTGGGATTACAGGCATGAGACACCATGCCTGGCTAATTTTGTATTTTTAGTATAGATGGAGTTTCTCTATGTTGGTAAGGCTGGTCTCGAACTCCCGACCTCAGGTGATCCACCCGCCTCGGCCTCCCAAAGCGCTGGGATTACAGGCATGAGCCACTGTGTCCAGCCTATATTTCTATTAAATGTCCCTTATATATGTATAACAAACACTTAATACAATTTGATATAACTAGGTAAGATACTATTTTAAATTCTACTTGCAAAAGCAATTATCCAGAATATTTGGAAATTACTGTGGGTCTTTTCTATACACTTAGACAGATATAACTGGGATAAGTATAATAAAGACTTGCAGAAAATAAAGAGTGTTACTTAAGGAATTTCCTAACCTGTAACAGAAGTTGTTTTAGGAGAAATGAAACTTAAGGACTGGAATCTAGAATTAGTTATTTGATCTAATTAGATTCAAAAGCATTAATAAGTGTTTTGCCAGCGGTTAATGAGAAACTGGTAGTCCATGGCATGCAACAGCAAAACAATTCATTAAATAAACGATCACCTATGGACAACTATAATCAAGTGCCTATAGAAAACCAAATAGTTACTGCCATAAAATATTTTAGTTCAAACAAGAACAATGGGGTTAGTCCATTGTTTTAAAGTGTGCTAGAGAATTTTAAGAAAGATCACAACGAACTCAGGCTTTAGATTCCTATCACAAGTTTCAGGTAAGGGAACAGAAAAATGTCTATGACAGCTCTAAAAGATAAATCAGTTAAGATACAGTAGCTGCAGTGTTGAGATGTCTAAATATAATATACAAAGTCTAATCTTTTAGCTGACTCAGCTAATGAGACACACTGAGTTCATAACCTTACAGGTCTTTTAGGTTAAATTCGATACTGACGGGGAAGAAGAGTGTGGTGACTATGTACTGTCAATTTAACTAAGCTGGTACTACATTATCTCTAGTTCCTTTCTCTGTATGGTGCTGTTAGTGTCACTTCGTGATTGGAAGGTGGAAGTGAAGCGGCATCTATGCTTATGCTCAGAAGTCAATGTAGGGTCAGGTACTCTTGCAGCTTGCTCATACTGTCACTAATCAAAAAGATGCTCAACACCACTTCCATTAGGGAGATGCAAATCAAAACCACAATGTGATACCCAGTTCACATACATTAGGATGGCTACTATTGAAAAAAAAAAAAAATCAAGTGTTGGTGAGGATGTGGAGAAACTGAAACCCTTGGGCTGGTGGGAATGTAAAATGATGCAGTTACTACACAAAACAGTATGACAGTTACTCAAAAAATTAAAAGGAGAATTACCATAAGATCCAGCAATTCTACTTTTGGCTATATACTCAGAATAACTGAAAGCAGGAGCCTGAAGAGATGTTTGCATACTCATGTTCATAGCAGCATTATTTACAATAAGCAAAAGGTGACAGCAACCCAAAGTGTCCACTGACAGATGAATGGGTAAACAAAACATGGTATATACATACAATGGAATATTATTTAGCCTTAAAAAGGAAGGCAATTCTGATACATGGTACAATATTATGCTAAATCAGCCAGTCACAAAAGAACAAACAACGTATGATTTCATTTATATTAAGTACTTAGGGTAGCCAAATTCATAGACACACAAAGTAGCATGGTGGTTGTCAGGATCTGGGGGCAGGGGGAAATAGGAGTTACCGTTTAACAGATAGGAAGTTTCAGTTTGGGAAGATAGAAAAAGTTCTGGAGATGTAAGGTGGTGACATTTGCACAACAATATAAATATACGTAACGCCACTAAGCTGTATACTTAAGGATGGTTAAAACAGTATGTTTAATGTTATATACATTTAACCACAGTTTTTAAAAATCGAACTAGAGTTCATTGATTCTTTAAGCACTTCTGTACTTTTTGAAATAAAAAGATGTTCAAGCCCTGCTTATATTTTCCTTGCCCCACTCCTGCTGCTAGCCATTTCTTCAAGGAATCGTAGTTCCTTTTAGTAGACTCATATTTAGAAACCAAGATCTGGACACTAGATATGCTTATTGCTATAGGGTGTCTGTTGCCAGACTCTCTCAGAACAGAGCCAGGAAATACATATATATATGCATTCCTAACTCCTCCCCTCATATACACATAGATACATACCCATATTTTCCACCCGTATTTATTTCAGTATTTATTAAAAGGTAAGCATCATTAGCTTAAATTTATCCAAAACCATATGATTCATTCTAGCTTTCTCCTTTTCCATATTTGAACTCACTTCTCTATGTGTGAAAAACTTGGCTACCATTACCCTCAGTAGATTTACGTATTTGCTTTGTCTTCTGAGTATAAACAATGCCCTGACTTTACTAGGCCACTTATACTACCTCATTTAAATTCAATGTTTGTAAGTATAAGGCCCAGCTACCATTTGGCTGCCATTACTTCTCTCTCTGAGCCTGTTGAATGGTGCCTGGACAAGGAAAGATGGGAGGAAAGGAGAAAGGAAAGGTGGGAGAAAAGAAGGAATGGGAGGGGGAAGAGGAAAGGTAGAAAGCACAATTTCTAAAAAATTTTACTTTTTAGTTGTTTTTTGCTGATGAAAATAAATGCTATTGATTTTTATAGGCTAATCTTATATTTGAAAACCTAACTAAATCATCTTATTAGTAAAAATAGTTTGTTCTATCTGATACATTTTCTAGGTAGAGGATCAGAAATCTGATTTTTATCTAAAAATGACAGCTACTGACACACTAATAATATCGTGAATAGTGTAATAGTAAGCATCTTTGCCTTGCTCTGATTTTAAAGGAATGCATATAAAGTTTCTTCGTTAACTACAAGCCTTGCTGTAGGTTTTACCAAACATGGAAGCTCTTTTCTAATAATAGCTTCTAAGAACTTTAAAATAAATAGGATTAAACTTTATTAAATGCCTTTTCTTAACTGACTGAGATAATTGTAATCCTTTTCCTTTAATCTATTAATGGGGTGCATTACACAGAAAGAATCCTAGGTTAAACTCCACTACATTATGCATTTTACTTTTTTAATGCACTACTAGATTAGATTAGCCAATATTTTTCTTAAGAGTTCTGTATTTACATTCATAAGAAAAAGGGGCTTTTTTGCCTTTCTTTATATTGTATTGATCTGATTTTGGAATCAGATTTACTTGAGATTCACATTTTATTAAAAACATAACGCTGACTGACAAAACACATAAACAGAATGAAATACATAACACATCATTTACATAAATTAAAATACATGTGTACTAAACAACATACATTTTTCAAGGACACCTGCATAGAAAATAATACATTGAACACATTAAAATATCCACCATATATACATACTTCAAAACATCATGTTGCACATGATAAATATACAATTTTATCTGTCAATTAAAAAAGCACATTTAAACACTTGAGGGAGATTGGGAGCATGCTGATAAAAATAAACAAATAAATAAAAGAAGGAAGGGACCAAAGATGATAATGTGTTATGAACTAGAGAACCAGGAATGCTTCTCGTAAGCAGGGATTAAAAAACAAAAGTGTCCTGAGATCATGAAATTCAGAGGAGGAGACACGTTAGAGGGCACTTAGTCCAATCTCCCTGACAATGTAGAAATCCTTTACAGCTTTCCTGAGAAATGACTATAAGAGTGTTTGATGGCACACTCTATGAGATGGGGATTTCATTTCTATAAAGCTGCTCATTTCACTGTTGAAGTTTCAAATGTTAGCTCTCATCTACCCCTTCCCAAACTTCCCAAATCAGAACATCTGATGATGAGGCCCAGAAATGAACATGAAAAGTTTTAAAAATGACTACTCCAGATAACAGGACACTGATATTTCAACTCTAGGTATATATCAAATTTACTTGTGGGACATTAAAACAATACAGATGTGTAAGCTTTAGCTATGGTGATTGTAACTCGGCAGTATGAACATTTGCACTTTAAATATATCAATGACACTACTGTCCAATGGCACAATATTGACCAGCTGTATATAAACTTTAAGTTTTACTTTCAAGCTAGGTCATGAATTATCAACACATCCATCAACATTCTCTAACCTAGAGATTACTGTACACAAAGACACAAAGGTGAATAGAGCTTGGCTTGGGTTGATCATTAGATTATAGCCAAGAAAGGGGCAAAAGCTACTGGCCCGTGAAGGGATAGAAACTCAGTATAGGGACTAAAATTCTAACCAGCTGAGGTAAGCAGCTACTTGCAATACATTCATTTATTAATTCATCAAATTTTTAGTGAGACTACTACTCCATGCCAGACAAAACGGGAATACAGATGTCAACAGGCAATATCATTATATGTGGTAAGTGCTACTGCAGGATCATGGTGGATAGTATAGGGGAAGTACAAGAAGAAGTAGAGGCACAGAGTGGCTACCAATCCAGGCTTCATGGGCTGAGGAAAGCTTATAGGAAGAAATGACATCCAAGTTGAAATTAAAGGATGAAGAGGAGTTGGCCAAGGGAAAGGAAAGATTGAGGGAGCAGGGAGGAGAAAGGAGAGGGGGAAGAAACAGTGTTCCAAACAAAGGTAATAGATGTGTAAGGCCTGGGGACTAGCAGCAGTGAATGATGAGACTATAGATATAGGCAGGGGCTAAGATAAGATCAGAATTTGCTCTGAAGGCAAAGGATTTTAAATTGTGAAGTGAGGAGATACAACTTGAAATATACGAGTATCACTTTGGTGAAATGGAGAACAGTTATATTATAGAAGTGGGTCAGGATGGAGGTAGGGTGATCAGTTAAGAAGTTGGTGCAGTAGCAGAATAATTTAGGAGATGAATTTAGGCTTGAGATTTGGAAGGCAGAAGCAAGAGACAGTAATGCAGATGAGTAAGATTGTGTAGGGAGAATTTTAGACTGAGAGAAGATCTAAAGATGGATCTAAAGAGGCAAATGAAAATACCAGATTTTCATTTAGAATTCATCGCTTTAATTTACTAGTTGTGTGATTTCAAAAATGTACTTAATTTATTTAAGTCTATTTCCAGAGGGCAACCATGATTGTGGCTTACCCAGTTTCATGGACAAATAAAGCTGAGATTATCTGAGGCAGTACAGAGTGATACAGGCACCCAAGAGGAAGAGGATAGGACAATTATAAATGCTGACTGACTGGTTCTTCTACAAGGAAAAATGGAAAATCAAAGCAGACTGGGGGAACAATGGTGCGGAGCAGCAACTGACTTGGTTTGATGGTCCCTTCTGTTTAGGTCATTTCCTGAAAGGAGAAGTAAACCAAAGAATGACAAAAAAAAAAAAAAATAATGTCCACATGGATGAAACTTGTTGAGTGACAGCTTCATTATAGTATGGCCTGGGAGAGCTGCTCTACTGAAAAACATCAATCTCCATATCTTTAACAAAGTGTTTTTCTCTTTGGCTGGTCACATTTCTCAGAGAACAGGTTTATAATCTCTTGCCTTGAGGGTAGGCTGCCAGAGTTCTGGAAGCTGAAGGTGGAAAGCCCACTGGCATTCTCAGTATTTGGCATTCACATAACCTCCTTGTTTACAGCAAGACAGAATTTCCCTCAACCAGACCTAGTATCTTCCGGGCCAATGACAACCTCTCTCTCATAAAAATAAATACACAAACAAACAAACAAACATCTAATCTTTTGCCATGGTAAAGGAGAGGCAGCTGGCTGTTTATACCGAATTAAGAAAGGATCTGGGAGGGGGAATACAACAGAATCTTAAGCAGCTTTCAACCAATCCTCTATTTTTATGTTTTAGCTCCACCTTGTCCTTCTGCTCCAAGAGATACATAATGTTACTAATTCCTGAGCCTTTTGGAGTTTTGTAAACTGGGCTGCTTCAAGGCTTTTCCCGCTGCTACTTAGGAAAAGGCTTTCTTGGGTCTGCTAAGTAAAGATCACTCATCTATCAGCTTTCTAGTTTCTAATATGTTGCTGTTGTCTCCTCTCCTGTTTTGCCTGTGGGTTTATATATTTTTTTAAAGTGGTTTACTTTTGTTATAATGGGGTTTTTGGTGGTAGCAGAGATTAACGCATATATACAATCTGCTTACTTTAATCATAGGTTACTCCATCTACTGTTCTCATCTCTTCTCCAACCACATTTCTACACTATACTCACTAATATGGAAATATTCTTCAGTTTTCAAAAACACAGGCTCTTTCCTGCATATCAAAACCACAATATGATAGCACCCTATTCCTGCAAGAATGCCCATAATCAAAAAATAAAAAAATAATAGATGTTGGTGTGGATGCGGTGAACAGGGAACACTTCTACGCTGCTGGTGGGAATGTAAACTAGTATGGAAAACAGTGTGGAGATTGCTTAGAGAAGTAAAAGTAGAACTACCATTTGATCCAGCAATGTATCTACCCAGAGGAAAAGAAGTCATACCAAAAAGATTCTTGCACACGCATGTTTTTAGCAGCACAATTTGCAATTGTAAAAATGCAGAGCCATCCCAAATGCCCATCAATCAATGAGTGGATAAAGAAACTGTGGCATATTGGGTTGGACACGGTGGCTCATGCCTGTAATCCCAGCACTTTGGGAGGCCGAGGCAGGTGGATCACAAGGTCAGGAGTTCAAGACCAGCCTGGCCAAGATGGTGAAACCCCATTTGTACTAAAAATACAAAAATTAGCCGGATGTGGTGGCATGCGCCTGTAATCCCAGCTACTCGGGAGGCTGAGGCAAAGAACTGCTTAAACCTGGGAGGCAAAGGTTGCAGTGAGCCGAGATCACATCACTGCACTCCAGCCTGCGTGACAGAGCGAGATTCTGTCTCAAAAAAAAAAAAAAAAAAAAAAGAAAAAAGAAAAAAAAAGAAACCGTGGCTTATATATATGATGGAATACTACTCAGTCATAAAAAGGAATGAATTAATGGCATTCACAGCAACCTGAATGAGATTGGAGACTATTATTCTAATATTCTTTTTCCAGTGTTCCAGCTTGATGCAAAACTTTCAGGTTCAACCAGATGGCCAAGACTTATAGAGGCCACAGGTGTACTCACAAATATGATTGCCCCAACTGCTAACTGCTCAGGGCTTGGTTTTCTCTATTTGTCCTTTTCTTCGGAGTATAAGGAGGTATATATTAGAGATTTTCTTTTCTTCTTGGGAGACGCAATGTGACAAAATAATGGTTTATATTTGTTTCTGAGATCTATTTCTATGTTAGTGAGAGGATTCCTTATAGTATATGCAATTTAACATAATGCTGGAAATAGAAGACTTCACTGGGTTTTCAAATTATAATTTATTCTCAAAAGATCTTAGCTAGGATCTAGACACATAAAAAGCTTTAACTGTATATTTGACAAAGTAAGTTAAGGCCATGATATTTTTGGAAAGATTTTTAGTAATCTCATTTTCAAAAAATACTAAAATATGATCAGTTCTTTGAAATGAAATGGTATGTAGGAATAGTCTATAACCTCTATGAAACAGTGCTGTAAAAAATTACACTGGCATTGAAATAACCTGATAAACAGCCTTTTGGCAGTACGCATGTTCCATTTAATTTTCCCTTGTGGACAGGAAAGACAGAAGAATAACTTCTAGGTCATGAAAAGCAAAAATTACCAAAGTTTTTGAATCACTACCTAAAAATTAGTTCATTTGGTTAATGTTTCTTTCTTAAAACATCAACACAGATGTTTGGCCACTCTGCCTTGAAACTTATGCTTTTGTAAAAATATGTTCAGAATGTCATGTCAAATCCCTGTTGATAAGCATGTTGTTGCATCAAGAATATAAATACTAACAAATCCCAAGTGGGTAACACATTAAACAAGTAACACATTAAAGTAAGAACATCACATATAAGCCCATTCATAACTGGGAAGGGCCTCTATATAACGTTCAACAACAGCATGTGCTTAATGAAGCACAGGATCTCTTTTTATGTATATATGAAAGAGTGAATTATAAAATATTAAGTGCCCCTCAATCCAAATGTATTTGGTTTTTTTCAAACAACTCCTGAGTAAATCAATTGTATTTGAAAGCTGCAAAAAAAACTCCATGTCTTTTTTGTTTCTAGAAACATGATTATTCAAATGAAAAATATTTGTAGCCTAAGGGTATCTGCTATTCTGTAAGTGCCATAATCATAAATGCTAAAATTAAGTTTAGAGAAAGTCTTAGAAGTCAGTTCTTCAGCTAATAAACAGCACAGAAAGTACTAATAGCAAAAAGCTCCAAAATAGTTTTTGTAATTTTAATTCCAATTATTGGGGAATCAGGAAATCACCTGACTTTAGGACTTCTAGAGACCTTAATCTGTTAATTCTGTTGCTTTATTCTCTATAACAATGGTAACAAAGTAACTGTAATAAAGTAACAAAAGACGGGGCCTTTTCTTAGGGCAAGTTCTTCTCATAGGATGTTAAAATTTCCTTTCTAAAAAACTGAGGACTTTTTTCGAAACATAAAAGTAATATACACTTGTTATATATCTTATATAATATAGTTATATGTGTATGTTTCAAGCAGAGAATGGTTTAAAATGGAAATCAAAACTCTTCTAATCCATATCCCAGAGATAATCATTGGTATCTCTCTTATCAGGATAATCTTAACAGGGTTTAGTGTAAATATCCTTCCAGATTTTTACTATCATATACATTCATACATACATACATACATACATACATACATACATACATATAATTTTAGGTCAAAAATAGATTCATATCTACTTTATGTAACTTCCCTTTTGCCTACTTAGCAATATATAGTAGAAATTTTTCCATATCAGTACATATGTAGATCTACTTGTTTCTATTTAGTAGCTGAACAGTGTTCTAAAGAAGAGTTGCACCATATTTAATTACTAGCCAAGTGGTAGGCATTTAGGTTGTTTTTGATTTTTGTCATTATAAAGTATTATATCTACTGTCTCACACGTTAAAGAATATCCATACTCTAAAGAAATAGAGAACATCCATACTCTAAAGAAATCCAGTAAAAGTGACTCATCCCCTAACTTGTCAATTAACTTATACAATCTACAAACTGTTTGATGTGAGTTTGAGAAGATAAATATGTCCTGTAAAAAATCTAATAGCAGTCAGTACTTTAAGACATAAAATATGCATAAGCTACAAGGTTATCAAGAATGATACAATGAACACCCATGTACCTAAACAGAATATTACCATTACATTGGAAGATCCCCATGTTCACTGCTCTTCCTCTGTGTCGAACAGAGGTAATTTTCTTAAATATTTTGTTTCTTATTACCTTAGCTTTTTAAAAATATTTTTGCCACGTATGTTTCTATCATTAAATATCCTTAGATAGTATATAACATGCATTTGAATTGTGTAAAGTGGAACCATATTATAGTTGAATTGTCCGTACTGAATATTTTTTAATTTTTGTACAGAATTATCTCCTTTAAGATTCATCTACATTATCCCTTGTAACTGCAGTTCATTTGTTTTCTCTGATAAAAAATATTCTAGTGTAAGAAGATACTATAAATTATCCATTCTAGTGCTGGTTGGCATATGAGTCATTTCAAGTTTTCTGCTATTTTGAACAATCTTTCCACTATCATTTTTGTACATGTCTCTTGAGGTATGTGGGCAAGAGTTCGCCTAGGAATGAAATCACTAGGTGACAGAGTATGCTTCATATGCAGCTTTACAAGATAATGACAAATAATCTTATTTCTCATATCTTATTAAATTTGCTAAAGTAGCTATACCAACTTACACGCTCACTAGCAGAGTTTATATACTCTATTTGTTCCAAACATTTGTTTGATATTATCAGACTTTTTAATTCTTGCCAAATAGTGAGTGCAAAAGGCTCTCCTTATAGTTTTAATTTGCATTTCTTCAATTATTATCCAAGTGGGTTTCCTTATATCTTTTTTTTTTTTTGGAGATCTTATGTTAGGCTGATTTATAAGTGCTGCTCTGGGCAGTTACACAATTTGTTTACAGTAAGGAGTTGTCTGACTTTGAGCATACTGTACATGGTGATTAGAAGTCATCATGGCAAGAGAAAACCACAGCTGGTCCCCTGCAGCAAACACAAAAAACCAGAGACTGGTAGGGGAAATGTAGAGATAAAGGTGGGATTTGTTTCTTATTACAAAAGAAAAAAATAACTCCTCAGTAGTCTTAACAAAAGAATGGAGTATTTCACACTGGGAGAAAAGACATTGGGATACAAAATTTCAAGTGTTTTGACTCTAGCCCTGTCCCCATATCCTTCAAGAGCAAAGGGAGGAGGAGACAGTTAAAGCAAACAAGCAATTCTGTAAAAATTACTTACAAACCCTACAGATTTAGATTTTAAAATCTAAACTTCTATTTTGTTTTTTAAAAATTTAATATATCAAAAGGCCTGCTTTAGCGACATGTTATTCCCACCAGAAAATAACCCCAATATCCCCTCTATCAGTAACATGCTCAAGTTGACCAGCTAACTCTTACCTGTAAACCCATGTGGACAAGTATATGTCTTTTAAACTAAAGCCATGGGGATCAAGTGACTGCTAGTAACATGTCATCTGTTAACTGACCAGTATTCGTCTTCTCCAGAGGGTGGGCAGGGCACAGAAACCCTAAAGTGGTCATGAGGGACCAACTGCAAATCAACAACTTTTCAAGCACCACTTTCCTCATTCCTTACTCAAAAGGGGCTACTTGATTTCGATCTAGACTATTTGCCTTGAATTTGGTATACCGTGACCTGTATGTTGTTTTCCTTTAGCAAAACAAACATAAGACACAAAACTATATATATAAACTTTCTGTTTTTACATTTTTTTTTTTTTTTTTGAGACGGAGTCTTGCTCTGTCGCCCAGGCTGCAGTGCAGTGGCACAATCTCAGCTCACTGCAACCTCCACCTCCCAGGTTCAAGCGATTCTCCTGCCTCAGCCTCCTGAGCAGCTGGGACTACAGACGCCTGCCACCATGCCTGGCTAATTTTTTGTATTTTTAATAGAGTCAGGGTTTCGCCATGTTGGCCAGGATAGTCTCAATCTCCTGACCTCGTGATCCACCTGCCTCAGCCTCCCAAAGTACTGGGATTACAGGTGTGAGCCACCGCACCCGACCCTTGTTTTTACATTTAAATATAAAAATACTGCTCAGTTTTGTGTGATAAATAGAGGACCAAGCAAAAAGAACCTTTTTTTTTTTTTTAAGGTAGGGATATCCATGAGTTTATACTGAGCTTTGTGTTCTGAGGAGGGCATTTCACCCCAAGCCAGGCTAGTTCCACACAAGCAAGAGACCAAGGCCATTATCCTCCCTGATCCCCAACCCCTACCTTCTCTCTTAATCCCTAATTTTTTTTTTTTTTTTTGAGACGGAGTCTCACTCTGTCGCCCGGGCTGGAGTGCAGTGGCCGGATCTCAGCTCACTGCAAGCTCTGCCTCCTGGGTTCATGCCATTCTCCTGCCTCAGCCTCCCGAGTAGCTGGGACTACAGGCGCCCGCCACCTCGCCCGGCTAGTTTTTTGTATTTTTTAGTAGAGAGGGGGTTTCACCATGTTAGCCAGGATAGTCTCGATCTCCTGACCTCGTGATCCGCCTGTCTCGGCCTCCCAAAGTGCTGGGATTACAGGCTTGAGCCACCGCGCCCGGCCGCTTAATCCCTAATTTTAATAGAAAGTTGGTTATAACCTCTTAAGAAACATTTCCCCCACAAAGGGAAGTCCTAACCTAACCAGAGTTAAGTCAGGTCTTCCCCTCTCAGGTACCTCAAAGAAAAAGTCCCCATCCTGCAAACATGCACTCTGTTCCGATAGCTACGCTTACTGAACAGGCATACCCCATTAAATAGAAGCAGTGGTTATGTTTCACTACCCACCTCCCCATTAATGTACTAAAAAGCGTCAGTGATGGGGAAAAAAAGGAGGGTAAAGATGTGAAGAAATTAATTATGTGACCCCTCTATCCCAGTCAAACAAATAAAGCAAGATTAACTGGGCACAAGGAATTAAAAAAGACCTTGGTATTCCATCCTTTGAGTTACAATTAGGACAATTGGGAGAGGGGAAGAGTTGGAGTGGGATGAAGAACTAGGAGGGGCTTGACAGCTGGAGGTCTAGTCCACTTAGTTTTTGTAGTGGAAGGGCTCAACTCCGGTTTGAGAAGACACAGGAAGATGAGGGCTTCCGTCACCGAAAATGGGTCGCATTTGGCAGAGAGGCAATGATCTTCAAAGTAACCCTTCTTCTCCCGACCAACAGTCTGGGGAATGTGTATGCTGGCACTATGATGGGCTGTAAGAGCAGAAAAGTCACTGATGTTGAAAGTTTCATGGAATCCAATTAGGTGCCAGGCCCGGCAAAAATGCGGATGTGGTACTGCTGTTGCTTGCTTAGTTTCTTGATGGCCTCCTCAGACCATTCTCCTCCCGCATGGCCTTGGTGCTAAAGTTGGTATGGTAGTCTGAGCCATTCCAGTCCCAGGAATGGGCTTAGGATCAAAGATTGCTATCACTCTGAAGTCTTCACATATACGATGCAAGATGAAACAGGTCACCCAGAAATGATCTTCCATGCTGATTCCTTCACAGCATCCAATTTGGAATTCCCACTGGGCAGGCATGACCTCAGCATTAGTCTCTGCAATCTTGACTCCGGCATACAAGCAGGTCCGGTAATGAGCCTCCACAATGTCCTTGCCATAGACTTTGTCTGCTCCCATACCACAGTAATATGGACCCTGGGGCTCAGAGAGTCCATTGGAAGGCCAACCAAAGGGTGCCCATCTGTCCCCATGAGGTTATATTCCTGCTCCATGCCAAACCAGGGGTGCTGGTTGCTCACCATGTCCGTTATCCATTTATAGGTGTGCCTCAAATTGGTCACTGCAGGCTTTCAATTGCACTTGAAAACTTCACAGAATACCAGCTTGTGGAGGTCCTTGCGGAAGGGCTCCCAAAACACGGCAGCAGGCATGAGATACATGCCACTGTTGGAACCTTCAAAGTACTAGAGCCATCAAAATTCTACTCAAGTAACTCTTCCACACTCTTGGGCTCACTGTCCAGGGTCTGGGACTTGCAGCACAGTCTTGCTTCAGTACCATCGACTCAGATATACATGGCCTGGACTTTCTCACACTGAGGCAGGGAAATGTACACCTGCTTGATGCCTCTGTTTAAATGGGAGCTTGCTGAGGTGGTCATGGTGGAAGGTGTTCTGGGCACTGAGCAGGCAGGAAGGTAAAGGTAGGCTGC
This sequence comes from Piliocolobus tephrosceles, assembly GCF_002776525.5. Classification (NCBI taxonomy): domain Eukaryota; kingdom Metazoa; phylum Chordata; class Mammalia; order Primates; family Cercopithecidae; genus Piliocolobus; species Piliocolobus tephrosceles. The sequence continues at coordinate 54,802,430 of NC_045446.1, read as the reverse complement.
GAGACTGGGGTGAGGAGAGAGGAGGGGAGGCTGCTGTGCTGCTCAGAAACTCTGCTCTTCTCCCATTCTCAGCTCTACCTTTGTATCCTTTTAATTAAGACACTTAAATCTTTTGCTCATTTTTGAATTAGGTTGTCTTTTTGAAAAAATATTGCTTTGCAGGGTTTTTTTCTTTTTTAAAGAGATGGGGTCTTGATAAGTTGTCTAAGCTTGAGTTCAGTGGCAATTCACAGATGCAATTATAGTGTATTGCAGCCTAACTCCTGGGCTCACATGATCCTCCTATCTCGGCTGCCTGAGTAGCTGGGACTATAGACGCACACCACCATGCCTGGCTTATAGTTCTTGTAACCTGAGCACTAACCTCTCACTCTGAGGTTTACGTTTTCACTCTCTTTATGTTATCTTTTAATGAACAGAAGTTCTTAATTTCAATGTAGTCAAATTTATCAATCTTTTAACACTGGCACTAGTCGTGACTAGTTTAACAAATCTTTCCCTACCCCAAAGTCATAAGGATATTTCCTGTATTATGTTTGAAAACTCTTAAGCCTTATAGATTAGCTTTTTTTGGCTCTCCATATTTAAGTCTTTAATACATGTGGAAATGATTCTTGTGTGTGGTAGGAGGTATGTATGCATTTTTTGTATCAATGGTATATTATGTGTACATGTCCCAGCACTATTAATTAAACTGCTCTTTTCACTGCCGGTGCCAGTTTTATCATAAATCATGTTTCCATATATGTGTGCATTTGTTTCTGGGCTTTCTATTTTATTCTGTTGGTCAATCTGTTTATGAGTGTGCCAATTCTACACTGTCTTAAATAATATAATATTAATAATAATAATAACTACTATTTTTTTTGAGATGGAGTTTCACTCTTTCACCCAAGCTGGAGTGCAGTGGCGCGATCTCGGCTCACTGCAACCTCCGCCTTCCAGTTTCAAGCGATTCTTCTGCTTCAGGCTCCTGAGTAGCTGGGATTATAGGCGCCCACCACCACGCCTGGCTAATTTTAGTATTTTTAATAGAGACAGGGTCTCACCATGCTGGCCAGGTTGTTCTCAAACTCCTGACCTTGTGGTCCACCCACCTCGGCCTCCCAAAGTGCTGGGATTACAGGCGTGAGCCACTGCGCCTGGCCAAGTAATATAATCTGAAACTAAATTTTTGATACCTGACAAGGTAAACTGCTACACTTTGTTGTTTTTCTTTAGGAGTATGTTGGTAGTTTTAAGGCTTTTATTCTTCTATTTAAAGTTCTGATAGGAATTGCATTGTCTCTGTAGACTGTTTTGGGGAGAATTGATATCTTTAACATATTGAGTCTTCCATTCCATGCACATTTATAAATCTCATTTATTTAGGCCTTGTTTCATTCATAAATTTGATTAATTATATCCTATAATTCTTGCTTCCCAATGTACCAATATTTAACATGCATTTATTTACTTTTTCTGGAGTCCCACAGATGATCCCACAGTTTTAATATTTAATTACATTTCCATCTTGGGCAAAATGTTTGAGAGAGGAACTTTACATTACCTCTCGGCAGAAGGCCAATGTCAAAAACTATCTAACAAGGGAGGCAGGATGAGGAAATAAGATTATTAGCTTCTCCTAAATTGTCTTCACTGTTTTGTGGGAAGTTTGTTTCTGAAAGATCATATACATATTTTGAAGCCAAGTGGAAATTTTGTTGTTGTGCTTTACAAAGTACTTAAATACTTAATTGAGTAGTTCATTTATCATTTGGATTATCCACCATTCATTGTCCTCTGCCTGAACAGTACAACTGAAAACTGACTGAAAAGGGCTGATGTGACTACAGACATTAATATACAACTGAATGCTTTAAAGATGACTTCTCATTTTCAAAGAACTTGCTTATATTACAAAACTAGTAAAATAATCTAGCATTCTCAAAGAGAAAACAAAGAAAGAACAAAAAACTCTTAATATTTATGCCAAATAATAAAAAAGTATTTGACAGAAATGATATAGAAACTGATGCTTCATCCTGTTAGCTGTGGTAGGTTCAAGAACTGATATACTGGTAATTACAAAATATTCTGGAAAAATGAAAAGTATTCTCAAATGAGAGGAATAATCTGAAAGAACTACAAAATTACCTGTAGAGTACAATTCATCATCCTTATTATGTAGTCAAACTGTTGATGGTCTAATATTGCCCGGTTTTGCTGGACATGCAAACCCAGTTCATCAGTGAGACACTGTCTTGCCGCCTTTCCTTTAAGGGCTCTGAGTGCAGCAGGAAGGGTCTGAGGACAAGAGAGGTACAAATGACCAAATGGTACCACTGGGGGAAACAATAACTTTCAAACAATCATCTTGAAAATTCAAATGCACCCTGTAATTTATTTAACACAGTTATTAATGAAATTAAACTCCTAGGGAAGAGGTGATTTATTAGTAAGACCAATGATAAAATAGATTTGTAGTTATTTTTGTATGTAAACCAGCAAGAAATATAAGAGAATTATGTGATAAATTGAAAAACATTTAATTTCACTTTTTTCTTCAACTTAATAAAACTTTGGTTACCAAATTGACTGTTGCTTCAGATCATGAGTCAAAGCCATAGATACGTAAGACACCTTCTTTCTATAACTAGTCAATTTTCCATGGCAAGAACAGAAAGAAAAATTAAAACAATAAGAAATACAAGTGATTTCATGCTTTTAAACTGGTTGGCTGCTTAATCACTATTCAGCTTTAATTTATGACTGACAAGTTCTACAATCTCTTTTCATTTAAGTATCATAAAAAAGGAAAGAAAAAGGACTCAGAGTTGCAAAAATAGATTATCTCTAGGTGTATGCATTAAAACTCTTTTCACTTTACAACAAGAACATCCATAAAGATGCCTCCTTCAGTTCACCATGTAGGATTTAGTTAATTTACTTCACATATAATAATAATAAGCTTATTTAGCTAAAAAATCAGAACAAAGGAGAAAATAAGAAGGAAGTAGGAAGGCATGATATCACTAAAGGCAGGCATAAGAAATAGGATGTGTAAGTTGAAAGCAAGAGAAGTGAAAGACTCCAACTATAAGAAAACACAGAAACCAAAAAGCACAAAATGTAAAGAGCACTGGGTCAGTTAGGGTAAAGGTAAACATTTCCATAAGCTTTACCAGTTCCTGTAAATAGATATTCAGAACTATGACAATGAGTCAGTAAGAAAGGGTTATATTATGTTCAGCATATTTCACTGAACAAGGCAAGAAAACATGCTTTAAGGAGGCACATTTAAGTTGAATACTACAGTTCCTATAATCCATTACATATTCTAACTAGATTCTTTGCAATACATAAAATTATATTAAAATGTTAAGTTTTGGCCAAGCGTGTTGGCTCATATATGTAATTCCAGTACTTTGGGAGGCTGAGGTGGTTGGATCACTTGAGGCCAGGAGTTCGAGACCAGTCTAGCCAACATTATGAAACCCCATCTCTACTAAAAATACAAAAATGAGCCAGGTGCAGTGGTGCATGCCTGTAGTCCCAGGTACTCAGGAGGCTGAGGCAGGAGAATCACTTGAATCCGGGAGGTAGAGGCTGCAGTGAGCCAAGATCACACCACTGTACTCCAGCCTGGGTGACACAGCAAGACTCTGTCTCCAAAAATAAAAACTAAAATAAATAAAATGTTAAGTTGCTAAGTAATATGCCAAAATAGTGTTTAGTGAACAATGTTTAAAAGTTTGAGAGAAGGCCGGGCACGGTGGCTCAAGCCTGTAATCCCAGCACTTTGGGAGGCTGAGACGGGCGGATCACGAGGTCAGAAGATCGAGACTATCCTGGCTAACACAGTGAAACCCTGTCTCTACTAAAAAAAAAATACAAAAACAAAAAAACAAAAAAAACAAAAAAAAAAACTAGCCGGGCGAGGTGGCGGGCACCTGTAGTCCCAGCTACTCGGGAGGCTGAGGCAGGAGAATGGTGTAAACCCAGGAGGCGGAGCTTGCAGTGAGCTGAGATTGCACCACTGCACTCCAGCCTGGGCGACAGAGCAAGACTCCGCCTCAAAAAAAAAAAAAAAAGTTTGAGAGAAAAAATGACTATGAATATTTTTCTGCTGGTCATATAATTAAGCTTGGCCCAACAGCTTTATATCTTAGACACTATTCATTTAAAATGATCCAAACAATGAGAGGAGACTTTATTAGGAAAAGGGACAGAATTAAAGAAGAGAAGCTGGCCGGGCGCGGTGGCTCATGCCTGTAATCCCAGCATTTTGGGAGGCTGAGGCGGGTGGATCATGAGGTCAGGAGATCAAGACTGTCCTGGCTAACATGGTAAAATCCCGTCTCTACTAAATACAAAAAAATTAGCTGGGCGTCGTGGGGGGCACCTGTAGTCCCAGCTGCTGGGGAGGCTGAGGCAGGAGAATGGCATGAACCTGGGAGGCAGAGCTTGCAGTGAGCTGAGACTGCACCACTGCACTCCAGCTCGGGCAACAGAGCGAGACTCCGTTGAAGAAAAGAAGAGAAAGCTGGTAACTTCGACATGTAAATCTGAAAGGGAAATGATAAACGCTTACTTGGGAAAGATGATATTTTATTACCTTTTCAGTTTCCAAAATTTTATTTTCAAATATGAATGAGATGCAGTTTCTGACAACTTCTAGTCTCTGTGCACTGTTGAAAACTGTCGTCACCTTGTCCATTATTGAAACTAGTAAAAGAATATAAAGAAAGCACAAATAAATTAAACTCCTTTGGTAATTACAAAAGTAAAGAGACTATTACTTTAAGACTGTAGGTTGGGTGTAGAGGCTCACGCCCATAATCCCAGCAATTTGGGAGGCTGAGGTGGGATGATCCCTTGAGCCCAGAGGTTTGAGACAAGCCTGGGCAACATAGGAAGCCCCTTCTCTACAAAAAATACAAAAATTAGCCAGGCATGGTGCCTTGCACTGTAATCCCAGTGACTTGGGAGGCTGAGGTGGGAAGATCACTTGAGCCCAGGAGTCCAAGGCTGCAGTGAGCTAGGACAGCACTACTGTACTGCAGCTGGGTGACAGAGTGAGACCACATTTCTTATTAGAAAACAAAGAAACAAAAACTTATTGATATGACCTACACTTTATTTTTTCCCCTATTACAGAGCACTGAAAGTATTCCACATCATTATTTTGATTACATGTTGCAGTGCTGAAGTATCAGGCTAGTCGATTAATAATTTCACAGGGGCCGGGCGCGGTGGCTCACGCCTGTAATCCCAGCACTTTGGGAGGCCGAGACAGGCGGATCATGAGGTCAGGAGATCGAGACCGTTCTGGCTAACACCGTGAAACCCCATGTCTACTAAAAATACAAAAAAATTAGCTGGGCGTGGTGGCGGGCATCTATAGTCCCAGCTACTGGGGAGGCGGAGGCAGGAGAATGGCGTGAACCCATGAGGTGGAGCTTGCAGTGAGCCAAGATCGTGCCACTGCACTTCAGCCTGGGTGACAGCAAGACTCCGTCTCAAAAAAAAAAAAAAAATAATAATAATAATTTCACAGGATAGATTCTAATGAGACACTTAACTTTTATGTGAACTAATTCACATTGCAAAGTAAAGTTATATTAAACAAGGGCAAACATCTATTTGAAACTTTTTAACTAGTAATATTGTTAATATTTCTAAGATATTACTAAAGAAAAACTACATTCCACAAAATATTAGATATCACACATTTGAGTAGAGGTGACTTGAAGGAAAGAAGTAGTGCAAAAAAAGAGAAATAATCATGATCGATGAACTGCTATACTGGCTTAGGAAAGTCACTTTTTAGTCATGTAAACGTAGCACCTTTCACCTTTTACCATAGGGTTAGAAAATTCTAATGTATTACCTAGGCTACTAAGCTGGTTACCTAAATAAATTTAACTTATTAAAAATAATATTAGAAGGAAATAAATCAAAGTAGTATTTATACAAAATTTATACTTTCACAAAGAACTATACTATGTCATTTGTTTAAATGCGGTAGTATCAATAATTCTTTTTTTTGTATAAATTTAAGGGGTACAAGTGCAGCCTTGTCACATGGACGTACTGCATGGTGGTGAAGTCTGGACTTTTAGTGTAGCCATCAACCAGAATAATGTATATTGTAGCCATTAAGTAATTTCTCATCCCTCAACCCCTTCCCACCCTCTCAGCCTTCTGAGTCTCCAGTGTCTTATTATTCCACACTTGATGTCCATGTGTACACATTATTTAGCTCCCATTTATAAGTGAGAACAGTATCAATGGTTCTCAAGCCAAAAAGACTACTTACACTTTATGGCTACTCTTTGGATTCTAAAGGTCCAATCCCTTTACCTTCTCCCATACCTAACAAGAAAGACTATCATATTTTACTCATTAGTATTCCTTTCATCTCATCAATACCAAACCTATATTCTTCAAATAATGTTTTAAACTTTTTTTTTTTTTTTTTTTTTGAGACAGAGTTTCGCTCTTGTTGCCCAGGCTGGAGTGTAATGGCGCAATCTCGCCTGCCTCCTGGGTTCAAGCGATTCTCCTTCCTCAGCCTACCAAGTAGCTGGGATTACAGGCATGTGCCACCACACCCAGCTAATTTTGTATTTTTAGTAGAGTCGGGGTTTCTCCATATTGCTCAGGCTAGTCTTGAACTCATGACCTCAGGTGATACGCCCACCTTGGCCTCCCAAAGTGCTGGGGTTACAGGCATGAGCCACTGCGCCCAGCCTTAAACATTTTTATAAAAATAATTATATGCTCACAATAAGCTGCAAACGTAATACAAAGAAGATCCTTGTACTCATCACCCAGCTTCCCTCTATGGTGACATCTTTCATAATTATGTTTTATTAGAATCAGGAAAACAACTGGCACAATACAATGAATGAGACTATAGCCCTTACTTGAATTTTACCAGTTTTCTTCAAATCATTTTTAATCATGTAACATTAATTTTCTGGTTAAACTGATTATTTCGCATGACTTTTCTCTCTGAAATGCTCATTCATAATTGTGGGCTCTGGTGCTTCCCACACACATAGGTTGGTGGCATAAACTGAAAATCTATCCATATTAGAACAGAAAACTTACAATCTCCAATAACACATACTTCATTGAGAGAGCAACATTTTTATGTTTATAAACTTTTAATTCTGAAATATCTTTAGCAGTATTTTAAATTTTCTTTAGGCTGAGTTATTAGGAAACATATTTTCTATTTTTTTTCCTTTTTTTTTTTGTAAGACAGAGTCTTGCTCTGTCACCAAGGCTGGAGTGCAGTGGCGCGATCTTGGCTCACTGCAACCTCTGCCTCCGGGGTTCAAGTGATTCTCCTCCTGCCTTAGCCTCCCAAGTAGCTGGGACTATAGGCGTATACCACCACGCCTGGCTACTTTTTTGCATTTTTAGTAGAGATGGAGTTTCACCATGTTGGCCAGGCTGGTCTTGAACTCCTGACCTCAAGTAATCCACCCACCTCAGCTTCCCAAAGTGCTGGGATTACAGGCGTGAGCCATCACACCCAGCCAGAAAACATATTTTCTTATAATAAATATGTTTACTATCTGGAATTTTTTTCCTTTGGAGAATCCAACTAATTCACATTTTATACATGCACCTAATTAACCAACTTCAAAATATATCAAGAAAAACAGGAAAAACTGAGAAATAGGGAATTCTGCTATTATAATGGGAGATTTTAATATATCTTCCTCAATAGCTGAAAAAAAGGGATAAAAGTTAGTAAAGGAAGACAACTCACAGAATGGGGAAAAATTTGCAAATAATATATCTGGTAGGGGACTTATCTGTAGAATATACAGAGTATGCTTACAACTCAGCAATAAAAAGGCAAATAGCCCAATTTCAAAATGGGCAACGAGACAGTGAATTAGCCAATAGTACATGAAAAAATACTCAGTATCAGTGGCTGAAATTATAACCCTTATACACTGCTGACAGAAATCTAAAATGGCATAACCGCTTTGGAAAACGGTTCGGCAGCTCCTCAAAACATTAAACATAGAATTACCATATGACCCAGCAATTCCAATCCTAAGTATACATCCAAGAGAACTGAAAACATATCTACACAAAATCTTGCACATAAATGTTCACAGCAGCATTATTCATAATAGCCAAAATGTAGAACCAACTCAAATATCCATCAACTGATGGATAAATAACCAATGTGATATATATCCAGACAATGGAGTATTATTCAGACATTTAAAAAGAAATGAGGCCGGGTGCAATGGCTCATGTCTGTAATCCCAGCACTTTGGGAGGCCGAAGCGGGCGGATCACGAGCTCAGGGGATGAGACCATCCTGGTTAATAGGTTGAAACTCCGTCTCTACTAAAAATACAAAAAAAATTAGCCAGGCGTGGTGACAGGCGCCTGTAGTCCCAACTACTCAGGAGGCTGAGGCAGGAGAATGGCGTGAAACTGGAAGGCAGAGCTTGCAGTAAGCCAAGATGGCGCCACCGCACTCCAGCCTGGGCAACAGAGCGACACTCCATCTCAAAACAACAACAACAACAACAAAAAAGAAACAAAATACTGACACATGCTACAACATAGATGTACCTTTGAAATATTATGCTAAATGAAAGAAGCCAGTCATAAAAGATTACATATTGTATAATTCTATTTATATAAAATGTCCGGAATAGGTAAAGCTATGAAAATAGAAAGTAGATTACAGTATAGGGCTGGGCGCGGTGGCTCAAGCCTGTAATCCCAGCACTTTGGGAGGCCAAGACGGGTGGATCACGAGGTCAGGAGATTGAGACCATCCTGGCTAACACGGTGAAACCCCGTCTCTACTAAAAAATACAAAAAAAAAAAAAAAAAAAAAAAAAAAACTAGCCGGGCGAGGTGGCGGGCGCTTGTAGTCCCAGCTACTCGGGAGGCTGAGGCAGGAGAATGGCGTGAACCTGGGAGGCGGAGCTTGCAGTGAGCTAAGATCCGACCACTGCACTCCAGCCTGGAGGACAGAGCGAGACTCCGTCTCAAAAAAAAAAAAAAAGCAGATTACAGTATAATGCTGGGGAGGAGATGGTTTGGGAAGGAAATGGGGAGTGACTGCTAATAGATGTGAGGTTTCTATTTGGGTTATAAAAATATTCTCACGGGGCGCAGTGGCTCACGCCTGTAATCCCAGCACTTTGGGAGGCCAAAGTGGGCAGATCACCTGAGATCCGGAGTTCGAGACCAGCCTGACCAACATGGAGAAACCCTGTTTCTACTAAAAATACAAAATTAGCTGGGTTAGGGGGCCTATGCCTGTAATCCCAGTTACTCTGGAGGCTGAGGCAGGAGAACTGCTTGAACCCAGGAGGCAGAGGTTGCGGTGAGCCGAGATCACACCATTGCACTCCAGCCTGGGCAACAAGAGTGAATCTCCATCTCTCTCTATATATTCTCAAATTAAATAGTGATAATGGTTGAATGAGTGTGTAAATATACTAAAAATCAAGGAACTGCACATTTTACATTGGTGAATTTACGGTATGTAACTGATATCTCAATAAAGCTGTTATTAAAAAAAGAAAAGATTCTATAGTGGCAGTGGTTGGGTTATGATTACCCTTTTTGGGAGGCAGTGAATGAAACAGGGCTTCTAAGTATTGATAATGCTCTGATTCTAGCTATAGGAGTTTGTTCACTTTGTGAAAATTCATCATATTGTACACTTTTCTTTTTTGGGTCTTATATCTTTATAAAAAGTTTACTCTTAAAACAGACAGACAAATACATACCAACAGGTGGACCAGCTGGCACAACACATTTCTTTTCTACTCTTGTGGCAGGAGGTGCATTCTGGTTCTTAGCAAGATTTTCCTGTATTAATTCCTGAACCCGGGCTTCATTAATCTTTGGGAAAGGAAGAATATGAACTCGCAAGTGGGATCCTTCTGTTGGCCGCGGAACTTTCTGGAATGCCATATGAGGGTTTGGATTCTCCTGTAATGTCAGACATAGGTAAAATTATTCCAAGTTAAAATCACAATGGCAGATCGCCAGGAAGGGAGTGGGAGCTTACAGGGACACAAGCTGGGTGGTTATACATATATTCATACATACGCCATAAAACATGAAGTACCAAAATCTTACTTCTTCTTACATGCTCTATCAGCAGCATCTGATACAGCTGGGCATCTGTCTGCCTCTTCCATGAACACTTTCTTTACTTGGTTTCTAGGTCTTCTGGCTACATCTTTGTCTATTTCTCATCTCCCTATCTCTTTAACAATGTGAATACCTCAGGGCTCAGTCCTTGGGTCTTTTTTCTGTTAACACTCATTCCTTGGTGATCACTTCCAGTCTCCTATCTTTACCATAAAAACACCAACAATTTGCAAGATTTTTTCTTTAAACAAGCTTTCTCCTAAACCCCATACTCACATGTTTAACTCTCTATACAATATTTTCAGTTGGATTTTTAAAAAAATTCTAAACCTATGTCCAGAATGGAGCTCTTACTCTTCACCCACCTCTATCCCTGCTTTGTTCAGTCTTCCTCACATCAGTATACAGCACATTTATTTTTTCCAATCAGTTAGGCAAAAAGCTTAGTTATCTTTAATGCCATTCTCTAACACCCAATTATCCGTTCCTCTGCAGATCTTGCGGACTTTACCTTTAAAATGTTTACAACTTGGCCAGTTTCACAACACTTTGGTTCAAGTCAACACCTCATGTTACAGCACTACAACAGTCTCCTAGTCCCCCTGCTTCCACCTGTACTCCTTCATTCAACATTGCAAACTACGTGATCTAGTTAAGAGTATGTCGATTCATCACATAACCATTCTGTTCATTCCAATGGCTCGTCATCTCACTCACAATAAAACCCAAGGTTCTTAAAACAACTTACAAAGCCCTACAAGATCTGGCCTTTCTATATGATGTGTCCTGCCATGATTTCTTTCATTTTTTCTGCTCTAGACACACAGAACTTCTTGTTCCTGACTCAAAGCCTTTGCACTTAACTGTTCTCTCTGCTTGGAATGCCTGTGCCCCATGAATCTGTACAGCATCCTCCTTCCTTTCTTGCATTTCTTAGCTCAAAAGCCACCTTTCCCGATCACCTTATCTAAAATTATACTCTCTCCCCCAACACACTCCCTATCCCTGTTATATTTTTCTCTATATCACTTATCACTGTCTCACATACTTTACATTTTATTTAACTTGCTTATTGTCTATCCTTCTCTCCATAAAATAAAGCTCTATGAGGGTAGATGTATACCTACTGTGTCTAGAAACTGCCTGGCACATAGCAGGCACCCTAAATCTCTTCCTACTGCACCTTAATGAGGGGGACACAATGTTGAACACACATAAGAATTGCAAGAATCGAATTAAATGTGTCAGCTAATACTTTTATAGACTCTTGGGGTTGGCATGAACTTTTTAGTCATCTAGTTAAGCAGGATTAGATCTCAAACACTCCAGGTAGAATGGAATCCATTCTTTTATAAAGTTCTCTAGGGAAGGCTGCTTTACAACTATTCTTGACCAATTCTAACACTTACCCTTTGCAACCAGAAAATTCCTTATTCCCACTGAACCTATGTTATTGATGCGTAGATTAAACTCAATACTATCCCATACATCCTCTTGACAGTTAAAATGGCCAACTGCCATCACCTTTTAGGGCTGCTCCCCACAATTCTTTTTGGTTATATGGCCCAGACCTGGATAAAAAAAACACTGGGCTGAGGCAGATGATATAGTTAGTATGTCTCAGCAATATAACAGAAACACACTGCTTCCTCCCACTGCTTTAAGTGTCAAAACACATGGGTTCCAGTTCTTGCTCTACTCCTTATTATGTGATGCAGGACAAACAACTTTGCCTAAGTTACATACTTAAGCTTATCTTATATAAGGCTCCTCAGAAGGTGAAATCAGATATAAAATCTGTTCTTGCCAAAGCAGCCCTCATACATGCTCTGTATTTCTCCCCCATATCTAGCAAAGACAGGGAAAAATAAGTAAGTAAATCCTTAGTCCAACTCTTAGTAATCACTCTTTCTAAACCAAGTGTTGTAAAACTGTTTTAGAATTCTGTCTGGATTTAACACCAAGTCAACATTTAACAGTCACTGGCCTGAAATGTCTAAAACTGCCCTTTTCAAAAAGTAGTATTTTTGTTCTTTGTTCTTTAGGCATGACTCTTACCCATATACTGTCTTCTCAAAAATAATAAATACCAATTCTCTAAAATACGTTGGGTAGATACCTTTTTTTCAGGCAGGTCAGGTAATTCATGTGGATCTTGAGGTCTGAATTATTTAAAGTATATTCATTACTTTGGTTTCTATTTATACTTTCCTTATAATAAAATTAAAACTCTAAATATATTTCCCATGAAGTCGATATTATAATAAAATTTAAAACATAGAAAAATAAAAGTAGAAATAATCTTAGTAACACCAGTATTTTTTCTAATTTTATATATATATATATATATATTTTTTTTTTTTTTTTCTCTATCACTACATTATCTGTCTTGTCTTGTTCCAAAAATGACTTGCAGTGGTTTAGAAAAAGCAGGATGCACTGGCCAGGCACAGTGTCTCATGCTTATGTAATCTCAGCACTTTGGGAGTTCGAAGTGGGCAAATCACTTTAGTACAGGAGTTCAAGACCAGCCTGGGCAACATAGTGAGACCCCATTTCTACAAAAAATAAAAAATTAGCCAGGCATGGTGGTGCCTGCCCGTAGTCCCAGCTACTCAGGGGACTGAGGGAAGAGGATAGTTTAAGCCTGGGAGATGGAGGCTGTGGTGAGCTGTGATTGCACCACCACACTATACCTGGGTGACAGAGTGAGACCTTATCTCAAAAAAGGAAAAAAAAAAAAAGAAAAAGAAGGATGCACATATCACTTTTAGTCAAAATCTCTAAAGAGTTGGTCCTGTAATTTGGTAAGTTCATCCTAAACTTTACAGGGACATACAAAGACCAAAAATAGTCAAGGAAATTCTGAAGAAGAGTTAAGTGGGAGAGTTAGGATTTCCAGGTATCAAAACTTACATAAACCTTTAATAATTAACACAGTACAACAACTGTTGTTAGTGAAGAGTTAAAAGGACGAATGGAATAGAGAGTCCCAAAACAGGACTATGTGAGAAAATATGATAGAGATAGGTGGCATGACAATTCAGGGGGAAAGGTTAGATAATTCAATGACAGAGGTAGTTTAACAAAGTATTTTTAGTTCATGATCTCTGATTTCAGAATGCCTGGTTTCAAACCCTAGCTTGGCCACTTACTAGTACTGTGACCTGGTGTAGTATCAATTCACTTACCCTGGTGTTTTAGTTTTCACATCTGTAAGGAAGATAATAATATAGTGCCTATTTCATAAGGTTCTTATGAGTACTGAATGAGCTGTTACAGTAAAGCTGTTAGCGCACACACACACACACACACACACACACACACGCCACCCCAGAATGAATCTAAAGTCTGTTTTCCAAAAATTTTGGCTACATTCATCTTAAAAGTATTCTCTTATTCTCTGCATATTTTATGGCATGGTACCATGCTTCTATAACTAAAGCCATCTCTTTCTTCCAAGATTTCCATCATATTACCAACTACTTATATTTGAGTAATTATAGTAGTAGTATCTGATATGTTTTTTGTTTGTTTGTTTTTGAGACAGAGTTTCACTTTGTCGTCCAGGCTGGGGTGCAGTGGTGTGATCTCTGCTCACTGCAACATCTGCCTCCTGGGTTCAAGTGATTCTTCTGCCTCAGCCTCCCAAGTAGCTGGGATTACAGGTGTGCACCACTACGCCCAGTTAATTCTTCTGTATTTTTTGTAGAGATGGGGTTTCACTATGTCGGTCAGGCTGGTCTCAAACTCCTCACCTCGTGATCCGCCCGCCTCGGCCTCCCAAAGTGCTGGGATTACAGAAATGAGCCACCACGCCCAGCCCTCCAATAAGTTTTAAATAGAAAACATTTATGTACAAAAGATGTTGCTATAACTTATTAACAGTCTTCCCAGAAGCAATTAGAAATATTGTAAACCAAATCCATACACAACTTAGAATTATAAGCATTTAAAAGATCATGTTGAAACAAAGTTCAAAGTTGAATATCTGTAGTTGTATAGATATTCTACACCAAAATGTAGATTAAGGGTTAATTTTGTTAAATTATGATGTAGTTAGCTGTGTTCAGAAGATTCGAAAAAGACTCATGCCCCAGAATCTAGTAGTATTTGGTTTTCTGGCTCCTGAGTCTGTATACTGCTGCCCTCTAATGGGCAGCATGATAAATGTAAAGGACCACATTTGCCACCTTGAACCTAATTTGGTCACAAAATGACTTTTGAGAAGACAACAGCAATGAGAGGAGGTTTAGGGTAGGGCTCACTGTATTCTGCATATACTTAAAAACATCTGCTCTTACTTGTAACACAAAATGTGTTTGGACTGGTCCCTTGAAGGTCACCAAGCTCATTAAAAGCTACAGCCCAATTTTGCGTTGAATCTCCTTGTTGAAATAAGGAAATCCATTATTTTCTGGCAGTACAAAGCAGCAGCCAAATTTTCATCTCTGATTCCAGAGAAATGCAAATATAAAGTAATAAACAAGGGCTAGACAACTAAACACTTACAGTGAATCTGGCAACATTTATTTCCAAAGCAACCAAAATAAACTACTGAAAAAAGTTTGGCAGAATGCACTGTCTTTTAAATTTTGAATTTGGATGATGATTTTCTTTTTTTTCTTTTTTTTTTTTTTTGAGACGGAGTCTCGCTCTGTCACCCAGGCTGGAGTGCAGTGGCCGGATCTCAGCTCACTGCAAGCTCCGCCTCCCGGGTTCACTCCATTCTCCTGCCTCAGCCTCCCGAGTAGTTGGGACTACAGGCGCCGCCACCTCGCCCGGCTAGTTTTTTGTATTTTTAGTAGAGACGGGGTTTCACCGTGTTAGCCAGATGGTCTCAACCTCCTGACCTCGTGATCCGCCCGTCTCGGCCTCCCAAAGTGCTGGGATTACAGGCTTGAGCCACCGCGCCCAGCTGGATGATGATTTTCAAGGAATGGTCTTTATAATCCTGCTTTAAGAGTATACTTTAGTAATTTGAGGTACAATAATTTTTTTCAGACATGAAAAAACGACATATACACACATCATCTAGTCTGCAACACTCCCCCAAACCTCCCAGCTTTGGTAGACTAAGTGAGAATATGCCTAGGCGTTACAGAATACAAGGCTTGAAACTAATTAATTTCAAATAAAAGCAAAGCAAGGCACAACAAAAGCCCCAAACCCCAATGGAAATTCAAAGTAGGCAACAGCCACCATGGGAAAAAAAAAATTTTTCCTACGCGTTGGTCTCAGCACTGAATGACAAATCAATATGATATTGTTAGAGCTTACCAAGCTTCCCAGATTAATTCAAGTATTTGAAATTATTTAATGTGCATCAATTATACTTAGAGCTATGTGGGATAGCAAGTTACACAAATTTTTTTCTAATACAATTGATGGCAATACTATCACTGGAGTAAATTGTTAAACACTGTCAAAATGTAACTGGACTCTTTAGAGTTGCCTGGTAGTGTACATGACACTGATGGAATGACTCATCCTCAATTTTCCAACTTCACAGGACTTTCAAGGATCACATCCTTGTGAGATGACTGAGACATTCAATTGAATGTCTTATCATTTTTTTTATTTTTTATTTTTTAATTTTTTTTCAGGCGGAGTCTCGGGTCTGTCGCCCAGGCTGGAGTGCAGTGAGGCGGTCTCGGCTCACTGCAAGCTCCGCCTCCCAGGTTCACAGCATTCTCCCGCCACAGCCTCCCAAGTAGCTGGGACTACAGGCGCCCGCTAATTTTTTGTATTTATTTAGAGATCGAGACCATTCACAGGATGGTCTCGATCGCCTGACCTCGTGATCCGCCCACCTCAGCCTCCCAAAGTGCTGGGATTACAGGCGTGAGCCACCCGGCCTGAATGTCTTATCCTTAATACAAATACATTTGGTGGATGACTTTATTTCTGATATGCTGGTTGCCCTAATTCAGGGTTTCTCAACCTATGCACTAATTGACATTTGGGCTTGATAATTATTTGGGGTAAAGAGTGGGTGTCTTGTATATTGTAAGATGTTTAGAAGTATCTTTAGCCTTTATCCACTAGATGACAGTAGCACAGTCCCTCCAACTGTGACCACCAAAAATGTTTCCAGACAAATTTCATGAAGTAGGGTGGGAGGGTTGCTCCTGTTGAGAACCAATGCTCTAATTCATGACTCCAGATGGAGATTTCTTATTTTAAGACAAGTACTCTTGTCCCAAGTACGAAGGTAACATACAGTGACCAGCTAAGAGTCCTACACTCTCACTTACCTGCTAAAATACAAAGTAGAATCACAATGAGACACCGCCACGTAACTGTTGGAAAGGCGAAAACAAGACTCCCCCCCCAACCACCAAAAAAAAAAAAAAAGAAAAGAAAAGAAGGAAACCAGCTGGGTGCAGTGGCTCATGCCTGTAATCCCAGCACTTTTGGGAGGCTGAGGCGGGTGGATCATGGGAGTTCGAGACCAGCCTGACCACCATGGAGAAATCCCTGCCTCTACTAAAAATATAAAATTAGCCAGGTGTGGTGGTGCATGCCTGTAAACCCAGCTACTTGGGAGGCTGAGGCAGGAGAATCGCTTGAACCCGGGAAGCAGAGGTTGTGGTGAGTCAAGATCATGCCATTGCACTCCAGCCTGGGTAACAACAGCGAAACTCTGACTAAAAAAAAAAAGAAACCAACTGACAATACCAAGTGTGAGTAAAGATGTGGCACAAATGAAATGCTAATATACTGCTGGTGAGAATGCAAAATGATATAGACACTTGAGAAAACAGTTGGGCAGTTTCCTATACAGTTAAATATTATATTACCATATATTCCAGCATCCCACTCCTAGGTATTCATACAAGAGAAATGAAAACTTATATTCACACAAAAACTTATGCAAATGTTTGGGGTGGTTCTATTCATTACTGCTAAAATTGTCTTTCAGTTGTAAATAAAACTTTAGTCCATCCATAAAGTGGATTACCACTCAGAAAAAGGAATAAATAATTGTATGAAGCAACATGATTGAATCTGAAATACATTGTGCTAAGTGAATGAAGCTAAACTCAAAAAACTACATAATGACATTATGGAAAAGGCAAAACTACAGAGACAAAAAAATAGATCAGTGGTTGCCAAGTGTTTGAGGTGGTGGGAAGATGTGACTATAAAGGAGAATTAGGGAACTTTGGGGGATGATAGAAATACTCTATGTCTTATTGTGGTGCTAGTGGTTGTATGACTTCATGCATTTGTCAAAACTCATAACTGTAGATTAAAAAGTATACATTTTACTGTATATAAAAATTAGATCATGATAAACCTGACTTATAAGTGAACAAAGAAATCAGATAGGACGGGACGGGGGTTCAATTTGAAGCCTATGCTTTGGGGTAGGGCTTCACTTCATCATCATAATCTATGTAAGTCATTTATGTCATGTCTTGACTCTCTAAAGGTAATCACAATATTTTACTTCCATCCTATAATTTAAAAATTCCTTTATTCACAGTTGGCAAACAGTATAAATATCATCAGTGTAGACTGCATTTGCCTGGTAGTGAAATTAACATTTTGCAGAAATGTAAAGGGTATAGATTTTATTTGATTTGGACTAGTTATTTCTTGTATTTGAGTTTTCTTCTCCCATTAGGACTTCTAACACCTATCTGGTTCAATGCTGGGCAATGAAATATCCATAAGGCACAATTAGAAATTTCATATTATTCTTCTTCTTCTTTTTTTTTTTTTTGAGACAAAGTCTCGCCCTATTGCGCAGGGTGGAGTGCAATGGCATGATCTCGGCTCATTGCAACCTCTGCCTCCCAGGTTCAAGTGATTCTCCTGCCTCAGCCTCCCAAGTAGCTGGGATTTCAGGCACATGCCACTATGCCCGGCTAATTTTTTGTATCTTTAGTAAGAGATGGTGTTTCACCATGTTGGCCAGGCTGGTCTCAAACTCCTGACTTCACGATATGCCCGCCTTGGCCTCCCAAAGTGTTGGGATTACAGGCGTGAGCCACCACACCCAGTCCAGAAATCTCATATTATTTTACAAAGAATTCTAGGTTCTTTCATATTTCCTTTAACTTTTACTAAAACTGTCAGATAAAGCCAGGTATGGTGGTAAGTGTCTGTAGTCCCAGCTACTTGGCAGCATGAGGTGGGAGGATCGCTTGAGGCCAGAAATTTGAGGTTGTAGTGCACTATGTTTGTGCCCGTGAATAGCCACTGTACTTCAGCCCGGGCAACAAAGTGAGACACCATCTCTAAAATAAAAAGCAAGAAACAACAAAACAAAAATTGTCAAATTACATATCTAACAAATATTTTTATACTATCACAGATGCAAAACAAATTAGAAAAACTGTACTACGTAAAACAATAAAACACGTCCAACTGATTTCTTAATGCCCTGAAGTAGTTTTATGAAGTTCTTGTCTTGTCCTATCTTTTTATCTTGGCCTATCTTAATGTTCTCACTTTGTGAAAACATTTGTTAGTGGCCCTTTATATGTGCATATCAAGAGTCATAGCGGTCAGGGGCACTGGCTCACCCCTTAATCCCAACACTTTAGGAGGCTGAGATAGGAGGACTGCTTGAGGCTAGCAGTTCAAGACCATCCTGGGCAACATAGTGAGACCCTGTCTCTACAAAAAAATTACAAAAAGTTAGCTAGGCATGGTGGTGTGTGCCTATAGTCCCAGCTACTAGGAAGGCTGAAGCAGGAGGATTGCTTGAACCTAGGAGGTCAAGGTTGCAATGAACTATGATCAAGCCACTGCACTCCTTTCTGGGTGACAGGGCATGACCCTGTCTCTTTAAGAAAAAAAAAAGAATCATAGCGATAGGGCAGGGAAGTAGTTAAATGTGTTCTCATGCAGACACTGAAGATTCTGAAAGCCAAAAAAGTAGGTCAATCCTTACATTATCAACTGGAAATGGAAAGAAGCTGCATAGGTGTGCTGCCGATAATCTCTGTGGTATAAACCCTGCCAATGCTTACAAGGTTTGTCTCTAGTAGATTTAGTCCTTCCCTTCTCCTTCCTTCCACCTAAACCATTCCCCCAAAGTCACCAAATGCCTTTCTTAATTATTTGGGAAGCTCCAGAAAGCTAAAAGAGCAGCTAAGCTCAGTTACAATTCATCCTACTCACATTCCTGAAATCTCACTAAAAAGCAATACAAAGGAGTGGTGAGAAGAGACTGCAAAATTAAGGTACATTTTTGAGGTGCTTCAAAGGGAAACGAAAAGAAGGCCTAGATACACATACCAGACTTCAGTGCAATAAAGTATTTACAAACATCTGAATGGAATCACCAGGTCTCAATCCCAACCCAATAATAAGGAAAGAGTCAAATTATATGGTTGGTTCTTGCTTACTAAAAGGGAATTTTAGAAATGTGATTTAAAAAAAAAAAAAACTGACTAGTTAAAAATAGAACCATGCGGATTATTTTCCTTGCATTGACACCATCCTGCCTCCCTTCCCCCAATTTCCTGCACAACCTATGAAAGCAACTTTACTGTCATGTTCTACTTTTTAACTTTATGAAGTGTTTACTTAATGAATGATGATTTTATCATGGACTTCAGAATCTTAGCACTAGAATGAATCTCAGACAATCTAATGACAATCCACTGGGATAGTCACAAATTCTTACTTGTCATGTCTGTGTATCCTTTTCTGAAGGATATTAGGAGAATTATGTATCTAGAAAATGCCTGGCACTAATAAGTACTTAAGGAATAGAATTTATTAAATTAAATAAAACATAATTAGATTGTGAAAAAAATTTCCAATAAGGCCCGTGAAATGTAGAAGACGTCTGAAGGGCTCTTATCTAGTAATACAATTTTTTAATATTTCATGATGCTCACTTTTGAAGCGTCAGTTTTAACAGATAGGGACAGTCTGTGTTTTTGTTTGTTTTTGTTTTTGAGACAGGGTCTCACTTTATCACCCAGGCTGGAGTGCAGTGGCAGGACTTCAGCTCAACGCAGCCTCAACCTTCTGGGCTCAAGCCTCGACCTCCTGGGCCGAGGCGAGTGGATCCCTTGAGCCCAGGAGTTCCAGATCAGCCTGGGCAACAAGGTGAAACTCCGTCTCTACCAAAAAATTAAAAAAATTAGCCAGGTATGGTGGCATATGCCTGTAGTCCCAGCTACTCAGGAGGCTGAGGTTAGAGGATCGTTGGAGCCCAGGAGGTCGAGGCTGCAGTGAGCCAAGATTGTGCCACTGCACTCTAGCCTGGGCAACAGACTGAGACCTTGTCTCAAACAAACAAAAAGAACAACATCTAAAGTCAACTACTGCAAACATCATTGTTTTTTCCAATTGGAGATGATCCAGCCTTATAGTGAAAAAACACAGGCTTAGGAAACGAATAGATGAAAATTCCTAATTTAAAATCTGGATTTCATCACTTAAGAGTCATATGATTCTGAGTCAATTAGCCCCACTAAAATGGGGATAATGATACTTGCCTTACATTGTCATGAGGATTAGAGATCATTGTATGTAAAGTGCTTAATCCCATGCCTGACACAATGTAGCTAAATGTGCTCTCATGCAGACACTGAAGATTCTGAAAGCCAAAGTGGGCCAAGTCCTGCATTATCAGCTGGGCATGGAAAGAAAAGCAGTATATTTATATATGAACTCAATATTTATTACTATTATAATAGGTCAACAGAAATTTCTCAGATGATCATGCTGTAATTACTTCTACACAGCCACATAAGTGGCAAAGACCAGCACACAACACAAGTTTTCCTTCTAACAGAATTCTACCAGATTTCTTTTTTAAGTTTTAGTATACTAATCAGGAAACACATTTATTATATTGATCATAGTTATAAACAACTAAAAATGTGATCAGTCCGGCTGGGCGCAGTGGATCACTCCTGTAATCCCAGCACTTTGGGAGGCCAAGGCGGGTGGATCACAAGGTCAGGAGATTGAGACCACCCTGGCTAACACGGTGAAAACCCATCTCTACTAAAAATACAAAAATTAGCTGGGCATGGTGGCGGGCGCCTGTAGTCCCAGCTACTAGGGAGGCTGAGGCAGGAGAATGGTGTGAACCTGGGAGGTGGAGTGCAGTGAGCCGAGACCACACCACTGCACTCCAGCCTGGGCGACAGAGCAAGACTCTGTCTCAAAAACAAAAAATGTGATCAGTCAATAAATTCAAGTAACAGATCTTGGCATGCAAGTTGCCAGAAAAATAATTTATTTATACTTTTGCTAAACCAATATTATGATTTAACGTGTGATGTATTTAGAAATCTGAAAGTATTGCTTCTTAGTAAAGAAGCCAATAATCTACAAGTAACAGTCAATTAAAGTACTTCTGTGTTAAGTAATTTAAAATTGAAATCAAATTCATCTTTTTTTTTTTTTTTTTTTTGAGACAGGGTCTTGCTCTGTTGCCTAGGCTGGAGTACAGTGGCTCAATCATAGCTTTCTGCAGCCTCAAACTCCTTGGCTGAACTCCTGGGCTCAAGCAATCCTCCCACCTCAGTCTCCTGAACAGGCAGGACTACAGGTGTCCATCACCACATGTAATTTTTTTTTTCGTTTTTCAAGACAGAGTCTTGCTCTGTCACCTAGGCTGGATGCGTTGGTGTGATCTCGGCTCACTGCAACCTCCGCCTCCCGGTTTCAAGCAATTCTCCTGCCTCAGCCTCCCAAATGGTTGGGATTATAGGCATGTGCCAGCATGTGTGGCTAATTTTTTATTTTTAGTAAAGACAGGATTTCACCATGTTGGCCAGGCTGGTCTTGAACTCCTGACCTCAAGCGATTCGCCCACCTTGGCCTCCCAAAGTGCTGGGATCACAGGCATGGGCCACCACACTCAGCCTAAATTCATCTTTTAACAGGCACAAGAAACGTTATGGCTAATGATTTCTGCATGTGTTAGTAATATTACTGTTGCCTTAATATTACAGGCAGACTATATCTATTTCCAGAATTTATAATGAACCACTAGCAATTGATAAAACAGAACTTAAGAATTTTCTATTTACCAAAATTTAGATAAGCATAATTAATAAAAGATGGATTTTTTTTGTTTTAATATGAAACCTCTGAACTTTATGTTGTTCTCTTTCAAAAAAGTATATATTCCCTCAAAGAAAGATCACATTCTAAATGTAGAATTTAAAACTCAGAAATAATGGAATAACATTAAAAAAGGCATTTTTTTAAGTATCCCTGATTGTATCCAATTGGTTCTCAAATTTCAAATGAATGTGACAAAGCACTGACTAATAATCCAGTGTCCAAAAAGGTCTATCTAGTCAAATCACTAAATTAAATAACACCTGTTGTGGGTCAAGATACTGACCCTGAATTCTTCTTCACTATTTCCTTAAAAATACATCTTCCCCAGAAGCTAAGTAAGTGGTACTCATTAAAGCTGGCAACAATAGACACTGAGGACTACTAGACAGGGGAGGAAAGGAGTGGGAAAGGGGGTGAAAAGTGACTACTGGGTACTCTGCTCAGTACCTGGGTGGTGGCATCAATCGTACCCTAAACCTCAGCATCACACACTAAGCCCAGCTAACAAATCTGTACATGTGGCCCCTAAATCTAAAATAAAACTTGAAATTATTTAAAAGATGTTTGAAATAGGCAAAAATAAAAGTTTACTTGATTTATAATTTCTCTTATTTTTTTCAAGAGGTATACAGTCAATAACTACCATCTTATTAGTAAGATTTTAATGTTCAATTCTACATTTCCCTTATGAAAAGACTAATGAGAAAATGTATAACCATTACTATATTTTAATCTTTGGATGCCAATACTCTATTTAAATCAATGATATGGCTCTAATTTTAGATTGGTTGAGTTGTCTTTGCAGAAGTTATTTGCTATACAGATAAAATATATGTTAGAACCACAAATTAAAAGAAAATTTCTACTTTGACAATGTTGAGATTAGAAACAGTATAGAATGTTACATTTCTGTCTTCCAGAATATTTTTTTGTTTACTAAATTAAAGTCAGAATCTAATCATAATTTTAAAAATTTACATCTTCCCTCAACTTTTCCCTGGAGGACTACAGTTCCCACTTACTTTACTTTTCTTAGGACTGAAAGCTCCACAGCAGGAGAAATAAGGAACACTCATGAGCCCAAATCCATTTTTCCATATGAATATAATCTCTGTCATTTTAGGCTCTCTTTTCTTTCCTGGTGTTCAAATAGTTTTTCACATTTTACCACATCCGAATCCTTTTAACTTATTGCATTTCCTCTATCCATGGAATATTTTCATCCTTGTGTTTCTGTGGTCACCTCCCAATTTGCTATTTTTCTTTCAGCTTTTCGCTCCCTCTCTGTTCAAAACAATGCAACTCCTGATTTAGCTGACAACCACCGTACCAAGCCAAAGCAGAGCACACTGGTCAGTTGTGTTTGAGGTGGTTCTGGTCTCCAGTGAGTCTCACCTTTATGTCTTATAAGAGATCCAAATAAAAACCATAATGAGGGCAAATGACAAACTGAAAAAACTGTGACTAACATGTTTTCATAACACACTGATTGACAGGAAAATTACTTTGAAAAATGTGGTCTATTTTGATATACAGTACCAACTGTAATATCTCATAATTTACAATCTAGAGCAAAAAATCTATCACAGAAAGAGGAAGCGTTCTAGTTCTGTCAACAAAATACTTTAACAGTATATTTTCAAAATTAATGACTGTCTAAAGAGAGGGGATCATGGCAGATGACAGGTAGGACTAGATTGCAGCTCCAGACAGAGCAGCATGTGGAGGCTTGCATTGTGAGTTTTAGCTCCAGATCAACTGCAAGAACAAACCAGTAATCCAGAGAGGACCCAGAGACCCTCGGAAGGAAGTGGACTGCTCCTGCGGGATTGGGGAGACACCCCAAATACTGTGAGTGCCCCAACTGCCTAAGTGGGAAAGGGAGACCCTCCTCTCCCGAATACACAGTGGAGAAGCTGAAGGTCTGTTTGTGGGAGAAGTTTCCAGTTTACCTAAAACTGAGTCAAGTTAGAGAGCCAAGCGAAATACAGGGGTAGAGAAAGCAGCAGAAAGGCCCTGGAAGCTCGCTGGGTCCCAAAGCAGCCCATTCCTGCCTGGCACCACAGGGATCCCTCGGGATGGTGGCCAGAGGACTGGCGGGTAAAACTCCACAGGGAGAAGGAATTCTCTGGTTGAACTTTGTAACTATTTGAATAGGGTGCGAAGCCCCGGGGGTAGTGGGGGATGAAAATCCGGGTTACAGACTTCACAGGCTGGGGAAGAACTGAAGCACTTTTCTTTCACAACTGGGAGGCGGATAGCCTTGCGCAAGTTTTCAAGCCCGTCTTGCCCTCCGCCTGGAAACAGACTCAGGGCTACTGGGGGGCACAGTGGGAGAGAAACTGGCCCTTCTGTTTGCGTGGGAGCTGGGTGAGGCTTGTGCCTGCTAGTTTTCCCTCACTTTCCTGACAACCTGCATGACTCAACAGAGGCAGCCATAATCTCCCTAGGTACGCAACTCCAGTGACCTGGGAATCTCACCCCCATCCCCCACAGCAGCCACAGCAAGACCTGCCCAAAGAGAACCTGAGCTAAGACAGGCCTAGCTCCGTCCCAACTCCTCATAGCAGAAGACAAAGGGCATATAATCTCGGGAGTTCAAGGGCCCCACCCACCGCTGGTCCCTCTCCACATTACTACAGTTGATGCTTTCTGGAAGGCACCACTCCTGACAGGAGGCCAATCAGAACAAAAATAGAGCATTAAACCACTAAAGCTAAGGGCCCTCAGGGAGTTCACTGCACCCTCTGCCACCTCCACCAGAACAGGCATTGGTATCCACAGCTGAGAGACCCATAGACGGTTCACATCACAGGACTCTGTGCAGACAATCCCCAGTACCAGCCTGGAGCCGGGTAGACTCGCTGGGTGGCTAGACCCAGAAGAGAGACAACAATCACTGCAGTTCGGCTCACAGGGAGTCACATCCATAGGAAAAGAGGGAGAGTACTACATCAAGGGAACACCCTGTGGGACAAAATAATCTGAACAACAGCCTTCAGCCCTAGACCTTCCCTCCCTCTGACAGTGTCTACCCCAATGAGAAGGAATCAGAAAACCAACCCTGGTAATATGATAAAACAAGGCTCTTCAACATCCCCCAAAAAATCACACTAGTTCACTAGTAATGGACCCAAACCAAGAAGAAATCCTCGATTACCTGAAAAAGAACTCAGGAGGTTAGTTATTAAGCTAATCAGGGAGGGAGCAGAGAAAGGCAAAGCCCAATGCAAGGAAATCCAAAAAATGATACAAGAAGTGAAGGAAGAAATATTCATGGAAATAGATAGCTTAAAGAGAAAACAATAAAAAATTCAGGAAACTTTGGACATACTTTTAGAAATGGGAAATGCTCTGGAAAGTCTCAGCAATAGAATTGAACAAGTAGAAGAAAGAAATTCAGAGTTGGAAGACAAGGTCTTCAAATTAACCTAATCCAACAAAGACAAAAAAAAAAGAGTAAGAAAATATGAACAAAGCCTCCAAGAAGTCTGGGATTATGTTAAACGACCAAACCTAAGAATAATCGCTGTATCTGAGGAAGAAGAGAATTCTAAAAGCCTGGAAAACATATTTGGGGGAATAATCGAGGAAAACTTCCCTGGCCTTCCAAGAGACCCAGACATCCAAATACAAGAAGCACAAAGAACACCTGGAAATTCATCACAAAAAGATCTTCACCTAGGCACATTGTCATCCGGTTATTCAAAGTTAAGACGAAGGAAAGAATCTTAAGAGCTGTGAGACAGAAGCAACAGGTAACCTATAAAGGAAAACCTATCAGATTAACAGCAGATTTCTCAGCAGAAATCCTACAAACCAGAAGAGATTGGGGCCCTATCTTCAGCCTCCTCAAACAAAACAATTATCAGCCAAGAACTTTGTATCCAGCAAAACTAAACATCATATACGAAAGTCATTTTTCAGACAAATGCTGAAAGAATTCACCATTACCAAACCACCACTACAAGAACTGCTAAAAGGAGCTCTAAATCTTGAAACAAATCCAGGAAACACATCAAAACAGAACCTCTTTAAAGCATAAATCACACAAAACAACCTATAAAACAAAAACACAAGTTAAAAAGCAAAAACAAAAAACAAAACCAAAGCACACAGGCAACGAAGAGCATGATGAAAGCAATGGTACCTCACATTTCAATACTAACACTGAATGTAAATGACCTGAATGCTCCACTTAAAAGATACAGAACTGAAGAATGGATGAGAACTCACCAACCAACCATCTGCTGCTTTCAGAAGACTCACCTAACACATAAGGACTCACATAAACTTAAGGTAAAGGAGTAGAAAAAGGCATGTCATGCAAATGGACACCAAAAGCGAGCAGGGGTAGCTATTCTTTTTA
The DNA here is from genome assembly GCF_002776525.5 of Piliocolobus tephrosceles. Taxonomy (NCBI): domain Eukaryota; kingdom Metazoa; phylum Chordata; class Mammalia; order Primates; family Cercopithecidae; genus Piliocolobus; species Piliocolobus tephrosceles. The sequence goes on along the minus strand of NC_045446.1, from coordinate 54,775,867 downwards.
GATGGTTTTTTTTGTTTTGTTTTGTTTGAGATAGAGTCCTGCTGTGACACGCAGGCTGGAGTACAGTGATGCGATCTTGGCTCACTGCAACCTCTGCCTCTCAGGTTCAAGTGATTTTCCTGCCTCAGCCTCCCAAATAGCTGGGATTATAGGTGCCTGCCACCATGCCTGGCTAATTTTTGTATTTTTAGTAGAGACGGGGTTTCACCATGTTGGCAAGGCTGGTCTCAATTTCCTGACCTCCGGAGATCCTCCTGCCTCAGCCTCCCAAAGTGCTGGGATTACAAGCGTGAGCCACCATGCCTGGCTGGGTAAGCTATTCTGATATGAGACAAAACAAACCGTAAAGCAACAGTGGTTAAAAAAGACAAAGAGGCACAGTATATAATGGTAAAAGGCCTTCTCCAGCAGGAAAATATCACAATCCTAAACATATATGCACCTAACACTGGAGCTCCCAAATTTATAAAACAATTACTAATAGACTTAAGAAATGAGATAGACAGCAACACAATAATAGTGGGGGACTTCAATACTCCACTGACAGCATTAGACAGGTCCTCAATACAGAAAGTCAACAAAGAAACAATGGATTTAAACTATATCTTGGAACAAACAGACTTAACGGATATATACAGAACATTTTATCCGATCACCCCAGAATACACATTCTATTCAACAGTGCATGGAACTTTCTCCAAGATAGACCATATCATAGGCCATAAAACAAGCCTCAATAAACTTAAGAAAACTGAAATTTTATCCAGCACTCTCTCAAACCACAGTGAAATAAAACTGGAAATTAACTCCAACAGGAACCTTCAAAACCATGCAAATACATGGAATTTAAATAACCTGCTCCTGAATAAGCATTCAGTGAAAAACGAAATCAAGATGGAGATTAGAAAATTCTTTGAGCTGAATGATAATAATGACACAACCTATCAAAACCTCTGGGATACAGCAAAGGCGGTGCTAAGAGGAAAGTTCATAGCCCTAAACGCCTACATCAAGAAGTCTGAAAGAGCACAAACAGACAATCTAAGGTCACACCTCAAGGAACCAGAGAAACAAGAACAAACCAAATTTAAACCCAGCGGAAGAAAGGAAATAACCAAGATCAGAGCAGAACTAAATGAAATTGAAACAAAAAAAATTACAAAAGATAAATGAAACAAAAAGCTGGTTCTTTGAAAAGATAAATAAAATTGATAGACCATTAGCAAGATTAATCAAGAAAAGAAGACAGAAAATTCAAATAACCTCACTAAAAAATGAAACTGGAGATATTACACCTGACACCACTGAAATACAAAGGATCATTCAAGGCAACACCTTTACACACATAAATTAGAAAACCTAGAAGAGACTAATAAATTCCTGGAAAAATACAATCCTCCTAGCTTAAATCAGAAAGAATTAGATACCCTGAACAAACCAATAACAAGCAGCAAGATTGAAATGGTAATTTAAAAATTACCAACAGAAAAAAGTCGAGGACCAGATGGATTCACAGCAGAATTCTATCAGACATTCAATGAAAAATTGGTACCAATCCTTTTGACACTATTCCACAAGACACAGAAAGAAGGAACTCCCCCTAATTTATTGTATGAAGCCAGCATCACCCTAATACCCAAACCAGGAAAGGACATAACCAAAAAAGAAAACTGCAGACTGATATCCTTGATGAACACAGATGCTAAAATCCTTAACAAAATACTAGCTAACCAAATCCAACAACATATCAAAAAGATAATCCACCATGATCAAGTGGGTTTCATACCAGGGATGCAGGGATAGGTTAACATACATAAGTCAATAAATGTGATATACCATATAAACAGAATTAAAAACAAAAATCACATGATCATCTCAATAGATACAGACAAAGCACTGGACAAAATTTAGCATCCCTTTATGATTAAAACTCTCAGCAAAACTGGCATATGAGGGACATACCTTAATGTCATAAAAGCCATCTATAACAAACCCACAGTCAACATAATACTGAATGGGGAAAAGTTGAAAGCATTCCCTCTGAGAACTGGAACAAGACAAGGATAACCACTCTCACCACTCCTTTTCAACACAGTACTGGAAGTCCTAGCCAGAATAATCAGACAAGAGAAAGAAATAAAGGGCATCTAAATTGGTAAAGAGGAAGTAAAACTGTCACTGCTTGCTGATGGTATAATCATTTACCTTAAAAACCCTAAAGACTCCTCTAGAAAGCTCATAGAACTGATAAAAGAATTCAGCAACGTTTCCGGATACGAGATTAATGTACACAAATCAGAAGCTCTTCTATAAACCAACAGCGACCAAGCAGAGAACCAAATCAAGAACTCAACCCCTTTACAATAGCTGCAAAAAAGTTAAAATACTTAGCAATATACCTAACAAAGGAGTCGAAAGACCTCTACATGGAAAACTACAAAACATGGCTGAAAAAAATAATAAATGATGCAAACAAATGGAAACACATCCCATGCTCATGGATGGGTAGAACCAATATTGTGAAAATGACCATACCACCAAAAGCAATCTACAAATTCAATGCAATCCCCATCGGAATACCATCATCATTCTTCACAGAATTAGAAAAAACAATTCTAAAATTCATATGGAGCCAAAAAAGAGCCCACATAGCCAAAGCAAGACTAAGCAAAAAGAACAAATTTGGAGGCATCACACTACCTGATTTCAAACTATACTATAAGGCCATAGTCACCAAAACAGCATGGTACTGGTATGAAAACAGGCACATAGACCAATGGAACAGAATAGAGAACCCAGAAATAAACTCAAATGCTTACAGCCAACTGATCTTCAACAAAGAAAACAAAAACATAAAGTGGGGAAAGGACATCTCTTTCAACAAATGGTGCTGGGATAATTGGTTAGCCACATGTAGGAGAATGAAACTAGATCCTCATCTCTCACCTTATACAAAAATCAACTCAATATGGATTAAGGACTTAAAACTTAAGACCTGAAACTATAAAAATTCTAGAACACTGGAAAAACCCTTCTAGACATTGGCTTAGGCAAAGATTTCATGACCAAGAACCCAAAAGCAAATGCAATAAAAACAAAGATAAATAACTGGGGCCTAATTAATGAGCTTTTGCACAGCAAAAGGAACAGTCAGCAGAGTAAACAGACAACCCACAGTGTGGGAGAAAATCTTCACAATCTATACATCTGACAAAAGACTACTATGCAGAATCTATAACAAACTCAAACAAATCAGTAAGAAAAAAACAATCCCATCCAAAAGTGGGCTAAGGACATGAATAGACAGTTCTCAAAAGAAGATATACAAATGGCCAACAAACATATGAAAAAATGCTCAACATCACTAATTTCAGGGAAATGCAAATCAAAGCCATAATGCGATACCATCTTACTCCTGCAAGAATGGCCATAATCAAAAGATCAAAAAACAGTTGATGTTGGAGTGGATGTGGTGAACGAGGAACACTTCTACACTGCTGGTGGCAATGTAAACTAGTACAGCTACTATGGAAAACGGTGTGAAGATTCCTTAAAGAACTAAAAGTAGAACTACCATTTGATCGAGCAATCACACTATGGGGTTTTACTCAGAGTAAAAGAAGTCATTATTCGAAAAAGATACTTGCACATGCATGTTTATAGCAGCACAATTCACAATTGCAAAACCATGGAAACAACCCAAATGCCCATCGATGAGTGGATAAAGAAACTGTGCCATATATATATATATATATATGCATACATATATTGCGCAGCCATGAAAAGGAATGAATTAACAGCATTTACAGTAACCTGGATGAGATAAGAAACTATTCTTCTAAGTGATGTAACTCAGGGATGGAAAACCAAACATTATATGTTCTCACTGATACATGGGAGCTAAGCTATGAGGACACAAAGGCATAAGAATGATACAATAAACTTTGGGGACTTGGGGGTAAGAGTGGGAGGGAGGCGAGGGATAAAAGACTACAAATATGATGCAGTGTATACGGCTTGGGTGATGAGTGTACCAAAATCTCACAGATCACCACTAAAGAACTCACTCATGTAACCACACACCACCTGTACCCCAATAAGTTAGGAAAAATAAAATAAAAAATAAATAAATAAAATTAATGACTGTCTAAATAAATATACTTACTTACATTTTTGAATAGTTGCTCAGCAAGTTCTCTGACATGCTTTATCATCTTCACTGGGTTATTTTCTTCAACTTTAATTCTCTCTACTTCAAAGGCTACCAACTAGGAAAAAGAATCAAAAGGCAAAACATCAATTCCAAAATATGCCAAATTCAAAAACTGTGATAATTTCATACAATTTGCAAGCCAAAAAAATCCAACATATACATTATTTTTAAAACAAAATATTTTAGGTTTTGGGGTTTCACCTCCATTCTGGGGTTACAGGGTCAATCAAACTCTTGAATTGTATAGTGGTCCCTCTCTGAGGATTTTAGGGCCCTATTTCTTCTAGGGAAAAGTCATTTCTGGAACTCAGAGAGACCCTGTCATTCCACAGGCCTCAGTCAGAGAAATTCAGACAGTCAGAAAGTGTCTAAACACTTCCTTAACCAAGTCAGGATGCTCAGACTTTAGTCCTAGCTCTGCTAACAGTGTGTGATCTGGGACAAGGCACTTAAACTCCTGAGCTTCAGTTTGCTCATCTCTAAAATAAGATGGAAGAACAAAATGGCCTTTAGATTCCTTCTAGTCTCAAACTATCTCTTTATTAACCAATTTACTGGGAGAACTGTGTGACTGTATACTTAGGGTAAAGAAAAGAAGGCTGACAGGAAAAAAATTGTGGAGGGTAAATAGATGGACAATAAAATAAAAAGGTACAATGCAGGATTCTTCTAGGAACTAATAGATTCGCTGCATAGGCATATAAAACTATGGCTTACCTATTCTAGGCTAGGATTCAGAAAGATGATCAAGGGCAAATATTCTTTTCATTCTAAGACATCTATCTGATGGGAGTGTGAGGACAACACCATGCACAATGCAAGCTGCCTCTCAAAGCCCCCATAATACCCCATTGTGGTAGGCTGCCCTAGGCTAAGTGAAAACAAGGATCACTTTCCCAGGAGCAAATGCTATTTTTCTACCAAAGCATTCCCATGCAAATGGCCAAAGAGGGTAGAATGAGAAATTAGTTAGTTCTGATGGCTCATTTTTCTTAGGCTCTTGACTGATATATACATATGATTCACTGGCAGTCAAGTAACAAAAGTAAGACACCCAAAGTCACCACTGTAGGCCAAACAGAGAACTGGATGAACACTAATGGGTGACCCAATAGGAACCTTGGCTTATCATTGTTTCCAATCTAGAGTATATTTGTATAAACAATAAATAAATAAAAAATAAGTTAGCACATAAAGTTAGAGACATAAAATGAAGCCTAACGCAGTTGAGTGGCTCTCAGAGTCAACGACTTTGGGAGAGTTTGGAAGAGGTGGTGAGATAAGAGGGAAAAGACCTACAAAATAGAGGCTGTGGCAAGCAAGTTTTCTGTAAGTAACTAATCTTGCTTTTTAGTTGTGATGAAGCTGTCAGAGGAAGATAAATTTGAATAGAAAAGAGAGCGTATATAAACCAATGTTACTATTCATAAAGCTTCAAAGACTAACAAAATGTAGGTGCTAGAAAAGACCTTGGAGATCATCTATTTTAAACCCATAAAATATTATGTTATGAATTACTTAGTACAGAATCTAAAGGCTGATATGTTAGTAGAATCAATAACCAATCATGTTATATGGTAGTATTAGAGAATCAATGACCAATAATTGATTACAAAAAATTGTCCACCTCAGGATGTTTCCTAAATCTTCGTATGCTTTGTGTTATTAATTAAAGCATCTGATGCAGTAAACATATACTACACAGAACTAAAACATGTGTCTCTTCTTTAAAAATTCTTACCTGTGAATACTTCACTATCTTTTATTTTATTTTATTTATTTATTTTTTTTGAGACGGAGTCTTGCTCTGTCGCCCAGGCTGGAGTGCAGTGGCTGGATCTCAGCTCACTGCAACCTCCGCCTCCCGGGTTCACGCCATTCTCCTGCCTCAGCCTCCTGAGTAGCTGGGACCACAGGCGCCGGCCACCTCGCCCGGCTAATTTTTTGTATTTTTAGTAGAGAGGGGGTTTCACCGTGTTAGCCAGGATGGTCTCGATCTCCTGACCTTGTGATCCGCCCGTCTCGGCCTCCCAAAGTGCTGGGATTACAGGCTTGAGTCACCGCGCCTGGCCTATTTTTTAAATTTTTATTTTTTGAGACGGAGTCTTGCTCTGCCGCCCAGGCTGGAGTGCAGTGGCCGGATCTCAGCTCACTACAAGCTCCGCCTCCCGGGTTCACGCCATTCTCCTGTCTCAGCCTCCCCAGTAGCTGGGACTACAGGTGCCCGCCTCGTCGCCCAGCCAGTTTTTTGTATTTTTTAGTAGAGACGGGGTTTCACCGTATTAGCCAGGATGGTCTCGATTTCCTGACCTCGTGATCCGCTCGTCTCAGCCTCCCAAAGTGCTGGGATTACAGGCTTGAGCCACTGCGCCCGGTCACTTCACTATCTTTAAAAAAAACAAAAGATCCTTCTCCTCTGAACCAAAGATATTTAAGACCTTCCTTCCTACCTTCCCTATATAAAAGAAAATCACCAGAGGCAAAACATGACCACTATCATGATTCTCCAATATCTTGGGATCTAGGAATGTGGTTCTTTTACAGATATCAAGAAACTTTTTAGATTTTTGGTTCTAATATAGTACTCTTTCAAAAATTGAAATGAGAATAATATTCTTGTTCTATCCACCAGAGTGGGCTGCTGTGAATATAGAGTTAAATGATAAATGGAAAGGTGATTTTAAAAAAGAGCACAATAAATGCAAATAGCATTCTTATTTTGAGTCACATCTGCCCTATTTCTCCCTTTATATGGCTAATTCCTTGAAGATAGAGACAGAAATCTGATAGAGACAGACATTTAATGTCTCCTAAGACAGGTAGAAAAGGGTTGAAAATTGATTAGTGAGAATGCCACAAACTTAAACTATGGCTCTATGATTCTGATAGACTAAATGTAACTCCAGTTTGAAGTAATTTCAGCTATCTTAGCTTCAAATTAGACCTTTCTCCCTATAACACTGACAAAAGAATTACTGTATTAGGGCCTTTAAAAACAAGAGTTCTATTTATACAATCACTGTTACCTTTTCAAAAAGATTTTAATCAACTATTTTTTAAAATGTAATAGTTTAAAATATGAATAGTTTTTGGAGTATGAGTGGTTTTCAGTTACATGGATGAATTATATAGTGGTGAATTCTGAGATTTTGGTGCACCCATCACCTGAGTAGTGTACACTGTTCAATTATTTAAAATTCAGTTGTTCAAAAATTATATGTACTTTCAAGGCATCTTATAATTTTTTTTGTAATTTTTATAATCCACATTAAAATATCGAGATTTGATAAGCATAATAACATTGGGATTAATACCTAATTTATATATGACTATATAAATATGAAAAATGTTACTTTTTACTTTTAACTACTAGTCTAATTATGTCTATAAATAATGCCTTCATTTAATAAGAACTATACCTCATCAAAGAGATCACAAGATCTATAAGGAGGACCTCTTTCTGAAACAAAACCTGCAAATGCCATTCCATTGAGTACTTTAGTGAGGAAATCATTCTCGACCAAACCACGCTGCCCCAAGAATGCTGTCTGTGAAAAAAGAAAACGTGAAATAATAATTTATCACTTGGTAATGGACAAATGGTCAAAACAAAAATACAGTAAAAAGAGCAAGGCCTATATAAATCCCTTCATGTATAAATATGTGTTGTCATAAAATATATTTCTCTCAAAGAGAGTTATTCTGAAATACTACATATATTGAAAAGAATAAAAATGGATCTATCTCCATGTTAGGAGAAGAAATCAGAAATTAACATTCAATTTTAAAAGAAAAATTGATTTAAAGTTAACATATTCTAAGACATTATGTGAGTTCCATATTATTATTATGGAACTTCTTAATATCTATTAAGAACTGATATCTAACCACGCAGAGATTTTAAATAATCACATTTGATAAATCAAGGTCAAAATAAATGTCTAGGAAAAAAAATCAAGTAGTTTTATTAAATTAGAATATATTTCTTGGACAGATACAATACAGCACTCTATATCTTACTTTGTGGAAATGTATTACTGGCTCTGCATGAATTCTTATAAGTTGCAGGCAGGATCTATATCCTTGGAAGAGTTGTGCAAATAATCTAAGGAAAACTGCTCGCACCTCTTTATCCTAAAAATATAAGAAGAAAGGTTAGGTAATTTAACTTTTTAAAAACAAACAAAATATCGAGTCAAAAAGGTGACCTTTTCATATATCCCAAGGACCTTTGGCATATATCCCAAGTCCTTTGATTTTTATATGCACCAAAACAATTACAGTCACAACCAAATATAAGACAAATATAAGAAGAAAAAACTCTTAAGATTGTATTTAATCCAGCTTTTACTGGAATCACAGTTTAGAACTGTAAGGAAACTGACAGATTCTGTTAGTCAATGCCTTACTTAATTGATCAGGAAATGAAGGTCAAGAATGCTTAAGTATATGTGTTCAGCTCCCTGAGGTTCCTTATTGGTTACAAAGCCCACTGCTAAGAAATGCAATGAGCAAAATAAAAAAGGGGCCTCTGTTATATATATAACCTTCTATGGCTTCTAATTGGAACTATATCCATCCACACACTCTTCAAACTTGATTCTCTCCTATAACCAACATTCTTTATATCCATTTTTGTAAGCATCTCTTTTGTTTTTAACCCTTGCCTGGCTGTTTCAATTTGATGCTTGGCACAGTTTTCCAGGCTATAATCTAGGCTCTGATTTTCTGTCCTACACTTAACTCATGCCTCCTCAGGACAACAGCCTTAGCCCTAGTGGCCTGTTGCCCAGTGTGCTTCCCTGTGCCTCCTCCTTGAGAAGGACATAGACAGTCAGCGGCAAGTCTCTTAATTTCTAGTTTTGGGCACTTTTTACTCTGCTGTCCATCTAACTCTAACTTTACTTAGCTTCTTTAAAAACCCTACAAATAAAAGTACAGCTCTCTTCAACAGCATTAAATTTAAATATTAAACTTCTTACCAGCATTTTTGAGTGGGATAAAGCTGTTCGTGGAGGAGGAAAAGCATGATCTGCTACTTCCAAATCTGGGTGTAAAATCTAAAGCAAAAAAGTTTTGTTATGTAAAATATCTTAATATCATTGAAATCTATTATTGGGACATTAAGATGAAAATGTCAGCATATGAATTATAATATATTCCCTCCAATAATACAATTCAATTAGCTGGGGTAGTTCTATATGTACCACTGTAGAAAGATCTCCAAGACAAAATATTCAGTTGAAACATGTTCTAGAAACATACACACAGTATGGTCTAATTTATTTGAAAATAGAACAAAATAAACCCTAAATCTACATAGGTACACACACACACACACACACATATATATGAGAGAATGGGCCGGGCGCGGTGGCTCAAGCCTGTAATCCCAGCACTTTGGGAGGCAGAGACGGGCGGATCACGAGGTCAGGAGATCGAAACCATCCTGGCTAACACAGTGAAACCCCGTCTCTACTAAAAAATACAAAAAACTAGCCGGACGAGGTGGCGAGCGCCTGTAGTCCCAGCTACTCGGGAGGCTGAGGCAGTAGAATGGCGTGAACCCGGGAGGCGGAGTTTGCAGTGAGCTGAGATCCGGCCACTGCACTCCAGTCTGGGCGACAGAGCGAGACTCTGCCTCAAAAAAAAAAAAAAAAAAAAAACAAAAAA